>NW_015165243.1:285914-323711 GCF_001447785.1 Gekko japonicus | reverse complement strand
GTTTTTAAAACCTATTATTGTATTGATGTTTTTATGAGCAAGTTTCTTGCAATGTAAGCCGCCCTGAGCCCTTCGGGGGAGGGCGGGGTATAAATGTAACAAATAAATAAATAAATAAATAAATAAATAAATAAAACTGTATATCCTCTGTTTCAGAGCCACCCTACCTCCAACCCTTCCCCTCCATCCTTCCGATGTAATTTATAACCAGGAATCATCATATCCCATTGATTTTCCTCATCCCACCAAGTTTATGAAATACCCACAATATCTATCCCCCCCCCCCAACACCAAGCATTCCAACTCCCCGATTTTACCTCGGACACTTCTAGCATTTGTATATAAACATCTATAGTTTCCCATGCATATTAGTCCTGCAACCTTTCTCTTGCTGCCTTAAGACCTTGCCAGGCTATCCATATCATTAGCCACAGTCTCTGTGGACAATTCTAATCCATTTCCTTGTAGAAAAGTAACAGCTCCCCTTCTTTTCTTTGAGATGAGCCATCCCGAACCAGAGACTTTTCATCTCCTGTCGGCTTTCCCCCAATATTCAGTTTAAAAACTGCTCTGCCACCTTTTTGATTTTAAGTGCCAGCAGCCTGGTTTCTTCTCGAGACAAGTGGAGACAGTCTCTTTTGTACAGCTCCCTCTTGTTCCAAAAAGTATCCCAGTGCCTAATAAACTTGAACCCTTCCTCCCTACACCATTGTCTCATCCATGCATTGAAACTCCTGATCTGTGCCTGTCTCTCCAGCCCTGCACGTGGAACAGGTAGCACTTCTGAGAAGGCTACCTTGGAGGTCCTGGTCTTGAGTCTCCTGCCTAGTAGCCTAAATGTTTCCTCCAGGACCTCACAACAGCATTTCCACACATCATCGGTGCCAATGTGTACTATGACCACTAGCTCCTAACCAGCACTGTCTACCAGCCTATCTAGAACACACGTAACGTCTGCTACCTTTGCACCAGGCAGGCAAGTCACCATAGCCTTCGGGGAGGGCGGGATACAAATCTAAAGAATAAATAAATAAATATGGTCAGTATGCAGATTTGCCACCCAGCTGTCTACCTTCCTACCTGCCTAAGGATCAAATCACCAACTACCAAGAGCCCCCCTTCCTCCCTGCCCAGAGATGGTTCCTTGGTGTGAAAGGACACCTGTTCACCAGCTGAAGAAGAGGTCCCTTCTGAGGGCACGTTCCCTTTATCCTCAGCACGGTACCATGTTTCCTCTCAAACCTCATGCTCCTTAACAGCAGCAGGGCTGCCATATTCAGAGTGGGACATATCTAACAAGTCCCCGAGAGTCTTCTCCATGTGCCTAACTGACTGTCTCTGCTTCTCCAGATTAGCCACCTTGGCCTCAAGGGAGCAAACTCGTTCTCTGAAAACCAAAAGCTCCTTGCAATGTGCACACACCCAAGACTTTTGTCCAGTGGGCAGATATTCATACATGTGACACTCCATGCAAAACACTGGATAGCCCCCAATCCCTTGCTGGCATTCTGCCTTCATAATTGCTTTTTTAAAAATAATTATATGTAATCCCCCTTTTAAAACCCTTTGTATTTATGTGGTTCTCCTTGTAAAAGTCTACTTACCTTACTGGAAACCCAAGGAGACTACAGCCCTGGCTTTCTGGCCCTTCCTGGGCTTCTTACAGAGCCCCTAGTTGAAGAGTCCCTAGGCTAAGAGCCACAGGCCAAGTGCAGCCTTAAATAGAAGCCTCACCCAGCAGAGGGCAGGGCCAGCAGCTATTCAAATCACACCCAGGCAATACAATTACAGTCAAACAATCACCCTTTCTCAAGCAGCCAGGACTCTGCAACAACCTAAAACTTACCCACGCACTCCCAAACACAGTCCTCCCACACAGTACCCTCAGCTAAATCACCTCAGCTGAAAGCAAATAAAAACCCCTCACCCCTCTAGCAGCTCTGTCTCCTGCTCCTTCTCAGAGCTCAGCTGGGTCAAAATATGGTTGCTAAGTTTGATTAGTATAATTCTGCTATTCTGTCCAGACAGCAGAAGTTTTCCTCTGGTAACATCTTGCATTTACTTTGGAGCTAGGAATCCTTTACAGACAAGAGCTAGAAAAAATATCATACACTTAGTATGTCCAGCCAAAAGTAACGGTTCTCAGATATCAATTACTTTAGATCTATGTTTGGTGCAATGTGTACCAGATATACTTTGAATGACAATAATTCCTTTTGAACAATTTGTGACCTAGAGTAGTGCAGTTTGTCAAAAATGTTCATGTAGCACTGTTAGTGCCTTTGAAAAATGCAAAGTGGCTGAACTGTATTCAGATTGTAACTAGATTGGAAATGCCTTGCCAATTAATTCCTTGCCAATCAGAACTCAGTACAACCCTTCATACCAGCTATGTAGTAATAAAAACTTTTAATGGGGTTGCATCAGCCAGTCTGCATTGCATAGCTGCTTAGACTTGCCCATATATCTCTTTAAGAAGGCCATTACGCACTATTTTGGAACATGCCACAATAGTATCCTCACACCTAGACATTGCTTAACACATCTGATCACTGTGTCAATGTCTCTCTCTCACTCTCATGCAGAAATATTATGGGGTGGTATTTGTGAGATTAATTTGTTTGCTTCTTCAACTAGCTCCTAATGTGGGTTTCCCATATGCATGCATCTCATACTACCAGTAGCAGAAGTTAGCATGCTGAAGCTGAGAATATGGGCTGCATTGGTTATGTGAACAGAACTCCCCCTCTGAGGTACCTTAAGGAGCCACCAAATCTGAAGATGCTACCACAGCATTTGACAAGCACCTGAGACACAGTGCTGGCATCCCCCATGGTCCTCTCACCTTCCATTTCCCTTGAGTCACTGAACAACAGAGTACCTTTCAGCAGCAAATGCTGCAAATTGTGCCCTTCCTAATAAAATCTCTTCCCTCACAAATGAAATCTGAAGTGGTTTCCCTGCATAGTGAATATTATATAGAAGAGCTCCTTCGTAAATGAGAGAATAATGGTTATCTCCTCTTAATACTGCATAGTAAATGTCCCCTAAATTTCCTCAATTATAGGAACTGACTTGTCTTCACACAGGCTGGAATTAACTCATTCTGTTACATACAAATCTTTAAAACCAGGAACATATTTGCTAGCTGGCAAAGCCCAATGGAATTGAATTAAAGAATTATTCCTTCTCACAGATCTTAAATTTTTACTTTACAAGGATTTACTAAGGGTTTATGAGTTGCTGTAGTTCCCTAAAGCTTCACAATTCTACCACTTCAGTTGCTGAAGCTGCCAAGTGAGAACAGCTGGTAAATTCACAACCTTGCATATTTTCTGTAGATTTTAAGGAAAAGAAACCTCCTTCCAGGATTCACCATTTGGGACATCAGCTAGTCTGTAAATAAATAAGATGCTTCTGGCTCTTCAGTAACATTTATCATTATTTAGAAGGCATTTTAGCTATTGCACTGTTGATATACCGATCAAAGAGAATAGACATGTATGCCATAATTCTGAGCTCCTTTCACATCCCTTTATACTTTATTTTAATGTATTTTGTGTCAGCTTTTTTTATAAATTTAGCAACAATGGTACTGCACTGAGTGATGAGATCTGAGTTCATATTCCCTGCTCAGTCATGAAGCTCACTCAGTAGTAGGGCTGGCAACCACAGGAGGACCGGATAAGGGATGTTTTGGCAACATTGTAATGTCTCATACCTCTCTATAAATTGCCAGACTCTATGGTAAAACCATGGAGTTTGTGGAGATTCCATGAGAAGACTGACCCAGAAGTGACATTATATCACTGCTCTGAGCAGCCTGAGAACTGAACTGAGGGTGAGGGATTCCCCCACCCCCATTAGGGGGTAGGCACGCCTGCTCAATGGCTTTGAGCCAGTTGCTCTCCCTCTGCCCCCTAGGGTAGCTAGCAAGTTTCACTTCAGGCTGATAACGTAACATATTGTTTTTTAATTATTTTCATTTACTAATTTTCAGATCTGCTATTTTTCCTGAGACTCAAACATGTGCTGTGCGCTGATAACCATTCTCGAGGAGTAGGGCATGCACCACAAGGCACTAATAGTAATGGCATTCTTCCCACAGTCACCAGCAACACTAGCCAGGTAGTGAATTCAGCTCCCCCCCACACCCAATTTATTGTACTCTAATAAATTCTAAGGGCCATGAAATCAACATTCATCTAACCATTCAAGATCCTTTGCTCCCTGCAAATTCTACATGTGCTTTAACACTGCTGCTTTTAACATTCAGTGGTCAGAAGAGTGAGGAGCCCCCACTCCCTGGCTGACCCTGTAATTATGAAGGAAATGGCAGCAGCTGAACACAATACAGGAATGCATTGTCTACCCCTCCTAAGCACCCTGGTCCCTTCCAGTGTGTGCAGCCTCCTGCAAGGCAGCTTACTGGAAGGGCTGTATGGCCTTATAGAGCACCTCTTTTATGTAAGACCCTTTTGTACCATTAAGATCATCAAGGGAGACCCTCTCTGTGAAGTAACTTCAACAGGGACGAAGAGCAGTGCCTTTATGGTTCTAAGGGGGGGAAATATTTTAATGCAGGAATGTTTAAACAGGTCTGGAGACAGGGAGGGGAGGGAAGAGAAGGTTTCCGTCTCTGTGATTGATGGGAGACATAATGGCACAGAGCTGTCAACTACTGAAAAGCTAAAACGTTCAATAAAGTTTCACTACTGGAAAGCCAAATAGTTGCTGTTCAGAATTATTTTTTTACCTATGCAGTCATTTCAGATAGAGATTCATGGTGTGTGTATTTAAAAAAACAAAAAACAAAAAACACTCAGTTTTTTTCATTGCTACTTCAGTTTTGTCAGTCGGACTTTGATCTTAGGTTGACGTTTTCAAAAGCTGCCCATGTTGCAAGATTTTGGAAAATCCGATCTTACAGGTTTAACTTAAATATTGTTTCCATTTTGAAGCCTGTCATGTGGGTGCACCACAAAAGAGTATTTGGTTTTAGCCTTGATGCCTTGGGTGGTAGTATGCAATAAGTAACAAAATACTGAGAATAAAAGAAAGGTCCTGAAATGTATCCCTCCAGCTATTGCTCAGTTGAGAGAGAGAGAGAAGAGAGACAGCATGTAAAGTAAAACCAGGATTTCTCCCTCTGATCAAAGGAGAGATTCTCCTACCACCCAGCGGGCAATTAACACATAAGGAAATTCTCTTGTAAAAGCTATTGGTGGGAGAAAAGCAGGTATGCAGCTTTAGAAGAAAAAAGAACAGCCCCTTTCCAAGTTCAGGGTTTTAAGCGAGACTTCATCATCTCCAACAACTGTCAGCAAGGCGGATATTCTCTGTACAGAGTCTCTGGAATCCTGTGTTTGTCAAAAGAGGAGACAGAAAATTTGTTCCTATAGTGTAATAATAAAGTGTTGTTTGTTATCAGTATTAAGAAAACTATAGTGTGTTGCATGGGATCAGCTGAATAATCAGTTCCACTGTGATACTTTTTTATTATGTAGCTTCTGAAGCATCACCAAATGTCTTGACACTTGCCCTTGACATGATGTCACAAAAACTGTCAATCACTTGCTGCCTTAAGTAGCCAGGCAGCATCCTGAATATCCTCCGGGCAACTTCTTGTTGACATTTCTGATGCAAAGAGCCTATCGTTGTTGTTACACCTGCCAGTGTTCAGTGTCACTGACCTCTCATTTATAGCACATTTTTAAAGAGTTAAACAGGCACCAAACCCATTTAAATTAGAGATTTTGTTGTGTGCTGCTGAGCGAGAAGGAATACAAACATTAATTCATTGGCAACTATCCTTGAAACCCCAATATATTGTTTGGTCATGCTTTTTGTAATTGGCCTCAACTTGAGGTGAATGATGACAGTTTGGGTTTTGTTGGTGTTTGTACATACATGCAACTAAGATGACAGTTCTGTGCACATAAACTTGGAACTATCCCATTGAGATCAATGAGATTTACTTCTGAGTAGAAAGGCATAGGATTAAGCTGCACTTTTTCTGGCACAGTATGGTGAGCTGCAGAAATATCACTGTAAATAAGATAGTGTACTGTGGATAGTTGAATGGAATATGGAAGATAACTATGTCCAGGGCTCTAGTCGGGGGGGAGCTCTCAGGTACGGAGCTCCGGAAGAGAACCTCTAGGGGGCGGGGCGGTCACGTGGTGAAGCCCCGCCCCCTTCTTTACCCCGCCCTCTGCTTCGATCCTCATTCCGTTTGGGAATGAGGATGAAGCAGGAGGGTAAGTAGCCGGGCCTTCTGACACACTTCCGGTGATGTCAGGGGGTGTGGCCTTCTGTCACTTCCGGTGATGTCAGGGGCGTGGCATATGCAAATAAGTTATGCTAATGAGTTATGCTAATGAGCTCCGGCAGCTCTTTTTCTACAACAAGACCCCTGACTATGTCAAACTGTGAAACTAGTGAGAAACATTCATACAAGGAAAATCTTTGATAGATATTTGAGGTGTTTCACTTAGATAGCAAGTAAAAAGTGTGTTTACAATACACATACCAGTAATTAAAACATGAAACAATAAACAATCCCAATTCCCTCCAACCTAATAAAATGTAATGAAGTCTAATAAAGTGCAATATTTTATTTATACCCCACCTTTCTTCATGATGGAATTCGATGCAGCATGCATGGGATTTCCTGGAAAATGTCCCATCCACTTCTGAGAAAGATCACTATATCATGTTATCTTCCATTCATATCTGGGACCACTTTAAATATTTGATATAGTCTATGCAGAGTACCAGACCACCTCACATGTCTCTTGAGAAACCTGTATAACGGTCAAGAAGCGACAGTTAGAACCGGATATGGAACAACTATGCAAAAGCTTTTGACTGTGTGGATCACAACAAACTATGGCAGGTCCTTAAAGAGGTGGGAGTACCAGACCACCTCACATGTCTCTTGAGAAACCTGTATAAGGGCCAAGAAGCGACAGTTAGAACCGGATATGGAACAACTGATTGGTTTAGCATAGGAAAAGGAGTATGACAAGGATGCATATTGTCGCCTTGCTTATTTAATATATATGCAGAGTACATCATGCGAAATGCTGGCCTAGATGAATCACAAGCGGGAATTAAGATTGCTGGGGAAAAGATCAACAACCTCAGATATGCAGACGATACCACTCTAATGGCAGAAAGTGAAGAGGACCTAAAGAGCCTCTTGCTCAGAGTAAAAGAGGAGAGCGCAAAAGTGGGCTTGAAGCAATGGTATTCCCAGTAGTCATGAATGGCTGCGAGAGTTGGACTATAAGGAAGGCCAAGAGCCGAAGAATAGATTCTTTTGAACTATGGTGCTGGAGAAGACTCTTGAGAGTCCCTTGGACTGCAAGAAGATCAAATCAGTCAATCCTAAAAGAAATCAACCCTGATTGTTCCCTGGAAGGCCAGATAATGAAACTGAAGCTCAAATACTTTGGACTCTAATGCTGGGAAAGATTGAAGGTCAAAGAAGATGGGGACGGCAAAGGTTGAGATGGTTAGACAGTGTCATACATGCAACAAACATGAAATTGAGCAAACCTCAGAGGACGGCGGAAGGCAGGAAGGCCTGGCGTGATCTGGTCCATGGGGTCACGAAGAGTCGGACTCGACTGTGCGACTGAACAACAACAAAATGTATTGGTAGAATGGAGAGACTTCCTTAGCCTTGAGCTTAG
This sequence comes from Gekko japonicus, assembly GCF_001447785.1. Lineage (NCBI taxonomy): Eukaryota > Metazoa > Chordata > Lepidosauria > Squamata > Gekkonidae > Gekko > Gekko japonicus. The sequence continues at coordinate 316,011 of NW_015165243.1, read as the reverse complement.
TATTATGCAGAGAGGTCCAAAATGAGAGATTTTCCATAGGTAAGCAATTTTCCTTCATTTATAAATTTGACTATATTTAATAACTGGTTGTATTATATTTACATATGATATATCTCTTTTAGAAACTAAGGGCTAGTCCCACTACTATGGCCCCGGTCACACGGGCAGGAAACTGCGGGGGAGAAGCGTGGCTGTTTGCCCTGGGGCAAACTACTGCGCAGTTACTCGATCAGACCTCCCGTGGAGGTCCTGTGGAGGTCCTGTGGAGATTCCATGGCAAGGGAGAGGTGCTGATCACAGGACAAGCCGGCGAGCAACGAAGAAGCGCGCGCCGCGACATTATATTTTTGTACCCCGGAAAATGGTTCTTAAATGTAAATCATTGCACAAGATTTCAGTTTTCTGATGGTAATAAGCAGAGAGAAAAGAAAGTGTAGGAAATAAAGTGCCCCTTAGAGCTCTTTTTTAGGGATACCTACTTTGATATGTGAGTTGAAAAAATCTGTACTGTGAACTTTTCTTCAGGACATTACAAGTACATATCCCTGAGCATTAAATTATCTTTCATTGTTTAATTGTTTCCTTCAATTTTTTTCCCAAGTCCATATTGGATGCCATCTTCTTCGTGATCTCTGTGCAACATGCCTCTGGGATATAGTGTGCCTGGCTGACCCCAATTGGTACACTTGAAAGCTAAAGGGATTTTTGTGCCCACTCCCCAAGTCATGCACAAGGGGCTCCACTACGCATGACTACAGGGAGAGGCATGACGATCCTGCCAGTTTTCTGTTAGGATCTCCCTCACTCTGGTTGGTATCTTTTCTTCCTTCTGGCCGCTTCGGCCCTTTTTTCCTCTTCGGATTCATCTTCAACCTATGGAATAGACTGTAAGTCAGTGACTCTTTACCGAAGGGCTCGGTCCCTATGGACCACTCTTCCCTTGCAGCCCCTCTATGCCTACCAGCTTATGGCCAAATGGTGGGTTGGGGGTTAAGCAGTGCTTAAAGTGTGACTGCAAAATTTCACCCCCTGACGGACAATCCCTTTGCCTTCTGTGCCTCGGGGAAACTCACCAGGTTGATTCTTGTACACATCAGACAAGAAGGAACAGGGCTGCCAGACTGTGCACTGGTCTCCTGGAATCAGCACTCTCTCCACCTATGGCATCATCCCAAGAAACTTTTGGCCACGCCTCGATGTCAACCCTAGCCTCAGTGTCGACTGCTGCATTGTCTCCAACACCAGCTCCTACCAATGCCGATTGACCGATGCTCAAAAACTCAGTCCCAGCATCAAAGTCCGAACCCCATACTCCTGACAAGAAACGCAGAGAGGGTAAGTACCTTAAATCTGTCAAGCAGAAGAAGCACAAGAGAGACACAGAAGAACCTAAGGGTTCCCCACTCAAGGTTCCATCGACACCTCATAGCATACCAGAACTGTCCTCTGTGCCCCCGCTCAAACTGCTTGACTCTTCAGTCCACCATTGACCGCATGGTGGAGCATCCTCACCCATCTCGCGTCCTATCCAGCTCACAGACTCAGAGCACGATATGGACTTAACGATCCCGATGTTCTAGTATTGAGAGTCTCCATACCAATCAGGGAGGCCAGAACATCACACATCCCTCCCCATGCCACCTGCCCACTGACGATTGGGATCGACCATCAGGGCCTCCCCTTCCATCTCTGGTTCCTTGGGACTAACACCAATGGCACTTCCTATATGGGGCCTACCCACGTTCTGCTAGCATGCCTTGGCTCCTGCCTCGCACACCAATGGAGTGGGATTGACAACCCACATCTTCCCGCCTCTCTCAGTATCAAGAACTTACCCCAACACCGGAGAAGCTGCTGCAGTACTAACAGACAAGTGACACAGACATCAACAAGGGAAGGGTGCTCTATCAGTGCTGACACCCCCAGTACCGAATATCCCCACACCGGCTCTACTCAGAGCAGTCCGATCAAACAGACTCTTCTAGCATTTCAGCACAAGAATCAGGTGACGAGGGCTTGGAGCAACCTGCAAATTCCTCTCCTCTGCAAAAGGTATCAGAGGATCTTCCAATCTCTCCATTGGAAGACTTAAAATAGTATGGGGAGTTCATCAAGGATATGGTCAATACTTTAACACTGTCCACCATATAACCCACGCCCACGGTCACCGACATGGTCACACACACCAACATTGTTCAGATGGACACTTCAATCAACAGCTGTTGCCCTTCCTATGACCTCAGTCCTGCTATAGGCAGCGAACGTTCCTTGGCCTCATCCAGCCTCCACTCCCATTTCTAAACACAGAAATGACCATATGTACAAGGTCCAAGAAACTGGACCTGAATTCCTGTTTACACACCCTAAACTGAACTCTGTGGTGGTCACCTTGTCTTCAAAAAGTAGACACACGCACTACACACCCCCTGATAAGGAAGGAAAAAAGTTGGATTCCTTCAGGAGGAAATTTTATTCTGCTGGTGCATTAGGCATCAAAACTTCTAATTATGCAGCCTGTATGGGCAGGTCCCAATATGCCCTCTGGGAACAACTATCTGAGTTTATTGCATCCCTCCCTGAAGACCTCAACCGTCAAGCCAGGCGGATTCAGAAGGAAGGGATGCTACTGGCCAAATACCAACTCAATTCAGCCAAACATACATTCGATATATCAGCCAAGACTCTTACTTCAGCTATTGCTCTCCGTTGTCATACATGGCTGAGATCCACTACCTTGCAACACGATACCAAATCTTCCTCCTTTGAGGGGGAAAGTCTCTTTAGCTCCAGTATGGACACTGTTCTTTAGGAACACTCAATCTAGAGCCAAAGCTTCCAAGGGCCCCAAACAGGGTCTTTAACTCGGGACCCCTGCACCTACCACCGGTGCCTCCATCTTTACCTTTCTGCCTGGAGACGGATCACATCAGACAGATGGGTCCTTTCTGTCATCTTGGACAGGTATATGATAGAGTTCACCCATATTCCAACAATGTCAGTCTTCATCTCCACTCTGTTAAACAAACAAGCCATAGACTCTGTGTGTCCCCCCCCGCCGCCATCGACTTTTACTCTCATTATTTTATTGTTCCCAAGAAGGATGGAGGCCTCCGCCCCATTATGGATCTCAGAGAACTGAATCGCTTCATAGTCTACAAAAAGTTTTGGATGATATTGTTGCAAAACATCGTATTTCCATGTAACGATACACCACTTTCACAGGTAGCTTTTTTGGTTTGCCATAGGGGAGCAGCATTATCAGTACAAGGCTCTCCCTTTCAGACTGTCCATGGCTCCCCGTATATTTACAAAGACAATGGTTGTGATTGCTGCCCAACTGTGTCTGTAAAGGATAAGGATTTCCCCATATATAGATGACCGGTTGTTAGTGGCAGACTCCAGACCTGCTCTTCTACAGCACATAGATTCAACTCTGGCACTGCTGCACTCCCTGGGTCTGTGTGTGAATTGCAAAAAGTCGATGCTCAACCATCCAGTTCATAGGGGTGATTTCAGGGAAACCAGTCCAGTTCATAGGGGCGATTTCAGAGTCTCTAGTTTGCAAAGCCTTCCTCCCCCCAAAAAGGACAGAAGACATTGTTTGTCTCATTCAACAAATTCATTTTCAGGGCAATACATCCACCATGCAACTTCAGCACCTCCTGGGTATGATGGCTGTCACGACTGTGGTGATTGTATTTGCAGAACACTGCATGAGACCTCTGCAACTTTGGTTCCTGAGGCAGTTCAAGCCTCAGCATCAGCCTCAGTCTCAACGCTTCCTCATTCCTCCTCATATCCTGACCTTCTTGGAATGGTGGGAGGATTGTTGGAACCTGCTAACAGGTGCACCCTTCCACCCACCTGCTCTGTCCTTGACTGTAACAACAGACACATTCCTGTGGAGCTGGGGTATGCATCTCAAAGGCTTGTGCATGGGCACCAACTGGGAAACTCATCTGTCGCACCAGCACATAAATGTTATGGAACTTCTAGCTGTCAAGCACGCCCTTCAATCCTTCTGTCAGTGTCTCACCACACAGTTGCAATTCTTATGGACAACACCACTGCCTTGTGTTATATAAATCGCCAGGGCGGCACAATCTCAAGAAGCCTATGCAGACTGGCTCTGGAGATTTGGGATGAATGTCAATCCAGGAATGTCTTCCTGGTTGCCGCTCATCTCCCGGGCTCACAAAACATGACTGCAGATTTTTTTTTTGGGGGGGGAGCATCACTGCATGAGTGGGAACTCAATTGGAAGTATCTCCAACCTGTGTTCAATGTGTGGGGCCACCTGCTGTTGGACGTCTTCGTGACACGGCAGAACAAAAAATGTCGTCTCTTCTGCTCTCTCTCACTGGGGCACAGTTTCCGGTACCTTTGGCTCCACCAGCATCTGTTCATCTTCCCTCTGATTCCCTTACTCACCAGAGTGATTAACAAGATCATACAGAAGTCCCTGAGGTGAATTCTCATGATGCCATGGTGGCCTCACCAGCATTGGTTCCCCATGTTGCTCCAGCTCTCAAAGGGCTCCTTCCACCATTTTCTGACAGCCCCAGAAAGCCTCCTTCTCTCTCAGGGAGGCTTGGTGCTTTACCACAATGTTCCACATCTGAAACTTACAGTGTGGAGAATTCATTGACAGTCCTTCAGCAGAGAACAGACCACGTCCTAGTGAACTGTCAAAAACCCTCCACCCACAAATCCTATGACTGCAAGGAGAAAATTCTTGGGCTACCTTAACTCCGCTGGGCAACCTCCACCTCCCTCAGATCTGTCTGCTATTTTTGGTTTTCTTTTGTCTTGACTAGACTTAGGTCTCAGTCACCCTTCACTTCATGTGTATCTAGCAGCTGTTTCTGCTCATCACCCTCTGATGGTTACTTGGTGTTTAGTCACCCGCTCACTAACATTTTTCTCAAGGGGCTCATTCGTCTTTTCCCTCTGCTTCATCATCCTGCACCAGCCTGGGACCCTTCCATTGGTCCTGGCAAGACTCTCTGGGTGACTGTTTGAGCCTATGGCTACATGCAGCCTACAGCTTCTCTCCTGGAAAATGGCATTTCTGGTCACTATTACCTTGGCTAGAAAGAGTGAGTGAGCTGTCAGCCCTCTGCCGTGATCCCCCCCCCCATCTGACTTTTCATCAGGATGGCGTCTCTCTAGCTCCTGATGTCTCCTTTCTACCTAAGATGGTTTATGAGTTTCACCTGCAAGCAGACATTGTCTTTCCCGTGTTCTTCCCAACTCCGAAGGATGACACTGAGCATCTCCATCAGCAGACTTTGGTGGAATGTTCCATGTTGCAATCAGTGTGTGCCTGAGGCCCTCCAGCACCCTCCTCCAGGTAGGCCTTTGCTTGTTACTCTTTTAGAGGTGTGATGCACAGAGACCACAAAGAAGATAAACAGGTTGCTTACCTGTAACTGATGATTTTCAAGTGGCCATCTGTGCATTCACACCACCCACCCTCCTTCCCCACTGCTGTTGGTCCTCTCATTTTTCTTTGGGACTGATGGCAATGGTCAGAAGGAACTGGCAGGATCATTGTGCCCCTCCCTGTAGTCATGCACGTGACCCGGGGAGTGGGCGTGAAAATCTCTTTAGCTTTCAAGTTTAGCAATTGGGGTCAGTGCAGGCGCACTATATCCCAGAGGTGTGAATGCACAGATGACCACTCAAAGATAATCAGTTATATGTAAGAAACCTGTGTGGGGTTTTTTTGCAGCGGACTCTTTTAAATGTGCTCCTGGCCGTTACAGCAGTTGGAGGCAATTATAAAATATTTAAATTGGGTTTTGACAGTGAGAAAGACAGGGACTAGTTTTCATTTAAAGATCATTCTTATAAACTGTCTTATCTCACTCATGTATTTGGAATTATCTTGCCATACTCTTTCAGAATCCTAGTTGATTATTTCAGCTATTAACAAGTTATATTGGATCAAAATCTTCACAGGTAATTTGTAAATGAAAGTCAAACTGGGAATTTAAATGACATAGCTAATAGTTTAGTGTAGTTCTTATTAATCTTTGTAACTGGGTATAGGATCAGAAGAAATGTCTAAATAGATTTTATTAATCATATTACTGTAGTTGCCCAATGTCACAAGAATTTGATTGTAATACATGGATAAAAAACAATGCACACTCTCTAGAGAAATCTGTACAAATAAAGTTACAGTCATGGTGGACAGGGGTTGTTTTAATTGTTCTGGGGCCCTATGCAAAAGTCCAGGATAGGGCATTAGAATCACTGCCACCCCCACTACCCCCTTACCAAGCAAGGGGTAGCCTTTGTCCCATGTGAGGTGGGGAAAGAGCCACTGGCAGAAGTAAGTGGCCCAAGCCCCAGATGGGGCAGGTATACGTGGTGGTGGGACTCTGCTCTTCTTCCCCCTCTTTCCAGTTAGCTTGGGTCCCCATTGTTCATTCCCAAAGAATGCCCAGATGGAGGGTCGTGGTTGATAACTTGAAACTGAAGTGCTATACATCACTAACTGTAATATTAAGAAGTCCATTTAACATTTTATTATAGTTCCATGGTACCAGAATCTGGAGCTGTTTAAGAACATAAGAGAAGCCATGTTGGATCAGGCCAAAAGCCCATTCAGTCCAATACTCTGTATCCCACAGTGGCCGAAACCCACGGGCCGTCAGGAGGTCCACCAGTGGAGCTAGAACTCCAGAAGGCCTCCCATCTTTGTCCCCTAATCACCAAGAATACAGAACATCATTGCACCAGACAGTGTTCCATCTATACCTTAACCACCGATGGACCTCTGTTCAATATGTTTTTCCAGTCCCCTCTTGAATCTGTCTATAAGAACATAAGAACATGTTCCAGCCCAGGTTTTACTTAGGACTCTGGGTAAGCTGGCTAGCATAGCTGCTGTGAAGGCCTCTGGTAGGCCATGTGTTTCTTCCCAAATAAAGTTATACTTTGTTTACTTAGAGGAAAGACCCTCAGCATATTCCTGAGTGATTGTGGCATCTTACACTAATGTGTTCAGATATTTATGGCTTTGGATAAACAAACTTCTACCAACAAGCAGAAGAGATTAAGAACTGAGGATATTCATGGAACTCTGGATAAATTAGTTCAATATTCTGTGCACAGGTCAGAGGGGGTGTTGCTAAATGAGTTAAGGGAATAGTAGAATAGGAGCTAGCCTATTAGCTGAAAGTTGTGCCTGGATGATGAATGGCAAAATTCCTGCCATGCTAAAATGTATCTCTGCTCCAGAATTAAACTCCCCACCTTTCACCGCAGTGTTCCAGTTTTTCACCTGGGAAACATAATCACTCTGTAAGGGAAAATGAGAAGATTGTTACCTGCAGTCAGACCACTTATTTTCAGCACCAGCTGCCACTACCAAAAGAAATATCCTCCATTTATACAGAACAGCAGGTGGTATTATAGAGTTACCTATCCAGACCAGCTGTATTGTTATTTTTGAAAATCACTGCAAAAGAACTTTGACACAAGTACATGTTTTTATTGCATTTCAACAATGCTGTTTTGTTTAAGATGGAGGGAGCCATAGAGAAATAAAAACTCAAGAATCCCTAAAATGTGGCTAAAAATTATACGGCTGATGGTTCAGGTACATCAGTAATGTTAGTACTTATCTACTGGTAAACTAAAAAATGTGTAGATTTACAGGAAAAGGTTTAAAAGATGTATGAGTCTTTTATGGAAGAATTAGCTATTAAAGGAGAATCTGGGAAAATGCTGATAAATTTATCATGTAATTTCTGCTTAAATCAGAAAGAATGGGAATCAGCATAGCTACTGGCAGTTAAGTAAGTAACTTGTTATGCTGTAATACAGGTTATGTGAACGAGAAAACTTTAAAGATAGACAGAAGGAGTCAGTGTTCCCAGTAATTAGTCTTGGGGTCAATTAATTTTCACTAGTGACCTTTGCAATGGGAGTGTTACTGAAATCACTGAATGTGCTGAGGACCTGTAATTAGCAAAAGCACCCCCTTGCTATTATGGAGAAAACACTTGTATTTTGGGGTAAAATATAATTGAGATCTTTAACTTATGTATACTGAGGCTAAGACTGAGATTAATACTCAAAAGAATGAGGGGGAATAAGTTTTTGTTAAACAGAAAAGATTTTTATTTAATTAACAAAAAGAAATATTTTTTACAAATTTAAGCAGTTTGCAAAGTGAGATGACAAAAAGTAAAATGTATGACAAAAACAATCAAAGTCTTTCTCCCTAATGAATCAGCTGCCTCTAGAGGGAAAACTAGAAGGGGAAAACCAAAACAAACAAACAAACAAGCCTCCTCTTCTGTTAAGAATGGGAAGGAGAAGGGGTGTTAGTGTGGGGGTGAGAGATTGATTCAGTCTCTCTAGAGAGGGGCCAGTTTGAAAAGAAAGTGTCAACATTGTAGAGGGGAGATTTCCTTTTTTGCAATACAATATTATTTTGTGGAGATTGAGGAGTTAGATATCATAAGTATTGATGGCGAGTTATTTTGCATGATTGACTCAGGTCAGAAACCCTCCTGTCTGGCCATTATAATAAGGAGGAAAGAGGTGGGATCAGCCTGTTGCTTATTGTTCTGGAGATCTGTGTTGTTGGTTTAGATTGATTTATCAGATAGGAGACTCTGAAGTCCTTGGGGAAATTTACAGCCCTCTGGTTGACTCCCACCAAAGATGGGCTTTTGCATGATTGATGGAGGAGCTGCTCTACATTCCTTTATGCCCTTCGCAAGACTCAGTAACATTTGATATAGTCAGGGCTCTACTGGTAGCAGGAGCTCCTTTGCATATTAGGCCACACACCCCTAGTGTAGCCAATCCTCCAAGAGCTTACAGAGCTCTTCTTACTGGGGCTACTGTAAGCTCTTGGAGGATTGGCTACACTAGGGGTGTGTGGCCTAATATGCAAAGGAGCTCCTGCTACCAGTAGAGCCCTGGATATAGTTTAATACAGACTCCATCTTTCATTTCTAGGCCCACGCTGAGATGTACTCATGCATGTATGGGGATCAAAATGGTGGTCCCTGTGAGGGGAGGGGTCCTGTGGGCATCCTATTGATGAACATTTTGTTAAAAGGTGCTCACTATCTGTGACTTTGCTTCTTTCTACTCTCCAGAAAGCACCTTAGGTAAGAGAACTGTTCATCCTTCATTCAGTATGATCCTGTGGGATGTAGGGATTCTGTATGGATGGGCCACTGTTTCTCAGCACAACTTGGGAAAAACTAATTCTTTGATTTTATAACATAATTTGTTGAGTGACAACAGTCATCCACTCATAAAGGTTCAAAGAAACAATGACATAAAATTGCATTAAGCCTGGAGTACAACTATTGTCAGAAAAACAGAATAATTTTCCATTTCAGCATAAAACAGCTCCTGTCTTTAGGTTTAATGTCCCATACATACCTTTCAGGGGAGAGAGAGAGAGAGAGAGAGAGAGAGAGACAGAGCCTTCTAGACTATCTTCTACATTAAAATCTTATGTTTGTACCAGATATATAGTTACCTTAAGAGTCTGAAGTCTCTGGTGCTATAAAGCCTTTTTTAATTTCATTTATTACAATAAATGTATATTTCCTTGAACATTAGACTATCCAGACCCATGCCTTTAAGAGAATTATCTCCTTTCATCAGGTTTGGGCAGCCCAATCCTGAGGGCTGCTTTGGCACTGGTGGCCAGTCGCCAATATAATAGCAGCAGTGCTGGCTGGATTCTGATGGACATTCTGTGTCCAGGGAGATCAACATGTGCCCCTCCACAGGCACAAACTGCACAGAGAAGACCCTAGAACCCATAGCAATCCTGGCAACACCCACCAATCAGGCAGTGGCGCCTGATGACACTTCTCTGAGTTGCACACCCAGGCACAGCCAGTCGTCACCTTCAGATGAAGCTACTGCCCCTTGACACCACTCCCCCTCCACAGACTGCCAGAGCACAGAGAAAAAGGACCTGCAACACTGTAACCCCAAATAGGCACGTGGCCCAAGTGTCACCCCCGCAGCCCATAATGGAAGGGTGCCCACACAACTTACAGGCCATCCACTGGCAAGGGTCTGATTGCAGTGCTGGCCACTTGCTACCATCCCTGCTCCAAGCCACACAAATCCTTCCCTCAAAAGAAAAAGGGAAAGAAGAAAAAAAGACAGAGGACAGGCTTCAACCCTCAGCTCCCACACCCAAGATAAGCAACCTAACCACTGGACCAAGAAGGCAGGTACAAAACAGGCATGTCATCAAGCATTAGGGATTCCATTGTAACTCTGGCATCACCAAGAGCCATACGGGACAAGGCAGACTACATGGCAAAGACAGGCATGGCTCAGTGGAAAGGCACTGGGATAGCATGGCCAGGGTATGATCCCCACATGGAGAGAGGCCACAGAGGCAGGCAAAATATCTGGAGCTGACATTTTGCCTCCCCCCAATGCAAAAGGGGGAACAGGATAGCTGAGCTGATAGGCTAATCCAGTCATTCATTATTTTGGATGAGATACTCTTTCACAATCTCTCTGTGCTGCACCCTTGTTCTCCCTTCACCCTCTGCACACTTGTACTGGCAATGTGCATGACTTATCTAATGCCAGCAGCACCGTGGGGGAGTGTGAGACCCAGAGAACTGCCCCCCTTGCTAGATCAGACACTTCTCCCCTCAACCCATTCCCAGTCTTTGGAGACTTGCACAAAGCCAGCTGAGTGTATGAGTAGGAAGGAGTAGGCACTGCAGAGGGGTGGCCATGTTGGTCTGTTGAAGAGGTGAGCTGCAACACATGAATGTCTTCAGGGTGCCACTTGACTACCTTAAACTGTTCAGTTAAATGGAACAGAGTCCAGTGGCAGCATGTCAACTGGCAACACAAATCCCAGCATGAGCTTCCCTTAGTGAGAGCCCACCCCCTCAGATATATGGGGAGGTGTTATGGAGAAACCACAGGAGACAGAGAATGTTGTACCATGAGGTGTGTGGGTGGGAAGGGTCGTGGAGCAAACCTCAACCACTCAACAGAAAGGGACAGAGTTGTAGATCACTCCAGACCTTATTGAACAACAGCAGGAAAATAGTAACTAGCAGGCTCGTAGCTAACATGGGGCCCACGGTGCCTGCCCCCCACTGTTTTTGTGGGCCCCTCCCCCGATCCTCAGCTCCCCCTCCCTCCCTCTGGCCCCCTCACCCCCTGATCGATCTGAGCCAGCATCTCCCCGTTTGAGCTCATCTGTGATGAGCTGAGTCTCTTTAGGTCCCAGCAGCAACCGGTGGTTGACTGAATCACACACACATTGGTTGGATTGCAGCAGTTCGCTCCTCCTGTTGGATTTTCTGCTCCAGGCTCATTGGCTCAAGGAAGGAGTGAGGGAGGAGTAATGCCAATAAAGGTCTGTGTGTGTGTGTGTGTGTGTGTGTGTGTGTGTGTGTGTGTGTGAGGAAGCTTGATCCCCGCTCTCCTTTTTTAAAAAAACACAGCAGCTTTCTTAGACCTTTAAGTGTCTATTAACGTTGGGATTCTGGCTCACCTCAGAAGAAGGCTCTGTGTGGGGGCTGTGTGGGTGCATGCCAGGCAGGCCCCCCCTTGCCCTGGAACCTTTGATGTAATTAGCTGGTGCCCCCCCCCCAAGGCCCCCTCCCAAAAAATCCCTAGCTACGGGGCTGGTAACTAGGTATCCAGTATGACTCCTATTCCTTTGCAAGTTTCTCTGGAAACCATGGGGATATGGCATGAGTCCTTCTTATCACAGCATGCCTGTGAACAGGATGGACTTCCGAGACAGATCCTGCCTGAGTTGGGATGCTGTAGGAGCTGGGCTGGAACCAGTGAAATGGCAGCCCCATGGCAGAGCAATGGGATCCACGCTGCAGTTATCCCATACCACACCAGGAACATTATCCTCTCATGCCTCTTCCCTGTTAAATCACCACCTGTACAGATGCCAAACAGAAACATATGCAATGATGACAAACAGCACAGTTGTCCTAATCACTTCAGCCATGCTGGGACCTATCAGGTTATCCGTCGACTTGCTGCCAAGCAGCTGGTGTCCAGAATCATCTAGTACAGATTAGTACAAACCTCCCCCCCAGAGGACTCCCGTGAAAGCCCAGAGCCATTGGCCCTGTAGACACAGCCCCAAGCCCCCAAGAAGGTACTGTACCTAGGAGGCAGACAGATTCTTGTACCAGGCAAGGCAGGACAGGAGAGGTGGTGCCCACCCTGCGATGGAGTCAACACAATACACAAACATGAATAAACAAATTTACTGTGAACATGTGAACACCAACATTTTGACAATAACTGAAACATGGAGAACCCATCAACAGAGGGGGCCCCAGCCAAAGGGAAGAACAGGCCAAGCCACATGGGCACCCCCATTTGTTTAGGGAGTACTGGCTACCACCCACCATAGTAGCTGTTGCTCAGCAGTGCTCCAAAGAAGTCCAAGAGCCTGCCCCAACCCCCAGCAAGCTGGTGCAGATGCCCCCTAATGTCCTTGAGGCTCCTAGGCAACCCACTGTGTGGCAGGCACACAACAGCCAGCAATAGGCCTCACATGTGCTGCTTCATGTTGTGTATGAGCACTTGATGAGTGACAGCTGTGGCAGCATCTGGGATCCTCAGGGATGGAGGCCAAGGTTCTGGGAGTCAATCCCACCACTGATTACCACACAGTCATGGGATGGTGTCTGGTTGGCTGGGGCCAGACTTTGGGTGACAGTGTGTGGTGTGGAGAGACTCCTTTCTCCAGTTTGGTGTAGTCTGGTGTAGTGAGAGCTAGTTTGGGGTAGTGGTTAGGAGCACAGACTCTAATCTGGGAGAACCAGGTTTAATTCCCCACTCCTACACATACACTGACCTTGGGTCAGTCATAAGTTCTTACAGAGCTGGTCTCTCATGAGTAGTTCTCGAAAGAGCTCTCTCAGCCCCACCCACCTCACAGGGTGTCTGTTGTGGGGAGGGGAAGGGAAAGGAGATTGTAAGCCCCTCTGAGACTCCTTTGGGTAGTGAAGGGCAGGGTATAAATCCAGTCTCCTCCTCCTCCTTCTTGTTTTGCTACCTCCATTCTGTTTGGTGGATGCCTGTACCTTTATGGGGGTGGGTTGGAGGCTGCGGGTGTGGCCTGGTTCTGCATGAGCCCTCCCCACTGCTCCTCTCCTTACACATTCCCAAGGGTCTTCTCCTGTGGCTGCTGTCCTGTAGTTGTTTGTTTTCCCCGTGACCATCCTTTCCTCTTTCCAGTCCCACCCTTGTGATGTCCTTTGGGAGCAGTGCCATGGTTTCTGGGGATATGTACACAGTAATGGCCTGTGTAGCCCCACTGAAGGGGTATTTGTCTGGCCCCAAGCCCGTATGGTTTCACCTTAAGGAATGGACCAGTGACACTGCGGTGATGCAGGGCTTGGCACAGCGACCCTCAAGATTACATTGCCTAGCTTGAATCCTATGGTGGCACAACATAATCTCCCATAGCAGAGGTAGTCCTTCATTGTGGAATGTATTCTTTTTGCACTAGCTATATTCTGTTCCTGCAGCAGTATGAGCAGAAAGCATGTAATGCCAGAAGACCACACTGCATAAGTAGAGGCAAAGTACAGGTTCCAAGCCTTAGTCTGGGAGTCATTATTTGATCCGTACATTATCAATTCCAAAAGTACCTATGCTTGTGGCTATCACTGCACCTGTAAAGGTAAAGGTTTCCCTTGCTCAAAAGCCAGTCGAATCCGACTCTAAGGTTGCGGTGCTCATCTCCGTTTCCAAGCCGTTTCCGTGGTCATGTGGCCAGCGTGACCAAGGTGCACGGAACGCTGTTACTTCCCACCGAAGCGGTACCTATTTATCTACTTGGAATTTCTTGCTTTCTAGATTGGAAGAAGATGGAAGCAGAGACAGGAGCTCACTCCATCATGTGGCACTCGGGTCTTGAACTGCTGAACTACAGACCTTCCAGCCTGCAGTTCAGCATCTTAACCACTGAGCCACCACAGCCAGTGGCAGTGAATTCCCAAGCTTAATTACTTGCTCAGTAAAAAATTACCTATGACCTGCTTTGGGGGAGAAAAATCTTAGATTTGAAGGGAGATAACAAAACACGAGTGTTCACAAATTGCTCATGAGAACATGGCATTTGCCACATATGTCCAATAAGATGTCAACTATTCCTCTACCCTCTAGACCTGAGTTTCTTGTTCAGGAAACGCCTGTCAGACCCCTTGGCAATTACTCCTTTGTACCAAATCCTGGTTGATCTGGTTTAGGTGATCTGCGTTCCCTGTAAAGGTATGTAGTCTAATATAACTGTACTTTTTGTCAGGCATTAGATGTTGATATGTCCCCAGAAGCTTGAAAGGTTAACAGTCATTGCTCAGATTCATGTCCCGATATCACAAAAGAATGCTATCAATAAAAAGGACCTTTCTCCTTGGCTGCACCTCCTTTTTTTCTACATGAAATCTAACTTCAGATGAATTATTCTCACAATAATAAGATTCTTACACCAATAGGGTTTTTAAAACTTTTTTTTAAGGCTTCTTATGTTTGTGCTGTCAATGACTAATTTCTCTGTAGAGGGATGGCAGCTGTTCAGTGATTGAAACATGAAGAAAGATGTGTTGGAGTCAGATAAGCATCACTTCCAAAGCAGCTTTACCTCCCCCATTTGCTAGCCTTTGTAATGCTAATAGCAGTTAAGGAATGTTGAAATTGAGCTTTATGCTTGATTTGAATCATAATCTCATAAGATATATTTAAATCTACCTTTAGGATGTTTTGTGTTGTCTTTTTATACTCCCCCTGCAACAAAACGCTTGTACAGCATAGAAGACTAAAATCATAATCAAGAGAGATATCCTGTGACCTTTGATAGTAGTACTTTGAGGGTTATTCTTGTCATCCCTTATGATTATGATTTGCCTTTCTGATGGCTTATGAGACTTCCCCCCCCCTTGTTCTCTTCCTTACTTTTCTGAAGTGATTTGTAGCTGAACAGCATTACTTGCTTTTATCTTTGTTTCCAAAGCTGCACTTGTAAGACTACATTCAGCAGCAGATTAATCCCCAAATAGCTTGGTTCAGCTTTCACAGCTGCTGCCAAATAGGCCTTCCTTCACAGCCTTTTTCATAGTTTATGGTACTTATAATTAACAATTACTCATGGCAAGGTTGTTCCTGCATCTCACAGGGGGGAAAAAATGGGCTCTTATTAATGTAAATTAAAAGCAGGAGTTACTTTTGAGTGAAGATACAAGGTAAACTATTGCTTCAGTGTTCTGAAGCAAATTCAGGGGAAATCCCCAAGTTTAGGATGCCCTTTGCTGATGGCAATATCCCTGGATCACCAATAAGTCTGTCAATTTCTTTGGTCATAGCTGTCTTCTCAATTCCATCATCAGAGGTTTTGGTGTTGTTTCCTCTGTGTTAAAGACAGCTATATAGAAACCTAGACTGATACTATTATGACCATATGACTGCCTACCTCAATGTGGAAGTTTCCTTCGTTTGGGTTTATTAGAACTGGAATTATAGGGCCTGAAATGCTGTTTTAAAGAGAACCAAGGGATAAATAAAGTTCCCAGTGACATTAGTCTTCTTTGTCTCCAAGACAGATGGCATATTTATAGTGTGAATGAAATAACCTGATGCAATATCCTTTTTGGTATAGTGGTTAAGAGTGGTGGACTCTAATCTGGAGAACCGGGGTTGATTTCCCACTCCTTCACATGCAGCCAGCTGGGTGGCCTTGGGTCAGTCACATCTCTCTCAGAGATGTTCTCAAGAGCAGTTCTCTCAGGGCTCTCTCAGCTCTGCGTACCTCACTGGGCATCTGTTGTGGGGGGAGGAAGGAAGAGATTGTAAACTGCTCTGAGACTTCGAGTAAAGTTCCTCCTCCTCCTCCTCCTCCTCCTCCTCTTCTTCTTCTTCTTCTTCTTCTCTTCCTCCTCCTTCTCCTCCTCCTCCTCCAAGAATAGGGATGGGCACGAACCAGCTAGCAAACTAAAGTTCATCATGAATTTTGGCCAGTTTGTGGTTTGTGAAGCGATGTTCCACAAACTTTCATGCTGTTCATGGTGGTTCATGAATGGATACATTTCCAGACAGACTATCTCTGCTCAATTAAACGGTTTACAAAGCTTCAAAGCAACAAAGGGAGTGGAATTTTCCAGCCTTGGGAACACCAATAGGGGCCCTGTCTCATGACTGAGGACCCACATTTTATACCCACCTGACTGTGAACTCCTCTCCCCTGCTGGGCTTTGGGTGCTAGGTGGACTAGCGCTCTGAGCCTTGCATGACCAGTACAATAGCCAGCTCCAGTGCAGAGGCCAGCACCCAGTCCAGCCTTGTGTCAGGGGGATGACTTGCCCCAGACTGGCCAGTGAGTGGTATCCTGGAAGGACCTGAGGACACACAACATTTGGGAGAGGTCAGCCAGTCATTGGAGCTGATGCTGAGCTCCTCTTTCCCGTGCAGGATGGTCATGGAGGAAATGACATCCTGTGTGGGACTGTTCTGCTCCACCAAATGCACACTCATGGTGTAGATGGAGTTCTTCATCCCCTTCCCCCTGCCTCTTGTGGAGCAGATAGGCATATTAGATGCTTCATGAGAAGTGGGCCCCCAGGTGCCAGCAGGTCTTGAGAAAGGACCACATCTTGGAGGGGCAGTGCCCCAGGTGGCCTTGACTGTGTTCCCCAGCCCCAGAGCATCCTTCACCACCAGCTGAAGCATGTGTGCCAGGCAGACAATGCCCTTGAGGCGCACGTGCTTCACCTCTGTAGCCTGGTGGCAGGCCTGTCCCCTCCTGGGACCTGCTGGTTGCTGCAGAGGTCAGCCATGAAGTGCACAGTTTTGCCTTGCACTCTGGAGAGCTGAGCCTTGACCACTGCCACTGGAGTCAGGGAAAGGCTATGTCAACCCCATAGCCAGGAAATTTTCAACCAGGGGTGGGGATTGGGGGGCATCATGCCCCCGACATGGTGATGTCACTAGTGGAGAGTCACTGCTTGGTTGTCACTAGTGACATAACCAAGCAGTGACCCTCCTTCTCCCTCTCTGTCCGGGCTGGCAGGATGGGTTTGGTGCCCAGGGATGGAGGCCTGTGATACACAGGAAGTGGAGAACTTCTTCCCCCACAACGAGCACTGTTTGCACCCGCTTTCACCCTCATGGCACACAGAGGTGTTCACACTCAGGAGGGATGGGAGGGTATAAATTTGGGAGACCTTTTAAGGAAGGTCCATAACTGGGATCCCAGCAGGGTGATGTTCTCTGTGCATTTGGTGTGTGTAGCTTGCAGGGTGCCCATTCTATACACTTTTGAACCTGCACCTGACATTTCCCCCAAAAGTACTTTCCTTGCTTGACCTTAGGCCTGTTGGGTTTGGGTTTGCACTTGCACAGTGTCACTGGTTCTGCTGGGCTTGCAAAAATGCCCACCACCACCACCTTCAGTTTCTACTGAAGAGATTTTCTGGATTGACCTTAGTCTTGTTTGGTTTGCACTGCTACAGTGTCACTGGTTATGTTGGGCACATTGCACTGGTTCTTCTGGGCTTGCAAAAATGCCCCCTACCTTCAGTTTCTACTGCAGAGATTCTCTGGGACTTTGGTTTTGTTCTGCTGGGTTTCTATTGCCCTTGCTTTTTTGCTGTTTTTCTCCTTCCTTTGGAAACAATGGAGAATGGAGGCACCTTATTTGGGAGGCCATAAATCGGTCCCCGTAAATCCTATCCTTACCAAACTTGGAGGGCTGGTAGAAGAGAGTCAACTGGAGTTCCTCAGTGAGTTCGGTGTTGCTAGCTTGCACAGGATCAATTCTGTAAACTCCTGAACCTCCTGAACCTGCATCTGTTATTTGCCTAGAAAGTGCTTTTCTGGGGGCACCTTCGGGGGGGTCATAACTCAGACCTCACAAACCCAATCCTCACGAAAGTCTCTAGCACACCAGTGCCACTTCAGCTAACCCTGGTTAGTACTGCACAGAAGAAGGCAATGGTAAAATGCTTCTGATCAGCTCTTAATCTTGAAATACCTATGACAGACAATCCAAAACAAAGAAAAGATAGTGCTGGAAGATGGACCCCCCCAGATCAATTGATAATCAGCTACTGGGGAAGAGCTGAGGACAAGTATCTTTAGTGCTAGTCTTCATGATGCAACTGGACTAAAGCTGAAAGGACATTCAATTGTTGACATGACTGGATACAAATGGAACTTCCAAAAGCTTTTTGATACATATAATAGGAACATGGAATGTGAGAAATATTACTCAAGGTAAGCTAAAGATGATAAAATGAGAAATTGAACTTTTAAACACTGCAATCTTGGGAGTGAATGAACTAAAATGGACTGGATTAGGACACTTTCAGTCAGAGAATTGCAAAGTATTTTACTACAGAAATGACAAACATAGAAGAAATGGAATTGCTTTAATAATGAGGTGAGATGTAGCACAGGAGCTATAATGCAAAGTCTGTCTGAATAACATCAGACTTCATGGAAAGTCTATCAACATAACCATCATTCAAGTTTATGCCCCAGCCATAGATGCTGATGAGGAGAAAACTGAGAGATTTTATGCAAGTGTCCATGAAGAAATTGATCACACACCTAAGCAAGATGAGTTGATAATCATAGGTGACTGGAATGCAAAAGTAGGAAACAGACCAGAATCAAATATTGTTGGAAGGTTTGGGCTAGGAGGATGAAATGAAGCAGCAGAGTGACTCATAGAATTTGGTGAAGCAACTCTTTTTTTATTGCAAACACATATTCAGACAATTGAACAGACAATTATATACATAGATATCACTGGATGGCCGATACAGAAATCAAATAGGTTACATCATTAAAAGCAGAAGATAAATAATACATAATTAAAAGAAGAAGCTCTATTCTCTCTGCTGAAACAAGACCGGGAGCTGATTGTGGTTCAGACCACAAATTGTTGATATAGATTAAAAAAATTAGAATAAAGCTGATAAAAAACCAAAATGTTCATAGTGCTGAAATGCAATCTAAACAATCATTCCTGAAGAATTTAAAGACCATGTAAAGAACAGATCTGCATTTCTAAGTTCATGTAAACATGAACCAGAAGAACTATGGGTTGAAACCAGAGATATTATCAAGGAAGAATGTGCAAAGAGTGTTCCTGTAGACAAAAGAAATGAAAAGCCTCAATAGATGACAGAGAAAACACTTAAAATTGTTAAAGATAGATGAGAAGCAAAAGTAAAAGATGACAAAAATAGAATTGGAAGTCTAAGTGCAGCATTCCAGCAACTGGCATGCAGAAACAAAGAGAACCAGTGTAAAGAACTAGAAGAGAACAACAAAAAAGGAAGAACAAGAGATTTGTTCCACAAGATCCAAGAAATCAAAGGGAAATTTAAAGCATGAATAGTGTTAGCCGAACTGCTTTATCTACAACAGCTGGCAAACTAAATTTAAATTTGGGTTCTTGCCTTTGTATACTGAAGTCCAATCCACCCCAAGGATTTTACCAGTGAGAGAGATGAGACTGGTGTGTTCCAAAACAATTTGTCTTTTACTTAAGAGTATATAAAATCACATACACACAAAATCAGATTCACACATACACTCAACCAAGTTCCTCAGAAATACAGAATTACAATGGTTACTATAGAAATCACAGGTAGGGCAATGGGTGACAATACTTATCTGTCTTGAAGCTTGTCCGTCTCAATGAAGAATAGAGGGGTTAGAAAATATATACTAGGGAGATTTGACACACAGCTAGAAACCAGCCAAGAGATCAAGTAGGCTGCAGACCAAGAGATCAAGTAGGAACAAAGGATTTTTGGATAGGAAGCTGGGCTTGAGAGGGGTTTCAAGCAGACAGAGGGTGTAGCTGGGGGTAGGCGGCTAGCAAAAGCTAAGCAGCTGGACCTCACCTTTTATAGGTAGATCTTCAGGTGGGTGGCAACCTTGCCAATCTAAAGATCCACTTACCTGTAAGTCCGTCCCATCCCTACAACTATTGGTGCGTGTAGTTAGGGGTGGTTACTCAGGGTTTGGCCAATATTGAAACTCTAGACTCTAACTCAAGGGAAAGCATCTGTGTAGGTGTGAAAGCTTGGTGTCAGGATGCCCATTGAAATTACCGTTCCCAGGTAATCAATGGAGGCTGATTTCAAACAAGTTGTTGTTTGGCTGGCAACAATGGTGATGTGCTTCTTCTTCCCCTCTGGCTAGGAGCTGTGTATTTGCAAGCTTCATTAACATGAAATGCAGGCAGGCACCTCCTATGTGTATCAGTCACAACAGGTGATTTGAACAGCTCTCTCTCTCTGAGCCTATGGGTATATGTGTATGCACAGTCCATGTGGTGTGTCAGCAAAATATAAATCCATAAAGCAAATATCAGTTTTCATCTCTCAACAATAGGCATGCTGAAAAGGCAACATGGAAATACATTAACTGACCAACACAAAATAAAAGCTGGCAATAATACACTGAAGAACTATACAGAAGAAATGAAAGGATAATAGATTTGTTCCAAGAAGAATTTTGTGAAGAAGAACCAAAATTTAACAAAGTGAAGTGAAAGCTGCACTTAGAACAACTGGGAGAAACAAATCACAAAGAGTAGATGAGAGATCAATAGAGCTGATCCAAGCCACAGAAACTGAGTCCACCACAACCTTAACAAGCATATGCCAGCTACTATGGAAAACAAAGCAATAGCCCACAGATTGGAAACAGTCTACATTCAAATTCCAACAAAAGGAGATGTCAAAGGCTGCAGCAACTATTGGACCATAAATTTCTCACGCAAGTAAAGTGATGCTCAGTTATTACAACAAAGATCGCTACCATATATGGAATGAAAAATGCCAGATGTCCAGGCTGGATTCAAAAGAGGAAGAGGTACTAGACATCATATTACAGATTTATAGTGGTTACTGGAGCATATGAAATAATTTCCAGGAGAAAAAACCCAGTTTGTTTTATAGATTGAAGAAATAAAATAAGAAGAGAAGAAGAAGAGATACCCCACCCTTCACTTGGAGTCTCAGAGCGGCTTACAAACTCCTTTCCCTTCCCCTCCCCACAATAGACACCCTGTGAGGTAGGTGGGGCTGAGAGAGCTCTTTCCAGAACTGTCCTTGAGATAACATCTCTGACAGAACTATGGCTTGCCCAAGTTCATCCAACAGCTGCAAGTGGAGGAGTGGGGAATCAAACCTGGTTCTCCCAGATTAGAGTCCGCACACTTAACCACTACACCAAACTATACTACATCCTTGTCTTACACCCAAAAGGGAGACTGCAACCTAGAAATCAGGAGACTGAGACTGGGAAGGGCAGCCATAAAGGAGCTAGAAAAGATTCTTAAGGGTATGGATGTGTCACTGGTGACCAAGATCAAGATAATTCATACCATAGTATATGGATGTGAAAGTTGGACAATGAAGAATTCTGACAGGAAGAAAGTTGATTCATTTGAAATGTGCTGCTAGAGGAGAGTTTTACAGATACTGTGGACCACCAAAAAGACAGATCAGTGAGTTTTAGATCAAATCAAGCCTGAACTCTCCTTAGAAGCTAGAATGACTAAACTGGTCAAATATGAGAAAACAAGAGTCACTAGAAAACACGATAATTCTAGGAAAAGTTGTAGGCAGCAGGAAAAGAAGAAGACCCAACATGAGATGAATTGACTAGAAAAAAGGAATCCAGGCCCTTAGTTTGCAAGATCTGAGCAAGGCTGTTAACAAGACCTTTTGGAGGACATTCATCCATAGGATCACCGACCTAATATGTATGCGCGCGCGCACACACACACACACACACACACACAGAGACAGACTGGTCTTGAATACACAAGACCCAGGTGACTTTGATGTACTTTTAAATCTTTTTTCATTATTAGATGATACTTCCTTTCACTAACATATTTTTCCAAAGAAGGTAGCTACCAATGGGTTATAAACCAAGCTTGAGTGGTAGAGCATAAACTGATAAATTACCAGTTGCCACGAAATTGCCCTAATCAATAGGTAATAGATAGTACAGTTGGCTTGTTACATATGTTGTGGGCTTGGAGTATTTTTAGATCAGCATGCTGCAAGACACCACCATCCCATGAAGAAAAAACTGTTTTTGAAGTCTTTCAGAGTGTTGTGGTGTTTCAGGCTTGAAAGCTGGACTATGAGGACACATTTCAGAATGACTGAAAACCTACCAGTGAATGAGAATTTACATCCTACACAATCTCTCCAAGTATTTTCAAAGAAAGGCATGCTTAAAAATTAAAATTGTAAATTATCTCCCACTTAAAATTATTTGCAATTTTTGAAACCACTTAGTCCAAGAAAGAAGAAGGCCATCTTTAATATTTTCTTCTTTGTGAAAGTTGAAATGTGAAGTATGAAACATTTCCTGTTACAAACACACACCAGAAACAAAATAGCTTTGAAAAGAAATACAGTTAAAGCTCTGCAGTATGATATGAAGCCATTAAGTTCAGTAGGGCTTCCTCCTAAGTAAGTTCTTTGATTTGATTACTCACACACTAGTTAACTTATAAAACCTGCAGCTAAAAGCTGATGCTAACATTTAAATAACCATACTAAAGCTGAGAAGTCATGTTGGGTGTTTCAATTATAATGCATATAATTCAGCAGCAAATAGGATTTTAAAGAAATATTTTGCTCTGTGATTTTTCCACATGAAACAAAGTTTTAAACTACATGCTGACCAAAAAAAAAAGGTATATTGAATGGGCTGCACAATGCTTTTCTGCCTAATGACAGGTTATAAAGATGGTTTAATCTTACAGTGTAAGTGAATGTTCTACTGACAGGTTCTCATATTAACAGATTAGGCTTCTATTTTAGACATTTTTATCATATTGATTCATTCCGTTGGAAGAATGTTGGCTTTTACATTGTTAGAAATGATTCCAAGTAGCTTGTCCAGATTACATCTTGCATTTGAATTTCAGCTGGGATTACTGTAGACTGACAATACATAATAAGTCTATTTCAGACAGTATAGGAGAAAGTAGACAGACTTGAATAAGTGTCTCTGTATGTGAAGAATAGCTTGAAGGTAGCTTTATATATGATGGGCTTGGAAAAATACATGTCAAGTTATACAATCAGAAGTGTGTGTGCACATGAAAGCTTATACCCAGAATAAAACTTTGTTGGTCTTAATGATGCCACTAGACTCAAACTTTGTTCTGCTGCTTTAGACCAACACAGCTACCTATCTTTTTTTTAATTTTTTTTAAATTTTATTTCATAAAAAAATCCAACACCAACACCACCCATGTGCAACTTCCAGGCATTAGAGACGTAAATGAAGTTCCATACAGTATTATATCACAATCAATCTCCGTACAACTCTATTCCACTATTAACCTTCCCTCTTAATCTTATAATCAAATTAACCTCTCAATTTCCTATTAACTGACTAATCACCCCAAATTTTTTAAACTTTCCCAAATACCCCACCATCCTTTTAAACCAGTCCTCCTCATGGTCCTTAACCTTTGACCCATTCATTCTACGTATCTTCATTGTAAGATACTCTAAAATTATTATATTGTTCATCCTTTCCCTCCAATGATTAATCGTCAGTTCCTCAGCTTCTTTCCAATTCTTTGCAATCACTTGTCTTGCTGCTACTAACATCAAATTTATCCATTTACATTCCTCTTTTACCCTTAACCCTATACCATCCAAACTAATAAGTGCCATTGCTTTAGATATTCTAACCCTTCTTCCCGCAATCCCCGACATTTCTATACCAATTTGATCCCAAAATTTCTTTACCAAAGGACAATCCCACCACATATGACTGAACGTTCCCACCTCTCCACATTTCCTCCAACAATTTTTACTTCCCGATTTTGAAATATAGCTCAACAAAACAGCTACCTATCTGAATCTATTGGAATGAAGTTATGTATTTATAGTTTGGATTATTATTTAGGGAAAGGGGAAGTATACAAGCCAGCCTTGTTTGGTGTAGTGGTTGTGCGTGGATTCGAATCTGAGAGAACCGGGTTTGATTCCCCACTCCTCCACTTGCATCTGCTGGATGACCTTCGGCAAGCTATAGTTCTGGCACAGCTGTTCTTGAAAAAGAGCAGTTTCTGTCAGAGCTCTCTCAGCCCCACCTACCTTACACGGTGTCTGTTGTGGGGAAGGGAAGGGAAAGGAGTTTGTAAACCGCTCTGAGACTCCTTTGGGTAGTGAAGGGCAGGGTATAAATCCAATCTCCTCTTCTTCTTCTTCTTCTTCTTCTTCTTCTTCTTCTTCTTCTTCTTCTTCTTCTTCTTCTTCTTCTTCTTCTTCTTCTTCTTCTTCTTATCAGGAACAATTTGCAGTCTTATCACTTATGCTCCACCGTTCTCGCCAATGGGGACCCAACGTGGTTTACTTCATTCTCTTCTCCTCCATTTTATCCTCACAGTCCCCTTGTGTGGTAGGTTTCGCTGAGTGAATGTTTGGCCCAAGGTCACCCAGTGAGTCTCCATGGTACAAGTGGGGATTCAAACTAGGTCTTCTAGATTCTAGTCTGACACTCTTAACCAGTACACTACACTGGCTCTATTAAGGAAAGGTTGAGAAATCCTTACCATATTAGATCTCTGACTGTGCAATCTTAAATAGATCTACTGAAAAACCTTCTTATGTCTGCTCAAGTGGCCTTGCTTTCAAGAATGTGTTTTTAGGATTGCACTATTAGAATATCAGTATTATTATCATTATTGTTGTTGCTGCTGCTGTTGTTATTGTTGTTATTATGTCTTGGTTTTAGTCTAAACTCAACAATCTCAACTGTTTTTAAAACTCTCATAGTTCTGAGATGTGGACAAGATACAAGAAAGAAATGATGATGTGAGAGAAGTAATTATAGTTGTGACATTTGAGATAGTTTAACAGTACTTAAGCAATAAGAAGTGCCAAAAGAGAGAAGACTAGCCAAGAAGATCTGCAGGTTTCACCATTAACAATGGACTTTGACTGAGCAGAAGAGAAATAGATGGATAAGAATATAGGCCTCTCATTCTCCATAATGGCTCCATCATTTTATTTATTTATTTATTTATTTTGGGATTTATATCCCACCCTCCCCAAAAGCCCAGGGCGGCTTACAAAGAGGCATAAATGCCAAGGTTAAAACAATAAAAACAGTGTAAAACAACACAATATAATACAGTTCACTAAAATATCGGTGCTCCAAAAGTCACTTAAATCATGAATTCCAAGATGGGGTTCTGGAGTTATTTATACCAGGACAACAATATACGTCCCAGCAGTACTGTCATCCACCAGGAACATCTCGCACCCCCAATGATATCCGCTCAAGCGGTGGTAAAAGTGCGGTGATGGAGAAAACAGTGATGGAATAGTGGCGGCGGCGGCTCCTTCTCAAAAGCCTGGCGGAAGAGCTCCATTTTACAGGCCCTGCGGAGCTGTACAAGGTCCCGCAGGGCCCAGATCTCTTCTGGGAGCTCGTTCCATCAGGTAGGAGCCGCCACCGAAAATGCCCTGGCCCTGGTGACAGCAAATTTGATGTTCCTGGGGCCTGGAATTTCCAGGAGATTTTGGCTCCCCGACCATAGTGCCCTTGTGGGAACATGCGGGGAAAGGCAGTCCCTTAGGTAAGCCGGACCCTGGCCATATAGGGCTTTAAAGGTAAGAACCAGCACTTTGAAGTGGATCCGGTATGCCATTGGCAGCCAGTGCAGCGCTTTCAACATAGGCCAGATGTGATCCCGTCTAGAGAGACCCATCAGCAGCCTGGCTGCAGCATTCTGCACTAGCTGCAGCTTCCAAATTTGCAACAAAGGCAGCCCCATAATGTTTTTAATGGCTTGTTTTTTAAGTTGTGGTTTTTAATAATAATATTTCTTAAGCAGGACTCAGAAAAATGAGCACAGAACATTCTGCATAGATAAATCAGAAATAAATAATTGCCCTGTGCAAGTCCTCTATGCATTCCCACATGTTCATGGAGGCTACAGGGCTCATTTATTTACAATATTTCTGTAGTGCTTTTGCTCACTGAGGCTTTTTGTACTAAAGTAGATAGGCAAACAGAGTTTAGGAATCTTAATTCATGGATGTGATGCAGAAATATGAGTTTACAGTTCTTAGACACCATGAGATGTTGGGGGTGGGGTGATGGCTGAGTGGTAGAGCATCTACTTGGAATGTAGAAGGTCCCAGGTTCAGTCCCCAGCATCTCCAGTCAGAATAGACAATGTAGACTTTGATGAACCAAGGGTCCGATCCAGTATAAGACAACTTCATGTGTTCATAGGAGTGCCAGCCTCCAGGTGGGACCTGGGGATCCCCCAGAATTACAGCTCATCTACAGACTACAGACTACAGACATCAGTTCCCCGATAGAAAATGAATGCTTTGAATGGTGGACTCTATGGCATTGTACCCCACTGAGGTTCCTGACCCCCTCAGACTCCATCCCCAAATCTCCAGGAGTTTCCCAACCTGGAGCTGGCAACCTACCCTCCCTCCCATCCCTAGGGAGGACCTGGCAACCCCATGTGTATGTTTTGGAACAAGATGATCTGTGTTTCTGCTTTAGGGCAAACCATTCTGCTTTTGTATATGAACCAGACAACTATGGTTTGTGCCTGCCCTGCAAACCAGGATTAATGTTGGTTTGGAGAGCAAATGCAAGCCATTGTTTGTCAATTTGGATGTAACAGCAAATTGTTGATTTTTTCATGAATAGGGAAGAGGGAGGGGAGACAAAGCGTGCAAGTACACAGCTTGCCCATGTAGTTCCACACCATGGTTTAACATTACAGCTGACTCATGGCATAGTCGCATACTCCACTGAAGCATTTAAGGAATGGAGATATGATACATGTACACTTAAGCTGATACTGTCACATTACATGACTTGGAAGTTCATTGCACATTGCTATTCTTGAGATTTTACCCTAGTGTTTACTAGATGGGAATGGGTTACCGATAAGGGAGCCACATGTAAGCTGCTCTGAGCCATTGGTAAGAAGAATGGGGCACAAAGCATAATAGATTTATGATGTCACAAAGGTAGCACACTCTCACAGGCAGGTATACTTGTGGTATTGCTAGGGTTGCCAGCTCTGGGTTGGGAAATACTTGCAGTTTTGGGGGGTGGAGCCTGGGGAGGCTGAGATTTGAGGAGGGAAGAGACATCCATAGGTATAATGCCATAGTGTCCACCCTCCAAAGCATTTTTTTTCCAGGGGAACTGCTCTTGGTTGTCTGGAGATCAATTCTAATAGTGAGAGATTGCCAGCTGCCACCTTGCTTAAGATTGAGTTGTTAATATCAACATTCAGAAGGAATAATTCGCAAGACAGTTCTTTGAATATCTGACCATCTTGGGAAGTGGTAAATATTCTAAAAGGAGTGTTGTTGTTCAGTCGCACAGTCAAGTCCACCTCTTCGCGACCCCATGGACCACATCATGCCAGGCTCTCCTGTCTTCCACCATCCTCCGGAGTTTGCTTAATTTTATGTTCGTTGCATCGATAACACTAGCCATCTCATCCTTTGCTGTCCCCTTCTTCTTTTACCTTCAATCTTTCCCAGCATCAGGGTCTTCTCCAGTGAATGCTCCCTTCTCATTTGGTGGCCAAAGTATTTGACCTACTTTTAATTCAAATATTTGCAGTGTGAAAGTGCTTCCTTAAATTAAATAGATCCATCAGTTTCTAAACAAATGGGGTTCTTAACCTGCAGTTGCCTTGTTTCTGCTGAACATGGTTTCCTCTGTAATTAATGTACAAAATTACTCAACACCATGGCCAACTAGAACATGAGTACCTGTCCAGTATGTTAAGCCAGGGACTTCATTAAGAAGAGGAGAGACAATTTCTGAAGCTGGGTTTTTCAATGCTAGCTTCCAACAAAATAGCAGTTTCTTAAGGGGGAAGTTAAAGCCCCAATTTCTATGATGGAGTAAATTTTGTTCTCCTGAATACAAGTAATGCAGCAATAAAAGAACATGTTCCCTATAATGGAAGAAGTGCTCTGAGTAGTCTTTCAAGAGAGGGAGCTGAAAATGCTTAGATAATGTTTCATCTCTTGTAGTTAAGGAAACAAGTTTTAATTCCTAAATGAAAGCTCCACTGTCTTTGCTTATTACATGCCTGTGCTGATCTCTTGTCCTTGGGTAGAGAATTAAAGTGCTACATGAAAAAGAAAATTTGTAACTAGCCAGAATAATTTAGCTTTGTAGGACGGGTATACTCTGTCAGTCTGCTTGCCAGTCAGATTGCTTTTCTAACAGCTTCATAGCCCCTTGCTCTACAAGTTATTCAAGTCAGCTTTCATCATTGCTGTCAGGGAATGATGTACTGGAAGAAAATAGTATTCCATTTTAGACCAGTTTCTTTCCCAAGATACAAACCAGTTTCATAAGCTATTGTTTCTATTTATTCACTTCCTTTAAATTTATTTCCACCACATAGCCAAAGGAGCTTTCATAGTAGTTTACAAAATTTGAGATAGCATGCAAAAATAAAATGAGACTAAAAAGAACCACAAATAATTAATGATTAATACAAACTACAGGCACTACAGGCTGCAATCACACACACTTTCAGTCCACTTTCCAACTGGATTTTGCAGTTCACACAGTAAAATCCACTTGTAAAGTGGATTGAAAGTGGATTATTTAGTGCATGTGATGGCAGCCTACAGTCTATTAAATGTGTTGGATAACATAAAAAGCAACAACAGAGGCCTGTGCAAATACCCCTCTGCCTCATTCCCTGAATGTCAGCTGGAATAGGGTTTTTTGGGGGAATGGGGGGGAACTAAGAACAGAGTTAGTTTGGCATGGGAAGGAAACTCAAAAAAGAAAGTGTGCTACTTGCTTCTTTTTGCAACCAGTTTAACTTCAGGCAGAGAAGGTATTCTTGTCTGAGAAACTTAGGCCCTGTCCACACGAGGGGTTTTGGGCTGGGAGTGGGCTGGATCGGGGCCGGAGCAAACGGGCGCGATCCCACTGCAACATCTGGGAAGCGTTGCGCACCCGTCCCCGATCCAGCCCTTCCCCCGAAAACATGCATCAATAATGAACCACCTACCGAGGTGGTTCATCCACGACGGCTGCATCAACGCCGGCCGTGGGATCGCTGGCCTGTCTTTCTGCCGGTGCATCCCCAGCTCCGGCCTGAACTGCGCATTCTCAGACATGCGCAGTTCGGCAGTCTCCCGTTCCCCTCCGTCGCTTCCCCCGGCATCTGATCGTGCCAGGGAGGGAATGCGCTGTGGCTCAGGGGATCAATGTGATCCCGCCGCGGCTTGTTTCTTTTGGTGCGGCTTTCAGAAGCCGTGCTTCAGCCCGTCCCTTTCCGCCCTGTGTGGCAGGGGCCTTACAGTGCCATCCTTAGCAGAGTTATACCCTTCTAATCCCATTGATTTCAGTGGGCTTACAAGGCTGTAACTCTGCATAGGATGGCAATCTCATTGTATGCTGCAGCTGGCAAGGGAGGTCTTGTTAGAGATGTATACCTGAAAAAACCCTAGTGCTTTCTGGATTTGGATATCAGGAAGGGCATAAACACCAGTATTGGATGCTATTCAGGCCCCCTGGTACTATTTCAGGATTCAAGTTTGGGATGTGGGTGGGTGTGGGTATGTTTCTGGGAAATCTGGAATTATTTGAGTCCCATTATTCTTTATGGAGGACTTTTTTTAGGGGGGTGGAGTAATTTTTTCAACCAAATGACATCAAAATTGCAGGGGAGCTAGTACTGCCTGTTCTCTAAACCTTCCTCCAGATTTAAGCATGGGGTCCAATTATACAGGCCCCTCAAGAAGGTGCCCCTACTCATCCAAACTGCAGGTGTGTGTGGACTGGGAGGAAAAAACAGCTCTGGAAAAAGCAGCTCCGTCTATCACTTAACATACAATAGTCACTGTCTCAGCTGGCACCATTTTTAAAAAGTGGTGCATGTCATACTGAAGACACCTTAGCCTGGACCTCTAGAGAATCTCTCCTACCAGTTACATAAAAATTAGGGATAATAGAACATCTACTGGTTTGGCTAATGTCCTGTTTGCCAATTGCAAGGAGCCTATTT
>NW_015165243.1:285317-285849 GCF_001447785.1 Gekko japonicus | reverse complement strand
CTAATAGCACAGTGCAGTATTATCAGCTTTTCCCACAGCTGTCTGCACTTTTTTTCCTGCTGTATCACTGCAAAATAATGTTTTAAAAAATGGCAATTACTGTTGCAAAAGGGCAAGCTAATGTTCTAACAGTCTGTTGCCAATGCCATGATCTCTAAATTTCCAGCTTTCATTTAAGAACTCTGCAAGAAAAAGGGCTAGACACATTTTTTAAAAGAAAGCTGGAAGTTCAGAGATTGTGACAATAGATATAACACAAGAGGAGACCCGCAACAAAATGTTGCGTAATGTGTTGTTGTTTGTTGTGCACAGTGTAGACCTGGGCTCTGGAGAACAGGTCTACCACCCGCGAGAGGCCAGGTCTACCCACCCCTTCCCACTACATTGGTAGACCTAGCCTCTGGAGAACAGGTCTACTCACCCCTTCCCACTACATTGGTAGACCTGGGCTCTGGAGAACAGGTCTCCCCACCTCTTCCCACTACACTGGTAGACCTGGGCTCTGGAGTACAGGTCTACCCACCCCTTCCCA
>NW_015165243.1:276400-285147 GCF_001447785.1 Gekko japonicus | reverse complement strand
CGGCCGCTCTTGTGCCCGGCCGGCTGGGTCCGAGGCGGCAGCTGCTTCCCCCCCCACCGAGGCTGGCGGCGAGGCCGGCTGCCTTCCCCCCCCAAGCGAGAGCCAGCGGCTTGCAGCCGCCCAGGCCTCACGTCCTCCCTTCCTCTCTCGCTTCCAGCCGGCTGGCTTTAAGGTGGCGGCGGCAGCGAGGCTGGCTGCAGAGCGTTCCCTGCGCATGTGCAGGGAGCGCTCTGTCAGTTTTGAGGGGATTTAAGTATCCCCCGTGTTTTTTTAACTTTTCACATTTTTGTGCACACCTGGGGACCACCCCACGTGTGCACAAAACTCCCCCTCCCCCCAAGTGCCCCCGGTGCGCGGATTTAAGGATCCGCACAGAGGGGGCCACTTCACTATTAGATATATAGATTAGAGCACACTTTAGTGCATTAGTCACATTTTAAAGAAGCCCTCTAGTGGCATGGCAGGTGGGACATCCAGGGGAAATGGTCGCTTGCTGTGTTGTATGCAAACATAGTTAAATAAGTTAAAATTCATCTAAACCATTCATAAATAAATGCTGTGTTTTAGAAAAATAATATCTTTTGGTATTTATCTAGGTAGTCCTTAGTGGTGATAATGGCTGTTGATCTGTTTGGATCAACAGAGTTTTGGAATATGCTCATTTGGGGGGGGGGTGCAAAACTGCTCAGCAGGCCTTCCAGTCATTCAGCCTAAATTGAACAAACCAGAAGATTGGTTCTTATCTGATCATTGCATTCAAACATGGCAAATTCAGTTGTCTAACATGCTTGAGGCCCAATGAGCAGCATCCACCCCCCTTTATTTTAGAATTCTTAGCAGCATCCTTAATGGCAACGTAGCACTGGAGGGCTCCTAGCCTGGCAGCAGTGAGGAAAAGCTGTTCCTTTCCCTGTGAGGGATAGCTGCTGCTTGGAGAACCGTCAGTACACACCCAGGTAGTCAAGCAAGTGATTAGCAAGTTGAGAATAGTATTCCAAGAGTCAGAACCAATTTAATATCCCATAATGCTATCAATGTTTCATGAATCTTCATAGTATTTTTGTATTCTTCAAACCAAAGGAACAAAGATTGTGTTGGGTTTTACCTATGTAATCATTTAGATTATTCACGGTATACTGATTGCCAAAACTATTTGCTAATATGGAATTTTTGCTTCTTTCTATCAGGATCATATTGTTCTCCTCTTCTCCATTTATTCCCACAACAGCCATGTGAAGTACTTTAGGATGAGAGAGGCTAACTAGCCCAAGGTCACTTCATTGAGGGGAGACTGGGACCAAGGTGTGTACAGTCCTAATCAGACACACTAACTCTTAAAGTTGAGGACCCTGATTGGGGGGAAGAGCAGCCTAAACATAGGGGCACAGCAATGGAAATGTATGAGACAGTGTTTCCATTTACACTTCCAGATATGTTTCCATTTACACTTCCAGATACAATCAGAAATTGTATGGAATTGTAAAATATTTTTTCTGCTATAATGTTTTCATTTAAGAATTAAGGGGTAAGGAAATTATATAGACTGATATCTAGATTTAGATTGAGAGTTAGAAACAATATAGTACATACATCTACGCATATTTCCCCATTGCCTAATATTACACCATTTAGCTGTTACAAGGGAATGATAAAGAAATACAAAGTATAAAATATATAGAAAAGAGAATGGGAACCTGAGTTTTTGTGTGGTTAATATTTCTGAAAATAGTGTTTTATTGCTAATTCATAAACTCCTAGTAAATGGCATTTACAGTGGAAATAGTGACTTCGCCTTAATTGTAGTCATGGAAATGGCAAGGAGTTTATAAGGATCTGGTTACATGCCATCTGTTGACTGCACCATTAGTTTT
Source organism: Gekko japonicus (assembly GCF_001447785.1). NCBI lineage: Eukaryota > Metazoa > Chordata > Lepidosauria > Squamata > Gekkonidae > Gekko > Gekko japonicus. The sequence goes on along the minus strand of NW_015165243.1, from coordinate 283,276 downwards.
TGTACACCCAAGGAGTGAAGGAGAGGAAATTCATATTCTGTATATGATTTAAGATAGGTCACAAGGACCAAAACCAAATATCTCCCATATGTTGGCACACTGATATGAAAACTGAATAGAGTTATTGCTACAACAGCAAAGTAGACATTATTTTAGCCTTTAAAATAGCCAACATGGGTGGCAAGAAGTGGAATGGAGAAGTTTAAAGGGGCCACCACTGATGAATGGCAGCCATAGACTTACCAAAGGGAAGCTCAAAGTAGCACCTAAGGGAAAGGACATCTGTCAGCACTGTGTAAGTGCACAGCTCAGAACTGGCTAACTACATGCTATGGGTTGTTGGTTGAGCTCTGACATGCAACATACAGTCACAGGAGGGCTATAACTCAGTGGTAGAGCACATGCTTTGCATGCAGAAGATCCCAGGTTCAACTCTCAGCAAGTCTGGTGTAGTGGTTAGGAGCACGGACTTTAATCTGGGAAAACCGGGTTTGATTCCCCACTCTTCCACATGCAGCTGCTGGCGTGACCTTGAGTCAGTCATAAGTTCTTTGAGAGCTGTTCTCTCAAGGGCAGTTCTCAAGAGAGCTCTCTCAGCCCCACCTACCTCACAGGGTGTCTGTTGTGGGGAGGAGAAAGGAGATTGTAAGCCGCTCGGAGACTCCTTCAGGTAGTGAAGGGCGAGGTATAAATCCATTCTCTTCTTCTTCTTCTTCTTCTTCTTCTTCTTCTTCTTCTTCTTCTTCTTCTTCTTCTTCTTCTTCTTCTTCATCATCATCATCATCATTTAAACAACCTTGATGATAATTTTGAGAGGCACTACTAGTCAAAGTAGACAGTACTTAGCAGGGCTTTTTTGTTGAAAAAGCCCAGCAGGATCTCATTAGCATAATAGGCCACACCCAACAGCAGAAACCCATTAGCATATTAGGCTACACGCATGACAATGCCGCTCATTAGCATATTAAGCCACACCCCATGCTTTCCCTTGGCTTGGTCAGGCACCCTGTGGCTGTGGGGAGCCCGGGCAAGCCTTTCCTTGGCTTGCCCGGGCAGGCCGGCCTATGGACAGGCCGGGGAAGGCCTTCCAGGGCCCTCCCTGGCCCGCCTGCCTCAGAGTCGCCAGGGTGTGTGTGTCCGTCTCCAGGCCTTCCCTCTGTAGCCACACATGCAGAGGTTTTGGCTGTAGTGGGTGTGGCTAACTCTGAAGCCAGCCGGAACTCCGTTCCTGTGCGTTCTTGCCCAAAAATAGCCCTGGTATTTAGCTACATGAACTAATTGTCTGATTCAGTATAAAGCAGCTTCATATGTTCTATCCAAGCATAATCCACAGCATGATAAATGAAAGTGATCTTTGGCAAGTGCCAAGAAAATAAAGAGCCACACCAGTCACAAAGCTGCTTTGGATAAAAAAGACTTTGTGATAATGATGTCCCAGTGAGCATCACATCCAACTCTCCATGTCTGATTGCATGACTGGAAAATCCCCGGTGCCACGTTAACGCCGAACTGCAGCCTGTTAAATGCCCCTCTGTGTGTTACAATCGTTTGGGCCTCTGCAGCTTCCAGGGTGACAGGCAATTGCTGGTATGCCTGGGCCAAGTCAAGTTTGGCAAAAACCTTACCACCCCCCAAGGAAGCCAGTATGTGGCTTATCACCGGGACCGGGTACGAATGCTGTTGTAACGCCTTATTTATAGTACATTTGTAATCTGTGCATATTCGTATAGACCCGTCCGATTTGACTGGAGTTACGATTGGGGTTTCCCACTTGCTATATGGTACAGGTTCCAAGACCCCTTGTTCAATGAGCTTGTCAAGCTCTCTATCCACCTTAGGTTTGAGAGACACAGGCACGTTCCGATATTTTAACCTAATCGGTTTGATGGACTGATCCAATTCAAATGCAACCGGGGGCCCCTTGTACCTTCCCAACCCTTCTGCAAATACTTCAGGGAAAAGGTCATACAGCATGTCCCATTTATTTTCAGACATTTTGTTAACCCCATAAATACCAATGCCCAATGGCTCGAACCAGTCTAACCCTAGTAGGTTGACCCGGTCACCCTCAGCAATCAGAAATGACAGATTAGCACATTTCCCCTTATACTCAACGTTCACAGTGTCCCTTCCGGCCAGGGGGATTCAGTTTCCCTGGAAGTCGGACACTCGGGTTTCCGCAGGCTGGAGCCGCCGTCGGCTTCTGGTCGGAAACAGCTGGTGCCAGGATGCTGTAGAAATCACCGTCACAGAAGAGCCGGAGTCCACCTCCATCGTGCATGGTCTGCCGTCGAGGAGTGGGGTCACGGTGATCGGCTGCTACAGCTTCTTCATACGCCACAGCCCAGGTCAGGGTTGTGCGCGCAAACAACTTTTGCTGTAGCCTCTCGTCTCGTAGGCCACACAGACGGTCCCTGAGGGCCTCTACAATGTTTGCGAAGTTGCACGCAAACTCCGCGATGGTTTCGCTCGCTGCCTGGCTCCGTTTGTAAAACACATGCTGGCAGGTGATCTCTGAGGGCTGAGGGGAGAAGTGGGTCTTCAGTTTCCTTGTGAGCTCAGCGAAGGGCACGACCTTGATGTCGGTCGGCGCCACCAACGATCTAGCGATGTCGAAGGTGCCCTTGCCACAGGAGCTCAGCAGACAAGCCCTCTTCTTCGCCTCCTCGGTGATGTCGTTTGCTTCTAAGTGAAACTCGAACCTGGCAAGGTATGAGTCCCAGTCCTCAGTCGTAGGTTCGAACGCCTCGAACGTCCGGTTATCGGCCATCCCGGTAGGTTTGTTCACCGGTGCTGGTGGTGCCTCCGCTGGAGCGGCCGCTGTGCTCTGTCCGTTTTTTTCGGTCGTGGGGTTGTTAGCAGGGCTGCCTACCTGCTCGTCGCCAATTGTTAGATCGCCGCTAACAAAGACTCGAGAGTGATTTCAGCAAAGTGATTCAGCTTTAATGAAGTAACGAACAAGCACTCAAACGCATTCATAACCAGAACAGTTTAACATTGGGAGCCAGGCTCCTTTTAAACATTCCTGGGCTAACATAGCCACGCCTATTTACAGATAACAACCAATAAGATTGTGCAGTTAAAGACCAATGAGAGTCTTTCCCTCTCTGGAGCCTGTACAGTTTCTGATTGGTCGCTGTTAGAGGGTGACCAATGTCAATGCAGTTCAGTGGAGCCTTCATCCGGCTCAAGCTTTGCATGGGGAGTGAATGAGGGGATTCATGTAAGCGATTTCCAATACATTACAACATGTATATGCTGAACTCACCAGGATTACAAAATAAGTAGCTAATTTGGTCTGTGAACTAGGTATATATACTTAAATCGCACAAATTCTGTTTTTGTTTAGAACACATTTTAACTGACCAATGTTAATAGCAATAATCTAATTAATTTACTAGAAAAGAGCAAGAGTCCAGTAGCACCTTAAAGACTAATAAAAGTTGTGGCAGGATGTGAGCTTTCATGAGTCACTGCTCACTTCTTCAGATAATTATTTTAGGGTATGACGAGTAACCACAATAGTAATTAAACAGATATCTTTTTTGGGCAATATATAGTAAAAAAGCAGAGTTTTAAACCTTGCTGGGAATCTTACAGTGGCCATCTGAACTTTATTTATTTATTTACTTTATTTATAGTCCACATTCCTCACTGAGACTCGAGGCAAGCTATATGGTGCCCCGTGCCCTGTACTTGGAGGAACCCCAGTTGCTTATGGCCCCACCCCCCAAAGAAGGGTCTTGCCACCACTTGCATCTGTTCTCTCTGGGGCTCAGGCAGCTGGCATCTGACACCAGAAGTGGTTCCCATCCACCTTGCATGGAGTGAGGGCCACCCCCTGCTTAGACCCAGATTCTAGAATCTTATCCTGAGCTCTTGCCCAGGGCCCCAGAATTGCTAAGACTGCCCTAAAAATATTAGACATTATATGTCAAGTGATGCAGGAAATGAAATTGCAAAGGTAGAACACAATACCATAAGAGTAGTATAATACAACAAACAGATGATAGGTAGCATACACAGTGTCCTCTTTCCTTCTCACCAATCTGGCCTCGTGATGCTGTTCTTAGCTTAATTTATTTTTTTTTAAGTGTAAGTCATTCTAATTTTTTTCAATTACAAATTCTTTCCCACACTATAAGAATGGTCTTCCCATAACTCTGAGATCACTGATTTGGTGGCTAAATTTCTATGCTGTGCCACTAAGAGGAGAGGAATGTTTCAACTCCAGCAATGAAGGTTGTACCCTTTATCCCTTGATTATCTATGTTTTGTTGTGATGCCAATAAAGGTAGCTGATGATGACTATAAGAATGGGAAGAATTGCATAGTCACGAACGTTGTCGAAACTGATGGAACTCATTACTGTAACATTACTGTCTTTCAAATGAATGTGGTTCTGTCTTCAAAGTTTCCTGTTCTGCTCCAATTAATTGTTGTTAGAACAAACAGTCCCCAGTGTTAAAACTTCCTACTGCTGCATTTGACACAAGATGGTTGCCCTGGTGTATAGATAGTTGTTCTTAAATCCCAGTGAAATCAATGGGATTTGAGTAAGATGTGTTTTGCTTAAGCATCACTGATTTCAACAGATTTAAAAGTGACTACCTTCCTTGGAAAGGGATTGATGATTATAAGAATCAGATTTTTATAGCTGCTATTTAAGGGTTATTGCATTAAATGAATAATTTTAATCTATGACTCAACAATACTGATGTTTAATGTATAAATAAACTTCAGGGGGCCCCAAAGAAACCAGGCACACAGGTCTTTATTAAAGCATTGAAAGTGGGAAAACCCTGAACTGGATCTGAGATATTAACATTTAGGATAATGTTGGGTGTAATGACATATAGAACCTTATTGAAGACTTACAGTGCTCAGCATGAGCTTTGTCACTCAAAACCATCATGGCCTTACCTTTAACCCACTTCTTTTTATGTTCTGCTGCATAAATTTGAAACCATGTTTAATACTTGACCAGTGCATGCTAGCAATCAGTAGACCATTTTGAAGTGGCCTTTGTATATTTTGTTATACAACAGAGCTTTTCAGAGTATTTTGAGTGGTATTTCCATAGCTGGCAGTCTGTCTCCAGCAGGCAAGGTTTTAATAAATTTAAATTTCTAGCGTTCATCATGTCAGTCATACATATTTCTGCAATAATACTGTTTCTTAGAATTCTGTTGTTGCAGATCTTACAGGTTGCTCTTTTTAGATGCCATGTTATAGAATATTGGCTTTTAAGGTCCTGTTTGTTGTTTAGGAAAGTATTTACTAGTACAAAAATATGTTTTTTTCATGTTTACAGAGTCTTACATACTAGTGGAAAATTATTATTTTTTTAGCTTTTGTTGCTCAGGTGTTGTTGTTTTTATAATTAACACTTATTAACAGAGAACATCTGAAAGCTTAAATTTTCCTTACAACTACATACCATATGTTCTTACATTAAGGCTATGGTCATTGTATTTGCCATCTCAAAATTAGACGTATAACCCATTTCTGAATTAACTGAGGCTGTCCTATTGTCTAACTTTGTTGCTTGCTTTGTGTAGTAGTTGAGTGTCAGACTAGGATGTGGGAGAGCCAAGTTTGAATCTGTACTCTGCCAAGACGCTTTCTGGGTGACCTTGGCCCAATCACTTTCTCTCAGCCTAACCTACCTTGCAGAGCACTTATTGTTGGAGGAATGGGTTATCAGGTACTTTGGATCCCATTGGAGATAATGGTAGAGTATAAACAAACAAATATGTAAAAAACTAAAACTAATTCATTGATATCTGTAAAGGAGCTGAACAACATGGAGTGACTTTTATGTGAAACAGAATTTGCCCACCATAAGGAATTAGTAATATAAATTAGGAGAAAACATGAATGGAGGTGATTGTGAATCCCTTAGGGTAGTATTTATGTAATTCCAAGTTCTTACTGTCTAGATTGACTGCTCCTGCTGATGCTTGTGCTATAGAAGGTAGGAGTTTGTAAAGCCAAAGAAACAAAAAACATGCTGGTTGCTTTTGTACAGGTACCGGTAACCAATGACAGTTGTATTCAATGTTCCCTCTAAGCTGTGGAGTCTCGTGAGCAAAAATTCTACTTTGTGAGCTACTGGCATCAAAGTTGTGAGTGAGAGATTGGGCTACTGCATAAATTAGCTTGCTCTGGAGCCATCCTTCCTGAGCTAAGACAATAATGTGTGAGCTGGAGGCTAAAAAAATTTGAGCTAGCTCACACTAACTCAGCTTAGAGGGAACAGTGGTTGTATTCCAGTGATTTGGTCCTTCTCTCAACTACAACAGCATTTAATGGTTGAATACGCTTTATAGAACATTAGGTTGCAGGCCACAGAGACAATGAAGAGGTCCCACTCTCAGGGGCAGACTGGTCATTAAAATCACTGGAAAGTTCCCAGTGGATTTGTCTCCTGGAGGGCTACCTTTTCCGAGCTCTCTACCTCTACCAAGGATCCCCACCCAATACCCCCTTCCTCTGTAGGTCACTTGGCAGCAGTCCATCTGTTGCTGGTGCCATTTCCACTGCAATGTGCCCCTTTTACTTGGCTGAGTCAATTGCTGGGCTCTGGCAGCCTTGCCTGGATAGTGCAATGGCTCCTGCTTCAGCTGGCTGCACTGCCTGCCTCTGGAAGCCACACGTAATCATTGATCAACTTTGGCAGGCCTAGGCAACTTTGGCCATATTGTGCCAGCTGAGAATGATAAGCAGCATCTTCCAGAGATGCCAAGATGAAGAGGGGAGGAACCACTTTTGCTCTGGTAATTGCACAGGTGTGATTGCCTGCTCTTCAGCCTGACATATAACTGGTGATTGTCTGGGTGACAGTTGGGAAGTACTGGAACGCCTTCCCTGCAG
>NW_015165243.1:262042-276359 GCF_001447785.1 Gekko japonicus | reverse complement strand
TGTGAGCTTCTCATGCCTGGGCTTCATCCAGCCCTCTTTTCTTTTCTTTTTTGTACCCCCGAAGGGGATTTTTTATTATTTTTCATCACTACAAAAAACTACAACAGAAGAAAAGGAAGGGGAAACTACATATACGGGATAAAGTAAAGAACCCACTACTAACTAAAAGCCCAAGAGAGGAGATCCTCCAACTAGCTTAGTAAACATCAAGTCTTCTCATCATTGACCCCTTCATAAACTGAGTCAAACATTTATAGTACTTTCCCCTTTAAGCTTAAGTTTTTAACTGTCTAGAAACAGTACCCCCAATCATCCCATAACAAAAGTCTCATAGGCACATTTCAGAGTCCTTCAGCCTTTACTTCTCCTTTCCCCTTTTCTTCCGCAGCTTGTAAGGACTTTTTGGGGCTACTGCCCCTTGCTCAGACAGAGAGTCCTCTCCCTCGCCGCTGGACTTGCTGTCCTCTTCTTTTTTCCCGTCCTCTGGCCTTCCCAGCTAAACCCTTAGGAATTCTTGAGCTTTCGGAACAGAGTCAATCTTTTCTTTTTTGTCTTTGATCTTGAAAGTGATGCCTCCTGGAAATAGCCATTTATATCCAATTGAGTTTGTCTGAAGAAAAAGCACGAGTTCTTTGTACTTCTTTCTCTGTTGTCTTACTCCAAATGGAATATCCTTTAGCTTTCTGATGGCATTTTCCCCTGCTTTCCGGGGTGTTCCAGCAACCGCTTTCAGGATTGCATTCCTGACATGCCTCTTCGAGAATCTTACCACAATTTCTCCAGGCAGATTATTTTTCTTTATGTAACCTGAATATGATCTATAGACCACATCCATGTCATTATGCAATGATTCCGCCTTCATTTCTGTCACTGGGGCTAACAGTTCACTCATCACTTCTTTAAGATTCTCCCCTCTGTTCTCTGGCATGCCCTGGAAACAAAGGATCATATTGGCCTTTTCCATTTCGACTTGCAATAGTTGATCTTCCATGGAGATTTGTTTCTTTTCCAGCTTTTGCACTTTCTTCTTCACTTTCTGTGTAGTTACAGCCACTTCCTTCACCTTCTCATCATCTTGCTTCATTATTTGTATCAAGTCGCTTATCTGTTCCTTGAAGTTATTCAGCTGTTCCAGCAGAGGGCGCATATAATCCGCTATGGACTTTGCCACCTCACTGGTAACTTCATCCAGCCCTCTATCAGGTGAGGGGAGGGCAGAGGCCACTGTGGTGCCCTTTTCTAGAGCAGATTTGGCTTCCTAGTCTACCGCCACCCACTCTGCCTGGCCTTCTGCCTTTAATAAGCCACCCACCAAGCTGATGTCTGTCTTTCCATCTATCAGGTTGAAAACATCTATTTATTCCAAATACAGAAGAAATATTGTGCAGTTTTTTATAACTATAATTGCATTGGTTTAATAATTATAAGTGGATTGTATATCTTCTAAGGCCATACAGCACCTCAGTCCAGGATTCACATTAGCTAGATATTAATCTCAGGTCCACCCTGATAGTAACTGGTTACAGAATTCTTGCATGCCTATTCTGTCATCTGAAAGAGGTTTGTTGTGATAAGAGTATGGATAAGAGTGCTTACAGTGATTTTTAGACGTCTGACTCTGGAACTGAGGCAGAAGAGTGGTTTTCAGAGTGTCAGCCAAGCTAGAAACATCTGGTGACATTTTGTAGGATCCACTGGTGAAGAGTTCTGGGTGGTTGTTCTGTGGTTGATGCAACAATATTTAGAAAATTAAATACTGTCCTTGTGGCAATCAAGCGTATTGGGTGGGCAGAATGCTCCTTTAATTTTATGGCTTTCTTCCATGATGCTGGAGCACTAAAGAATGAACTGTTAGCATAACACTTGTCTAAAAATGTTGGCATTCCGCTTTTCAGATTAGTTTTTGCTGCAGTTGCAGCCTCTTAAAACTTGTGATCAAAGCAAATGATACCAGGTGTACAAGGGAAGCAGCATGTGTACATGCAGCCAGGGCTTCAAAATCATATGAGCTTTATTGGGTGTGTGATTGGAGTTTAAATTGCTGAAGAGGCTTGTGACTGAAAGGGTAATCCCTAGCAACCTTTCAAAGAAACTGCATGGAGATGATACCGGGGAACAAATAGGAGGCTGAAAATAGATCTTTTTCATCAGTTCAATGTTGGTGCGGATATAAATACAAAAACAGGCATAATTCATGTATATGTTGAAGGCACATTGGAAAACAGGCAATGATTCTATGCTAGAGATATTTTAGGAGGAAGAACGTAATATCTCTTTGTTTAGTGCTGCAACATTTAATTTAATGAATTGATTAATTTAATTGATTAATTTAATGAATTTATTAGACTAAAAAGCTAGTACTCCATTTAAAAGGTGCCTTTGATATAATTAGGCAGTAACCTGTTACAAATGTTGTTAATTATTTTTAATGCAGGTACTTACAAAAATTGTGGGCAATTAATACCACCTTCAAAAAGGTTGTCTTCTTTTTTCATGCAGGAGAAATTACCTTTTTAAAATGTGCCTATGTAATTTTTTTCCGAAGGAAGAATACTTATGTTTTATTGTTTTATTTCTGTGTAGGGATACTGTGGTTATCTGACTCTCAACAACAAAAGATTGATTGATATTAAATATTTATATCCCACCTTATGTCCTTAGCTAACAAAGCAACAAGTTGCAAAGACATAAGAACAATGTGTGTCCGTCAATAAGATAAAAACCATAGACAAGATAAAATCACAGTCAGCTGTTTCATACACCTTTGAGAATGCAGAAATTGACAGTGCCCTCCTATGACAACTAAGGTTGATATTTTCAGTTTGCATGTTGGTGACTTGGGGGAAAGGGGGAAGTCTGTTCCGCTTCTTTTGTCAAATAGCATGTTTAATGAAGTTGCACATTATGGTTCAGTAGCTCTGATTTCTGAACATCAGAAATGACTGACAGTGTCATCTTGAATGGAGCTACATTCATCTAAGGCCATTGACTTCAAGGGTGTGACTCAGCTTAGGATATGATTGAAGTGCTGTTGGTGATCTATCAGTAGCAGAAAATGTGGTCTGAACTTTTAATATGGCTCTCCTGAAAATTTGTTTCCACATACCTAGTACTTTAACAGACTGGACATATCATTTCAAGCTGCTAAATATCAAGGACTGTTTTTAAAGGGGTAAGAATGCAAGTTGAAGATGGAAGGCTGGAATTAATACCTAGGGGGAATTTGATTCTGGCTCATATTTAATTGTCTTTCATTTTCCATCTCTATACAGGCCTAAATACATTTCTGCATCTGTTTATATTGAACAAGAAAACCTGCTACAAATGAGATTATTTTAAACATACTTTTAATAAATAAAGTGAAATCAGATGAATCTAGTTACATACACTCCTCTGTGGTATTAAGGATGTTTCTTTGCAAATATATGTAGGATTGAACTTCTACAGCTAGGCCACAGGAATGTTCTCTGAAAGCAACTGAGAGGCATCCATGCAAACTCTTAAATCTAATTCAGTAGTTTAATAAAATAATGCATCCTGGATTTAATGCATATTAATACCTTATGTTGCTGACCAAACAGTCCCTCGAATAAAATGCCACATATTTTCTGGTAGTTTTTTTTTAAAAAAAACATAAACTGCCTTTCATTCTTCCAGTTAACTATTTCATCTCAAAATTTTAGTTAAAAAGTGATCAGCTAAATCAAACTGATTCCTATTGTGAGGTATGAAGACAAGGGGACAAATAAAAGGAGCTATTAAATCTGTGTTATTTATAGCAACATTCCTGGGAGCTATCCATTTTTATACAATGTCGATTAATTTAAATAGATTCTTAGAACCAGAGCACATGTTCATAAACATTGCACGTAGACTGTTGGAAATAGGGTCTAGATGACGCCTTTCCACCATTCATTCCCCTTGCTAGGGAGGAGCACGAACTGGCTCATGAACTAAAGTTTGTAATGAACTTTGGATGGTTCATGGTTTGCAAAGGAAGTTCATGGCAGGTCAACTGGCATGAATTTTCCACAAACTTTCAAGCTGTGGAGGTTCATGAATGGATACATTTCCAAACATACTGTCTCCTCTGAATCAAAATGTTTACCAAACTTCAAAGCAATGGGAGGGGGGCAAATTCTCCAGCTTTAGAAAAACTCTGGACAGTTCCAAATTAATCATGTCAGTTTGAAGAGGGTTCCCCCCCCTTTGCCAGTGGGCCTGTGTTCCCTTCCCATTTTCTTGCACAGAGCTTGCAAAATCCCCCCCTTGCTTGGATTAGTTGTGACTCTGTGCTTTGAGAACAGTACTTTTAAGCTTGCAATGCCAATGGCACTGGGTTGTACTTGGCATTCTGCAAATTGTAACTACAGGGATTCTCTGGTTTATTTTATTTTTATTTATTTGATTTATATCCCACCCTCCCTGCAAGTGGGCTTAGGGCAGCTTACAAGGTCACATAAAATAGTGTGACAGAGAAATAATATTTAAAATTCAACAATTAAATTTTAAAATTTTAACATTTCCTACACAAACCAGAGTGAGAGTTGCCTCGGTAGTGGTGCTCAGGTGAAAATCTTCTGACCAGTGTTGAGGGGTATCAAGGAAGGGGTCAGCAAGGAAGGCCAAGAGTGGGATTTGGACACCCACGGTCTCAACTGAAGCCCAGTGAAACAGCTCCATTTTGCAGGCCCTGCAGACAAATCTCACAGGGCCCTGATCTCAGATGGGAGCTTGTTTCACCAGGCTGGGGCCAGGGCCAAAAAGGCCCTGATTCCAGTCAAGGCTAGCTGGACATCCTTCGGGCCAGGGAAAACCAGAAGGTGTCGATCAGTTGAGGGCAGTTGACATTAGTCCTTCTTTTGCTTGCATTGCCACAGTGGCAGTGGGTTCTGCTGAGCGCTAGTACATTACACTGGTTCTGCTGGGCTTGCAACCCCCTCCCCTTCAGCTTGGACTGTGATTCTGTGCTTCACATCAGTCCCATTGAGCTGGCATTGCCACAATGGCACTGGGTTCTGCTGGGGGATGTACTAAAGGAATGACAGGATTGCCCATTGGAAATAATGGGAGAGGCTTGAAGGCCCATTGAACATAATGGGAGCCAGGGATCTATTTAAAACTACGATCCTAGAAGCTCAAAAAATATATATTCCGCAGGTTAGGAAAGGCACAAACAGGTATAGGAAAAAGCCTGCATGGTTAACAAACAGAGTAATGGAGGCTGTAAAAAGTAAAAAGAATTCCTTTAAGCAGTGGAAAGCTAGTCACAGTGAGGCTGATAAAACGGAACACAGGCTATGGCAAATAAAATGCAAGTCTGAGGTCAGGCAGGCAAAAAGGGAATATGAGGAGCATATAGCAAAAAACGTAAAAACCAACAATAAAACTTTCTTCAAATACATTAGAAACAGGAAACCAGCCAGGGAGGCAGTGGGGCCCTTGGACGACCAAGGGGTAAAAGGAGTATTGAAGGATGATAGGGAAATGGCTGAGAAGCTAAATGCATTTTTTGCCTCCGTCTTCACTGTGGAAGATGAGAAGTGCTTGCCCACTCCAGAACCACTGATTTCAGGAGGGGTGTTGGAAGACCTGAGTCAGATTGAGGTGATGAGAGAGGAGGTCCTAAAACTGATAGACAACTTAAAAACTGATAAATCACCAGGCCCAGATGGCATACATCCGAGAGTTCTGAAAGAACTCAAATGTGAACTTGTAGATCTCCTGACAAAGATATGTAATCTTTCCTTAAAATCTGCCTCCATTCCTGAGGATTGGAAGGTAGCTAATGTCACTCCCATCTTTAAAAAGGGTTCCAGAGGAGATCCGGGAAATTACAGGCCTGTCAGTCTGACGTCGATACCGGGTAAATTGGTGGAAACCATTATTAAGGAAAGAATTAGTAGGCACATAGATGAACAAAACCTATTGAGGCAGACTCAGCACGGTTTCTGTAAGGGAAGATCTTGTCTCACTAACCTGTTAGTGTTCTTTGAGGGGGTGAACAAACATGTGGACAAGGGGGATCCAATAGATATTGTTTACCTTGACTTCCAGAAAGCTTTTGATAAAGTTCCTCATCAAAGGCTCCTAAGTAAGCTCAAAAATCATGGGATAGAAGGACAAGTCCTTTTATGGATCAAAAACTGGCTAGTTCATAGAAAACAGAGAGTGAGTGTAGGTGGGCAATTTTCTCAGTGGAGGGTGGTAAGCAGTGGGGTACCGCAGGGATCAGTACTTGGTCCACTGCTTTTTAACTTGTTCATTAATTATTTGGAGTTGGGAGTAAGCAGTGAAGTGGCTAAATTTGCGGATGATACGAAGTTGTTCAGGGTGGTGAAAACCAGTGAGGATTGTGAGGCACTCCAAAGGGATCTGTCAATTTTGGGCGAGTGGGCGTCAACATGGCAAATGGGGTTCAATGTGGCCAAGTGCAAGGTGATGCACATTGGAGCCAAAAATCCTAACTATAAATACACGTTGATGGGGTCTGAACTGGCAGAGACTGATCAAGAGAGAGATCTTGGAGTTGTAGTAGATAACTCACTGAAAATGTCGAGACAGTGTGTGACTGCAATAAAGAAGGCCAATGCTATGCTGGGGATTATTAGGAAGTGTATTGAAAACAGATCAGTCAATATCATAATGCCCCTATATAATTCAATGGTGCAACCTCATTTGGAATACTGTTTGCAGTTCTGGTCACCACACCTTAAAACAGATATTATAGCTTTGGGGAAAGTGCAGAAAAGGGCAACTCGAATGATAAAAGGGTTGGAACACTTTCCCTATGAGGAAGCGTTAAAGTGCTTAGGGCTCTTTAGCTTGGAGAAAAGACTACTCTCAACAGAGAGATGTTAAGGAATGTGCATGGTTATATGGCATGGCTATTAGGTGGCTCAGCCATCTGGTCTCACACTAGCTAAGAGATTGAATCTCTGCTCTTAGGCTAGGTGGGGACCCCTGTGTAGAGATTCTGGTGGCAAAATGTTGTGAAGACCAGAGAGAGTACAGACTGTCTCATGGATTTTTTGTTAATGTGCTGAAATACAGGATTCCGTTTCACCCCTGGACTGGGCTGAGTGGGTTAATCCTGTACAATGGCATTATACCCTGTTGGGTCCCCCCCCCAAAAAAAAACCCTTGCCCTCCCCAGGCTCCGCCCCAAATGTGTGGGAATTCCCCAACCTGGAGTTGGCAACCCTACTATGAAAGCACATATAAAGTACAGTAAAATAACATGGGGTATGTGAGGGGAACTTCTCTTAGAAATGATTATTTTTTAAAAAAAATGGAATACTTTATGCTGGTAATCCAAAACTTTTATATGATCAGTAAAGAAAATGAGTTCTTCAGATTTGTAACAGTTTAGATTGCTGGAACCTGAATTTTCAGTTTAGTGTTAATTTTATCTTACTTTCTTTATCCAGCCTAAATTTTGATCACGCCAGGTATGTAGCAGTAAGCCTTCAATATGGAAAAAGTTCTAAACCTGGAACAAATTATGCAGTTATGGAGTAGGCATTTGAGTGTACAAGCACTTAAGAGTACAAGCTCTGTTGCACATCAAATCTTTAATGCAGGACTTCTTGCTTTTTGTTTGACCTTCTGCTTTTAAATGTTGCTGCAATGTGATATGGACTTTGCTTTTTTCTTTCTTTCTGTTTTTTAAAGCGCTCTTGATGCTTACAGCACCCCCCCCAAAAAAAAATTATTTGGATTTTAAAAGGTACTCTTTCTAGGACACACTTATTTTAATTTAGAATGAGTTTATTGCTAACAAATGAGTATGATTCTCTTTGCTTTGGGTTTGTTTGTTTTTTTAAAAAAATCATTTGAATGAGTGTGCTTTCATAACACCTCCTAAACAATTCCTAGCTTTTTTTTTTTTTTTGCTGGAATATCTAATAGAGAAAGCATCACCTATGGGGATAAATAAGCAGTTGCAGAAGTAGAAGGTATTTCTGCTTCCACAAGTGTGGTTCCTAATTTGTGCAGATTCTGCCCTTCACTGGCATCCTCCCACTATATCTTATGCCATTCTTATGCCTCAACCAGCTATTCATGGGCACTGGGGTCTGCAGTGGGAAGAGAGAGAAAAGAAATCCCAATTTCCAGGAGCAGAACTGTGCTTGCAGGGCTTAGAATTCAAGAGTGTGCAAACTGAACTGAATTAGTTGTCACTAATTGTACCCAGTAAGAAGTAACTCAACTCACAGGACAATGCTGGCAAAGCATACATTTTCTGTTGGGTTTTTAAGTTATGGAAATCATGGAAATCATTCTGAATGTTTTCTTTTTATATTCATAACTATACCCAGATACAGAACAGCTAATTAGTAGTCAGACAAGCTTGTTAAATTGGCTGGAGTCTCTTTTTCCTGTGTGATTTTAGCAGCAGAGTGGAGATAAAAGGCAATCAGCCCCTTAGTTCTTTTGTAGCCAAATTATTGGCATTTAACACATAACCGCTGAATAGTCAGAACTATAGTAAACATTCCAGAGGGTTTTTAAAGATAAATGTATGGGTACTTCGGGGAACATACTATCAAAATACTATAAGACCTATGAACTGGCAATGATGGCGGCAAAGACAGTTTACTTCTCTACTGTTAACAGCATCAGTTAGTTCACATTGTTCAATTGTTTAGAGTATCTCAGCATCTGCTGATGCCTAAATCTGATCCTCTAATGTCCCAGGAACTGACAGTTAGCTGTGATACTTTTGCCAGGTGGAAGAACAGGCTGAAAGCAAGGGCTGCTATTATGTAGTGGCTTGCACTCATAGAATCATAGAGTTGGAAGGGACCTCCAGAGTCATCTACTGCAACCCCCTCCA
Source organism: Gekko japonicus (assembly GCF_001447785.1). Lineage (NCBI taxonomy): Eukaryota > Metazoa > Chordata > Lepidosauria > Squamata > Gekkonidae > Gekko > Gekko japonicus. The sequence continues at coordinate 267,520 of NW_015165243.1, read as the reverse complement.
CACTGCAGGAAATTCACAAATACCTCCCCCTCACCTCCAGTGATCCCTGTTCTATGCCCAGAATAGGGCAAAAAAATAACAACCCAACAACCCCGCCCCATCCAGGATCCCTGGTCAAACTGGCCTGGAAAACAATTGCTTCCTGGCTCATGCAAAGTGTGGGCTGCCAGCTTGGCCTGCCAACCCCACAGACAAAGTGAGGACTGCTGGCTCATGGTGGCAGTGGCTCCTGCCCACATCCTACCTTACACAAAGTGAGGGCTGCCAGCTCACAAGAGTGGCAGCTCTTGCCCACCCATCTTGTGCAAAGTGAGAGCTACTGACTTGAGGCAGCAATGGCACCCCTTGTGTGGGCGCCTTGCCACAGTTGGATGGCCTGGTGATGGGGGGCAAGCCCCAGGTCTTTGGTCCACTGGAAGAATTCCTGGTGGCCTTAATGACCAGTCCACGCCCTGTGGATCAGGCAGGATTATTTAAAAAATATAATCCCTTTTTTAGATGTGAATGGCTGGATAGGCTTGAATGCACTCCCCTATACATCTAGTTGCTCCTCACTGGAATTTCACAGTGTGAAAGTCACGGGTGGAAAAAAAAATCCAAATTGTATTAGCAATAAGCAGGCCTTTGAGTGGATCTGAATTGTCATGTTGGATCACAGCTGTGTTTTACCTCATTCTGATATCTGTGCTATAAGTAGGGATGGGTACAAACCAAATTTTGTGATGAATTGGGCCAGTTTGTGCATTCATGAACCGCAATTTGTGCAATTGTGCTCTTTGGTAACTGTCCACAAACCCACTACCCAGGCACATCAGCTTTAATTTCAGAATATGTAATTACAGTTGTTGTGCTTTGATGCTCCCAAGCTTGCTGTTTTTTGTACAGTTAAGTTTTATGTATGTAGTATACTGAAGGTTTTATTTGATTTGAAATTACATGACATTACAGTTGTGAGCAAGCAATTTGGCTACTGCATTAATTAGGAAATGGTAAGACACAATGTTGCAGCCTTTAGGAAATGGTAAGACACAATGTTGCAGCCACCTAATGGCAGGAAACAGACATGCTTGCAGAATTGACTCCATGGATGCTTATTCTGCATAGCTAGAGGGGAATAATCCATATATTTATTTCTTTATAGAGTTTTTTTATTGTAGGGATAATGTAGTAGATTGCTAACCTCATAATTAGGGATGGGCACTAACTGAATTAGGAACCTAAGTTCATCACAAACTTGGCCTGGTTCGTGGTTTGCAAACCTTGGTTCATGCCTTCCTGCCCTCACGAGTTGCATGAACCTTCCAGGTGGGTTCATGTTGGCAGAGATGCTAGCACCAGTGGTGGGGCTTCTCGCACAGCTTGCAAAATCCATTTAAAGGGATCCCATGTAACCCTTTAAAGGGATCCCATTTAACCACAGCTTGCAAAATTCACCGATTGGACTTCACTCTTGCACAATGCGTACTTGCAAAAACCATTTAAAGGGAACGTTCCCTTTAGATCTTCCTCCCTTACATTCTGCTGGCCTCACCACCAGCAGAAAGGAGGGAGGAAAAATCCATAAACCGAACTGGTTTGTGAATTGGGGAGGTTTCTTCCGATTTGTTTGTGGGAGTGCACGAACTGGGATGAACCTCCATTTTCCCAGTTCTTGCCTACCCCTACATAATTAAGCTTGTGGCTGTTGTTCAGTTATCAGAGGGTTCAGTTGGGTGCTGCATTGGAACCACTTGCTCTAGCATGATGGAATATGGAGGTGTATCTTTCTGAAGCAACCCACAATAAAGAAGAGATTTTTTAAAACACTGTTCTCCATATCTATAATCCTGGAGCTGCTAAAGGACGGTAACCTAATTCTCTGTGAAAAGTAGAGAAAAGTGTTTCCCCCCCTTGTTGTTTATCTGAGCTGCCTACTGAATGTAAAAGGTGCTCCTGCACTCATCTTGTTGTATTTTTGATTGAGTAGGATTTCTGAGCTCAAATCATGATGCTCCCTCTAAGCTGTGGAGTCTTGTGAGCAAAAATTCTAATTTGTGAGCTACTGACATTACAGTTGTGAGCAAGCAATTTGGCTACTGCATTAATTAGTTTGCTCTGGAGCCATCCTTCCTGAGGTAAGACAGAAATGTTTGGGCTGGAGGCCCAACTCAGCTTAAAGGGAACACTGATCATGACCTCTAGCAAAGGGATGCAGCAAACTTCACCATGAGTGAATTTGACAATTGAACCTACCGTGTTCAAACACGTCAATCAGATGCCATTTGGCACTTGATGTCTGCTTTGTGCCAAACAATTGCAAACACCTGCCAAACTGGTTTGCATTAGGTTTTTGCAATTCTGCACATGTGCAAAGATGCTGCCAATTCAAACTGGTTGGTGGCCATTAGCATCACTAAGGTCTACCTAAATAAACATGGCAGGGTAGGATTATATTGAAACAGTAGTTATTTGTGACTAATTTATATAATTTGTGAGTGACCTAACTCTCTATTTAGACAATTGCCTGCTGAGTGGAGCAGTTGTGCAGCAAAGATGGGAGTAATGGTACTCAATTAGGCTAGGTAAGAATGTGAATGCAAGAAAGCTAAGCAGTGTCAGCCCTGGTTAGTACTTGGATGGGAGACCACCAAGGAAATCCATAGTTACTAGGCAGAGGCAGGCAATGGCAAACCACCTCAGCACATCTCTTGGAAAAAACACAACAAGAAAAACAAGAAAAAATACCCTGTTCAAAACCAAAAAAGACATCAACAAATTATTGAATTGTTTTCAAAAGTCAGTTTTGAAAATCTTTCGGTTTGAAAATGATGAACAGGTCATGAGACAATCAGGTAGGTGTTCATGTATCCCTACTCCAGAGTAGGCCATTCTTCCCTAGTATCTCTGCTGAGATAATTTACTGCTGAGGACAACTGGCTCTAGTGCATTAGTATGTCACCAAAGAGTAAGCTATGTGTGTCAGACTAGCCAGATATTTGGCAACAGTTGCTTGGCAACAAATGCACTCCAGCAATTGCACTGTGAGTCAAAAACACAATTTAGAAAAGAGTTGATTAAGGGAAGACATGATAGAGGGGGTGGAAAGAGTCGAGTTGTTGACACACATAATTTTTTCTCTGTCTCCAAAAATACTAGAACATGAGGGCATGCAGTGAAGCTGATGGGCAAAAGAATCAGAATGAACAAAAGAAAATACTGCTTTACACGAGTGATTAAGATGTGGAATTCATTACCAGAGGATGTAGTGGTATTCCTGGAGCTGCTCAGCCATTTTCAGCTGTAGATTTAAACTCTGGAACAGGGTTCCATAAACTTGTGGGATGCTACTGGCTGTGGTTTCATGAAGTTATTCTTCTTTCTGCATTTGAATAAATCTGTTTGTTTTGGTTATATCTTGATTATGTTAGCAGGGTATTATTTATCCAGATACACAAATCGGGGTCCCCAGTTTGTGGGATGATGATTGAGTCAGTTGGGTTAGCATAAAGATGGTAACTCCTAGATCTTTGAATCCCATTATTGGTTCTAATACAGGGGTTAAATAAATATTGCAAAGGAGCAACACACCATTCTCCTTCTTGGCTACAGAAATGCATACTTATTTTTCAGTTTTTGTTTCTAAGCTGACCTTCCATGTTCTGAAACTAATTTGCTATACTGCTTTGGAAAGTCTGCTCAAGGACTTCCTCTGCTAAATAATATGCTTCTTATTAAGAACATCCTATAAAACTCAGGAGAATTGCACACAAAGGAAACAAGACTGAGACTCATGAATTTCCATCCTCCTGTCAGATATATGATATTGATGACCAGGATGTATATCAAGGTTATTGTTCAGAAGACAAAGGAAGAGAACTATGGTAAATGTCTAACTAATTGGCTATGTCTATAGGCAACCATGACATGTGAAGTATAACTTGGCAAAAAGATAAATACAGGCACGAAGCCAAATATGTTATATAGGGTGCAATCAGCCAAAGTTTATTACTTATTTAATTAACAGATTTATATTCTATTTCATGTAAGTTTGACATGGCTTGCAGTAAAACTTACAATAAAACCTGATGATGTAAGTAGTACATATAAAACACAGTTCCCAAGGTTCTGTCACACTCCAGTATCACATTAAGAAACTGAAGTCTGGGTGGCTCTATGCAGATAAAGGAGTGGTGCTAGGCAAATAAAGGACTGCCTCAGTTATTAATGGCTCCTGCTGAATTTTATGGGATGAAGTAAATGGGTTGTAATCTTGTACACAGTTAAGGGACCCAAACCTGTCTATTTCAGATATGGCAATCACTAGGACTAAGAGATAGCTTTCACTTCTCTGGTGTAACAGGAACATAAAAATAGTTCTGCTGGATCAGACCAGTGGTCCATCTAAACCAAAATTCTGCTTCCCACAGTGGCCAGACACAAGCTCCAAGTCTTTGCCTGTTATTATTGCTCCCCAGCAACTGTGACTCAGAAATATATTACTTCTGCACATGGAATTCCATTTTGTTCTCTTGGGTAGTAATGACCATTAATGGACCTGTTCTTCCTGAATTTGTCTAATTTTCTTCTAAACTAGAGGCCAGCACTATATTCTGTGACAACGAGGTCCATAGCTATGCATTGGGTGAAGTAATTTAGTCCTTTTGTCCTCTGCCCATCACCATCTATGCATAATTTTACAGACTTTTATATGTCCACAACATTAGTCTGCTTTCTTCTAAACTGAAAATCCCCAAACTTGTTAGTCTTTCCTAGGGATGTGCATTCGGTTCGTCCAAACCGAATGCACCCCTGAAAATAGCCCATTCGGGCCCCTTTCGGGCTGCTGCGGGCCAATTCAGATTCTCTGATCTGAATCGGCTTGCTGCTGAATTGCCGCCGAACAGAGGGGGGGAAGCCAGTTTCAGCCAATTGCTGCATGCATGTGCAGCCTGCAAGGTTTGTGGTGTTGCTTTGCACACCACCTTCCTTGCTTGGGAGGGGGGGGAGAGAGTCAACTCTACCTAACTGTACCCTGGCCTGACGTGCTACCTCCATGGACTTCTGGTTGCACCATCAATTTACACAGGGCAGGGCCTGTATAAATGTTGTTCTTGTTGGTCTTTTGGGGTTTCTGTGTGGCACTGTGACATGCTTGCACTGCCACAGTGCCACTTGTTCTGGAGTGTGCCACTTGTTCTCATGGCAATCAAGCACCTCCCAAGACAGTTCACTTTCCCTGAGATTCTCTGGGAGAGTCTGACTGCTGGGTGCTGCCTGCTTGCCTGTCTTAAGTGCTGCTGGCTGGGTTTCCTCATTGGAAACAATGGAGGTAATGGGGGTAACCTGTTTGGGTGCCCATATAATTGGGCCCACTGGTCCAATTGGTTTGGTACATGGGGGTTTATGTGGGGAGAAGCTCCCGAAGCTACCCTGAAAATTTGGAGCCTCTCCCTCAAACCCCCCCCCCCCAGCGCCACCAACAGCACCGTGCGACAAAAG
>NW_015165243.1:259744-261981 GCF_001447785.1 Gekko japonicus | reverse complement strand
TGGTCATGAGGAAACTGACGTGCGGGAGTCTTCCTGCCGGCCGAAATTGATTCTGCCCAATTCGGCCGAATCCGAATTGGCCGAATTATTTTTTTTTTTTTTGCACACCCCTAGTTTCCTTGTGGGGATGGTACTCTGCTATCCTATTGATGAAAGCTTATATCCAGAACTAACCTTTGTTGGTCTTAAAGGTGCCACTGGACTCAAACTTTGTTCTCTACTATCCTAGTCTTTTAATTTCTCTTTCATGAACCATTGCAAGCTCTACAATGTCATATCTGAGATATGGGTACCAGAATTGTACATAGTATTCAAAACACAGCCTCGGTTCCATGCAAGAGTATTTTGATGCTGGCCATTTTGTTTATTTATTTTATTATTTATTTATTAATTCAATTTCTATACCGCTCCATCCCGGAGGCTCTGAGCGGTTTACATGGGTATTTAAACTTCCTAGCTAAGGCCACACAGTGTAGAGAAGGTGATTGCCTTAAAATCTTTTTCTCGAGCATAGAATTTGCATAAATAACCCTGAACATAGAATTTGCCCTTTTCACCACTGCATACTGAGTTTACATTTTTATTGAACTATCCAGCATAATCCTAAAATCTCTTTTCTGATCCATCACTACTAGTTCAGATACTATCCGTATACAACCACTGGGTATATAATCATTATATAATCATTACCCTGACTTAAATGGCCAGGCTAGCCTGATCTTGTCAGATATTCAGAAGCTAAGCAGGGTGGGCCTTGGTTAGTGCTTGGATTGGAGACTACTAAGGAAGTCTAGGGTTGCTATGCAGAGGCGTGCTATGGCAAACCACCTGTTTGTCTCTTGCCTTGTAAACCCTATGGGGTTGACATAAATCATCTGTGACTTGATGGCACTTTCTCCTACCGTAGAATCATTGCATTGCAGTAGTACCACATAATGCACTACTGCTTTACTTTCTCCCACATAAAATAACAGTTGCCTTTCATTCCTAATGGGTTTACTCTTACAGGTATTTGCACTTTACTATAGCAGGGCAAACCTTGTCCATCATCCCTGATACTTTGTTAGTGCTTATCCTTGCCTGCCAGCCTCTGGAATTTCTTTGAGACAGAGAAGATACAGCCTCCTCCTTAGTCCTAGTCAACTGGCAGAACAAAAAGAGCAGGAGAAAAGAAGATGTGTAGAAGCACCAATTGGCAGCATGTCTTCTAGTCATAGCACTGAATCCTAATATCTAATATCATGAGCCACTGAACTCACTGAGCAGCATCTCAGGCAATTAATCTTTACAATTACAGCGGATGTTTGAAAATCTGATATTGTCTGTTATTGTATTTCACTATGACCAATCAATCAAATTAGTTACCTTGCCCAACACTCACAGGCTCTGTTTATAATGACAAATTGTTGTAGACTTAATGCATGAAAGATCCTACCCAATCATGCTCATAGTATCTTCTTACTAAATTCTAAACAAATAATGTCAGTCATTAAGTAATTTCATGATTGGTAAGGAATACACCACCCAGTATTTCCACCAAATAGGGCATTTAAGCCTTTTAGAAGAAAATAATTCATTATATCAGAGTAGGTAGAATGGTTGCAATCATAAAGTTTATCTAAAATAATTGGATAACTTACTTGCAGATTAAAAACATGTGTCAGCTGTATCCCTTCATGTTTTGGGCCTTAGAATTAATAGCTGACAGCACAGAGCAGACCAAACAAAAATAAGTTGCATCAGTCCGTAGTAAAGGAAAATTTAATAAGAATGGGTATGACTCTGCTTCAAGTTTTGGGTAACAAATCATACAGCATCCAAAGATACAAAGGTATAGTACAGTACTATAAAGGGAAATGACTGTGGAGCTGAATGAAATTATAGGTAATACATTTGAAAGGTGAAGAGCAGGGCTATTTTTTGGGCAGGAACACACAGGAACGGAGTTCCGGCTGGTTCCCAAGTTGGCCACGCCCAGCAGGAACTCATTAGCATAATAGGCCACGCCCAATAGCAGAAACTCATTAGGATTGGCTACATTAGGGATGTGTGGCCTAACATGCAAAGGAGTTCCTGCTACAAAAAAAGCCCTGGGTTTTGACAACAAACAAGGTAAACAGAATAACAAGCAAAAGGTGGGTGTGGCTGGATAACCACACTTCTGGTAACATGGGGGTGCGGCCTAATGTGCTAATGAGCTGTGCTGTCAGGGGTGTGGCCCAATATGCTAATGAGTT
>NW_015165243.1:227916-259245 GCF_001447785.1 Gekko japonicus | reverse complement strand
ACCGCTCAGAGCCCTCAGGGGGTGAGCGGTATACAAATGGAATGTAATAATAATAATAATAATAATGTAACAAGGGCTGCTTTGCAAGGATTTTTAGGCAGCTTATAGCTATCCTTGCTTCTTCATTTTTTACGTTCTGTTGTAGAATCTGGTTAAACAGGATCTTTCTGCTTAAAGATATTCCACAGTCAATCTCAGAACCCCTGTATTTATTATGACAGACATAAGTCTGTGCTGTTTGCCCCACTGCAGGCGAAATGAATCTATAGGATAAGATTGTCTAATGGCAGTAGTCACTGCAAGTAAGAGTTTTACAATTTACTTTACAAATTTTGCTCTGTTGCACAAATGGCTGCAGAGGTTAACCAAGTTCAGTATTTTCAAACATAGGAGCAGATAAACATATTTCCTGTATTTATTGTTTTGCGTGAAATTTCTTTGTTACATGGGGATATAACCTCTCTAGATTTAACAAATACTTTGGACATGTAGATCAGAGTGATACAGATCAGAGGTGAAAAACAGACCTGAAAACTCAGTGACTAATCCTTGGCAACATCTTACTTATAAAATATGTAAATGAGCAATTTAAATAATTCCCTGAACCTGTGGACTCACAAACAATGTAAAACACCTATAATACTATATAGTTATTGACTAGAGGAATTATTTCTTTAATTTTGCTTTTAGCTTTGAGAGTATGCTTTAAAACGTTTATTCTCAGTTTATGGAACCACACACACACAGCAGAAAAAGAATTTGCAAAGGAATCCAACTATGGAGATATTGAAAAATACTGGATTAGATGAACTACGACAGAATATTTTGAGTGGCCAAGTAGCAGCAGGGTTTCAACTTTAAAAACAGCATGAGCTTGCTCTTTTCAGACATGAGTGACATATTGCAAACAAAATGGGTGATAAAGTGGCAGTTAACTGATAAATGTATGCTTTCAGTTTATAAAGGACCTGATTCGGGAATTTTGGGAATTCTTTGGGTGACTTCTAAGGGTTTTTGTTTGGAAAGCTGTTTCTCTAAGCAGAATGAATAAGAAATTATAATCTTGAGAACTGAGGAAGGATAAGAATCAAAGTGGTAGCAGTACAAAAATCATAGTGCTGCAGTATGATATCAGAGTTGCTGTCTCTATTTTTGTCTTGAATCATGGGAGAACGCTCACAAATTTCTCTGGTGTCTAAAGTCCTAAATTAAAAAGGGCTTATTTGAATTGAAAACAAATCAACCAGTATCATAATGCCCCTGTATAAATTGATGGTGTGACCTCATTTGGAATACTGTGTACAGCTCTGGTTACCACACCTCAAAAAGGATATAGCATTGGAAAAAGTGCAGAAAAAGGCAACTAGACTGATAAAAAGGTTGGAACACTTTCCCTATGAAGAAAGGTTAAATCTCTTGGGGCTCTTTAGCTTGGAGAAACGACGGCTGAGGGGTGACATGATCAAGATTTACAAGATTATGCATGAGAAAAAGCAGGTAGAGAAAGAGGTACTTTTCTCCCTTTCTCACAATACAAGGACTCGTGGGAACTCAATGAAATTGCTGAGCGGTCGGGTTAGAATGGATAAAATGAAGTACTTCTTCACCCAAAGAGTGATTAAAACATGGAATTCATTGTCACTAATGGTATAGCTAGGGGCTCTGGGGCAAGTGATGCTCTGTCTTCTTGGTGCTTGGGGGGGGGGGGCCAACAGTGAGCTTCTAGTGTCCTGGCCCCACTGATGGACCTCCTGATGGCACCTGGTATTTTTGGTCAGTGTGTGACAGTGTTGGACTGGATGGACCATTGGCCTGATCCAACATTGGCTTCTCTTATGTGCTTATGTTCTTAAGGCTCCACCCCTCAAATCTCCAGGAATTTCCCAACCTACAGTTGGCAACCCTATCTCCTTCCCAGCCAACCATTAACCTACCTTTATCTGACTTCAGCTTTCCATCTCCCCCCCACCTGCAGTCTCTACCTGGGAAAAGTACAGTCTTTCTCCACAGTGAGGACCCAAGCAGGAGGGAAGGGACCTCAGCAGGGTATAATGACACAGAGTCCAGCCTGCAAAGCAGCCGTTTTTTCCAGGCGAGCTGATCTCTGCCATCTGGAGAGCAGTTTTAATTCCGAGTGATCTCCAGCCCTCACCTGGAGATTGGCAGCAATGGTTCCCCAGGTGGATGGATGGATAGACAGACAGACAGATTATTACGGCATCAAGCCAGTAAATCTCCCCAGGTTCAAAAGTACAGTCTTTCTCCGCAGTGGAGACCATTACATCATTCTTGCATAAACCTTTATTGGCATAACTCATCATTCTCCTCTCCCCCTTCTGGATCTGCACAACAACCCTGTGAGGTAGGTTAGACTGAAATTCTGTGACTGGTCCGAAATCATCCACTCAACTTCCATAGCAGGACCCTGGATCTGGCAGACCCTGCTCTGAAGTGCTAACTGCTACACCACACTAGCTGTGATATCGCCTGGTATCACAACTGAACTCCAGACAACAGATCTCTCTCTTCCTCCCTGGAGAAAATAACTGCTTTGGAGGGTGGAGTATATGGCATTCTATTCAGCTGAGGCTTCTCTGCTCCCCAAACCCTGGCTTCCGTAGACTTCAGCACAAAATCTCCAGGAATTTCCCAACCTGGAACTGGCAACCCTAGTCAGGACTGGCCCAAATGAATTCCCCACAAAGGCCTGGAAAGGTCTTCATTCCTTTGTCTTTTTACTGACAGAACCAAGCTTGGTTGCCTAGCAACAGCCACTGAGGGAAATGTTAGTCCCACAGGAGCCAAGCAGGAGAAGTGTCTTCATCAGGACAGACAGCCATTTTGGCAGTTTATTCTGTCAGGGAAGAGTGTCCAGACTGGCAGTGGGTAGGGGAGAGGAGTGGACCCAGCACCCAGCCAATGGCATGTGAATACTCTTGAGTGGTAGTTGATGGGCCAGTGGCTGATGGAGCGCACAGCACAGCCAATGGGAGAGCTGGAAAGTGCCAATACATAGGGCAATTATATATAGATAAGCTGATCTGCACCATTTCATTAACACGTTAAAGCACGGGTTATATTGTGCTTGCAAGCAAGTTTCCTAACAAGGCAAACCCACCCCGGCTCAGAGCCAGGTCCGGAACATTACTTGTCATGGCCTGCATGCCAGTGCATAGAGGGGATGGAGGGTTAGATTCCTGTTCATGACTGCTAAGCCTTAAGGCTCATTGTATGCTCCCCCAACCCTGAAGGGGCCCCCAACTGAACCACTCTGACTGCCTAGCCTATAGGTACCCAGCTTGAGGACCCCCCTATCACTGATGTCTCAGGGTGCTTGCCAAGTCAAAATCCCATCAACCTGTACTTTCCCCACCTTTCCAGTTCTGCTGCAGCTTCTGCTGCAGCAGTTATTTGTACCTCACCCCCATCAGACCATGCAGAGCAGGCGAAAAAAGGTCCCCCTCATGGACAATTAGCAGGAGCCCAAAAAAACTCCTGCTCAGCCCTGAAACCAGTGACTAGTTAATCCCATATGGTTGCAAGAGGAAAGGTGGGTGGGGAGTTCATGCTGGGCTGAACTGCTGATGAAGGACAGAACTGTCAGACCTGGCTGGCAAGCCAGTCCCCTATTGGCCAGTGTTCCTGCGTTGAGCATTGATATGCTCCCCCACCCCTGTACTTTACTCCAAGGAGGTGAGGATGGGCAAATGCCAACACCTGCTCCATGGACCAGCACCAGTCTTTAGAAGCTCACAATCCTACATGTTGCAATGGTGGATTGGTGGAGAAAACTAGTACCCAAATTAATGCTGCTGTGCCTATGCAGCTGTTTATAGAACTGGGCTGCCTCCTGGTTCTTATACAGATGACCAATCTATACATGGTGAAAACTTTGTGGTGAATATGCTTGGCAGGCATATCATTTTTGACAGCTGTGATCCATTGCGAATCAAGCCTCAGATCAGCTTATCTCACCTGCTGACTTGAACACTGTGCCAAGCAACTTTGCCACTGTACAGTAGCTGTAGTGGTAGAGTTTAATTTCCTTCTGCCTTGTAACTTCTTATGCACTTGTGCAATAACTGAAATCAGTTTTTCCCAATGGTTGGGTCAGGTAATTAAATGCATGGGGGTATGTGGAAAACTATGAGTCCCATGAGGCTGTTTGATAATGCACATATGCAAACTGCTGCAGATCTATACAAATGACGAGGAGGATTTTATTGCCCATTTGTCCTGGAGATATGTGTGATAGAATTTAGTTAGTATTAGCTTCCAGTCTCCATTTTGCAGCAGTGGAGATTCAAAATGCGGAAGCCTGTCATTTGATCTTGCAGCTCCTTTATCTTTCTATGGTGACTTCACAGAAAGAATGTATGAAGGCTGTTGGGAATATTTAATAGATGTTTCAACTCCTGTAATGGGAAAAAGTTAATTCAGTCAAAGCTTAGAATATGATAAAGCTACATAAAAAGAGGAGGAAAACCAATTACCCACAGATTCATAATCTTTTAAAATGTAGAAACAAATACCATGCAAGGAAGAAGCCAGCCCCATCTGTAAGAAGACATCGCATAAAATGTTCACACTTGTTTAATTTAGCAGCTGGCCCTTTTCTGTTGAGAGAAAACCAAGAACCAAACTCTATAATTCGAGGTAATATTTTTACTGGTCCATATAGGTTTTTCTCCTGTATGTAAAAGGAAGGTCATGTTTCCCTTTTATGTCAATTTACAGCACATTCTGATTGAGATGCCATGTGATATGTCATATTACTTTAACAGATGCAGACTTTTTTCCCTCTTAAAGCAATCAGAATTAGATCTATAGTGGTGTAATTCAATATGGTGGTTTCCAAAGGTATATTTTTGGTACACTGCTTACATTTTGGCCTCTTGGACCAAGCTTTGTTTCCTAAAACTTGTACAGTTTTTATAAATTTTTGCTAGTTACCTCAATTACTTTTGTTTGGCACTTGGGGGGGAGGGAGAGTTTTGTGCACACGTGGGGCGGTCCCCAGGTGTGCACAAAAATCTAAAAAGTTTTTTAAAAATCGGGGGGATACTTAAATCCCCCCCAAAGTGACAGAGCGTCCCCTGCGCATGCGCAGGGAACGCTCTGTAGCCGGCCTCGCCGCTGTCGCCGTGGAGCCGGGGGGACCGGCCTCGCCGCCACCACCGCCTCGGAGCCGGGCGGGGGGGAGGACTGGCCTCGCTGCCGCCGCTGCCTCAGGGAGATCGAGCGGGGGGGATGGAGGAGACAGAGTCTCCTTACTTGTCTAAATCTAAAATCAGTTCCAGTTTGTGACACCCAAGAGAAGAGGAGATTAGACAAGGTATGGCAAGACTAACAAAAGTTACATAATCTGGAAAATAGATATAATCTTTGCACCAAGTTTCTTGCAGCATGATAATATCATAATTACTAATAAATTCCTCGACCTCATCAGATGAAATGCGGGGGAACCAACCAGCCAGGTTCCAAGAAAGAATTTTCAAAGTTAATCAGCTTTGAGTCTGTTCAGAAATTTGTGTACCATTTTTAGGCTTGCCACTAAAGCAAAGAGATGTTCCTTATGTAGCTGAGTTGAACTGTTGTCTTTGAAATGCCATTTGAAGAAGCATTACAATGAGGAGGGAGGAATAGCAGAAGGAAAATGGGGAGAGGGGGAAATGGAAGGATGGCAAAATCTGTAATTTATGGAAGTTTTTTCTCGTATGAATGGAGAAATGGAGAAAGAAAATGCGAGAGTGAAAAAAGAATATGAGAAAGGTCATGCTGCGTCAGATGTCGTATCACCCTTCCAAGGGCATGCTCTCATTTCCCATTTTGTACAGCAATCTCTGAATACCCACATGCCTCATGTTACTTGCAAAAGATGCAAAATGACACATTTATTTTATTTTATTTATTTATTAATCGCATTTATACCCCACCCTCCCCGCAATGCAGGAGAGTTAAAGAAATAGTGCAATATAGAATTAAATTCCTCTGGTCCATGGGGCTATGGCTCCATTGAACACTGTACTCCACTATGCCTGCTTTTTGCAACTAATTATATTGGGGATATGCTCATGGATCCCCAATGTCATGTGTCGTTTGGCCCTAATTCAACTGGTCAAATATTAGCAACCGCTAATATCCCAATACGGAACCATTTGGTACAATTGTGGTGTGTAAAAGGACTGCAAGATATTCATTTGTGGCTTCCTATGGAGATCATCATCTCTGGATTTATTTTATATTAAATTACTTGTAAGTGGCCCCTTGGCAGTATTAATTTGATTAATTTCCAGTTCTCCTGTTTCTTAATTTTAAGCCACATTGTTTTATTTCATACTATGAATTATTCCAATGTGACCAAACAAAATAATTGATCTAGAATCTGGAGGAGAAAACTCTGTAGGTGAAATTACATAACTAGTTTTAATTACATAATTATAGTCTTTAAGGTGTGGGGGTGAAAGGTTACTGTTAGATGTCAAAATCATGACGAGGAACGCAAAAGTAAGCCATGGGTTTAAATCTGCGTTTCTCTGGATTTTTGTACAAGAAGTTCAGTGAGATCTATCCTTGACCTTGGACACTGGGTGATTATAGCAAATAATATAGTGCTGTTATGGTTTTCAGAATCAGAGACACCTTTGTAAATCACTAAGTGCACTTTAGCAAAGACTTCATTTAGATTTAGCACACTATTCAGGTAATCAGCGGTGGGAACCTAACTGACAGCAATTTAACATGATTAGGTAAGGTAATTACATAATTACCAGTAGTGTTTATAAATGCATAAGGATATTTTTATTGGAGGAAAACCCCTAATTGCTTTCTTACTAAGAAGAAAACTAAATAAACAAATTTGTTGTCACAGGTTAAGAGGACGTTCTTTGCTCCTTTATGAAATGTGTTATTGTGCAGTGAAGTGTGTTTGTTTTTCTGTGCAGCCTTTTTCTATTTTCTGTGAAAGCTGTGCAGTATAGCCTTTTTAATCTGGAGTATATCTGGAATATCAGGTGGCTGTTTTGTGCACTAAAGTCTATAGAGATCCCAATTACTTTGGTCTTTTTGAGAATCCAGGGGAAAATTGTTGTTAAGTTTTGAGTTATGGTCTGAATGTATTTAAGCAAGTTACTAGCACTCTTCACTGTGACTTTTCTTTCCTTCTGAACAAGCCACACACATGAAGCTGCCTTATACTGAATCAGAGCCTTGGTCCATCAAGGTCAGTATTGTCTACTTAGACTGGCAGCAGCTCTCCAGGGCCTCAAAGGTCTTTCACATCACCTACTGCCTGATCCTTTTAACTGGGGAGGCCAGGGATTGAACCTTGGTGCTTTCTGCAGGCCACCTGGGATCAAATGCTCTACCACTGAGCCATGGCTCTTCCCGTGCCTTTTGTGTTGTCAAGGTCTGTTGCTTGTGCAAGTGAATGAAAATATTTCCATTAATTTCAGTGGGGTTTGCATTTGATTCTTTTGCACATTTAATGTTGTAGAACATAACCATCAAAACGATGCAAGTAAAAAAAAAGAAATGTACTACCAAGAACAGGTACATCCTGGCTTTTTTAGTGGTTGAAAAGCTGAATCATAGATCCAATAAAGTTTTAAGAAATAGTTCCCAAAGAGAACTGCAGTATGAATGAAAGGAAGCCCTGTCAATTAAATAGACTTAATATTTGTTATAAAAACACATTTTTGTCACTATCCACAGGATTTATTTAGCTTCTTTTTCAGGTCAAATGTTACATATTTGCTTTATTTCTTTTGACTAGATGATCCAGTCACTGTTGGAGGCACATTGCCACGACAAAATCTCATGCTGTACATTGATCACCTGTCCAACCTTTGCCTAGAGTGCGATCCCCAGTTCCTTCAAGAGATCCAACTTTACCTGTCTATAAAGAAGAGGAGGAAGTAGACATCTGGGATAACCAAGCATCAGAGCATTAACACCAGAGCAGGTTACTTTACAATTTATAATGTTATACTGAATTTCCTATCCCATTTCTCTTAATGATGTTTCAGCTTGATTTAAAGTCATGTTTTAAGAAGCCACTAACATTGGTGATGGTGATTAGTGAGTGACTCTCAGGAACCTTAGCTACCTTTCTCTCAGTTGTTGTAGGCATGAGTAATATACCTTCGTAGCTCATTTCTTCCTCTGCTATTATGATGAGAGCTTTGAGATCTGCAAAGCGTGCATGGTTTTACTTACTGTCTTAAGGACTGCCTCCTAGGAGTCTAGCACAGCCCACACACCATCCTGAAATATGTCCAGCCTTGCATCTAAGCAGAATGTGAACCAGTGACCTTGTGCGCCTCAGGCGAGAGGGCTGCCTACTGAGTCACTGATACCCATGCCATCAATAAGTTTTAAATGCCAGCTGCAGACTTCAGAGAGATAATGATTTCAATGTGTAATATGGTTTGTTGTGGAGTCCACAGTTCACAGATGGTGTGACAGAATAAATGTGCTGATATTTGTATATAACTTTGTCTTGTTATAACATCTCCATACCTGCAAAATTGTTAATATACATAAAGGGATACTTTCAGATAGATTAAAGTTTCAGAGTGCTTGTTCTTAAGAACTACCAAACCCTAAATAGTCCACAAAAATGACTGAAATAATTTTTTAAAAACTATAAACACTCTTTTGTTTGGACTTAAATCCCAGGCTTTGTAACGGAAGTCACAATGTTGTATTAAGTTGAATGGGAAATAAAAACTGAAAATGGAAGTAAGTGAGAGTGTGAAGTTAAACTAACAGAAAACAATGTAGAAAATGGCAAGTTTGTTTTTGTTATAATCTCTATGATGTTGAATAAGACTTTTTAAAAATAAGCAAATTAGATGATCTTATTAAAAAGTCACGTTACATATTAGCAATCTCATATGTGGTAATGGTTGCTTTTCCTAAGGCACTTTAATAAAATATTATTGTTAATATTTCTCTTGCAGTCTTCATTCTTACTTGTAACAAAATAAGTAACAAACTTAAATAATCACCTTTATTTTATTTATTTTAGAAAATTTATATCCCATCTTTCTGTCCTCGTAAGAGCCACCATTCAGTGCCTCGCTAGGTAATACAGCCATAATATTTATTTAGCTCACAGTCCTGCATGCAGGCTGCATCCCATTGACTTGGATGGAATTTGCATGATGTGTGCAGAACACCAGCTTCATATTGCAATCCTCCAAATGTTATTTGTAATGCATTCCCAGTGGTCCATGTTAGTTGCAACTAATAAGCCCCACCATTTTCAATAGGGCTTAGTAACAATTTCCTGAAACAGGGTTAAGTGCTTAAACAGGATATGAATTATCAGCTACATATTAACAACCTTTGTTTAATCCATATAATAATTGTACATTTATAAAGTCGATGAGGAGGTTATTGAAACAAATGAACATCCGTTTGTATATCCTTATTAAACAAAGTCGATGTTAAATCTAAATGGATACTTTGAACAGTATTTAGTTAGAAAAGTCACATTCAAAGCAGTCACAATGTCTTCATATGAACTTAGGGAAAGTCAGGTAGATCACTGAATTAGGGTTTTTTTTTCTATTGAAATTATTGACCAATTGATATAATACAATTTTAGACTTCATCGGTCGCACATACAGTGAGTGGGACCAGTGCAGAATGTCATGTGGTATTCTACCACGTGTAAATCTGCTCAGAAGTTGTGACCAGTTCTAGTGCTCCAGCATATCCACAGAGGCAGGATCGATATCTCCTCTCACGTGGTTGCACAGGGGGAAGTGGAGCCTCTGTGGCTCAATGGATCCTTTTTGAAATGTTTGATCGACATAACTCAGATTCATGAAGCTGCTAGTCTGAAGTAGCAGTTTAAATGTTAACATAAAAATGAAGATATAGAAATATATTAAAATAGAAGCATGAGTATTCCTACCATCCTGACCCTGACTTGTTAAATAAAACTGTAGCTTTGATGTTTTTAACAGAACATTTTACATAACCTTAGGTAATTACCATTAGTGCTACTCAAACATCTCCCTTATGTGCAATAGACTAGTATTCATTTTAGCAACAATTGCCAGAGGACTGTGCATAGACTTTGTCTGGGATCTATATTAGTATGCAATATGGAGGATACCTGCTCAAGCTCTTTTGCTTTCCTATTTAAGCTGTTAGGAATGATAGCTGGTATGTGGCTTGAAATAATAATCTCTTCCTGGGATAGGCAATTTAGCCCCTGAGACCAACTCCATGACTTCTGCAGTTTTTAAAATAGATTGAACACTGTTGTAGATAGCAGTTAATGGCGCCTAGGGCATTTTCATTGTATTTTTTTTTCTTTCTGGCCATAACATGGTTTATTCAGTGTTTCCAAGTACTGTTGACTGCCTAGTGCCCACGAACAGTGTATTTTGATGTCAAGAATGATGGGATTTGTATGGGTTGTGTAGTTCACAAGGAAGAAGCTAGTTAAAAACCTATGGTGTATTGTACATTTCCTTGCCTTATTGCTTCCTACAGTTGTTATGAACTGTTATGCATAGTGGAAGCAGGCAAAGGGTTTTATGCAAACGCACAATTGAAAATACAAACCATTGATATAATTATATACCATCATCACAGCATTTCTAAATATAGAGTTTTTCTCAGTGTCAATAATAAATCTAGCAGCTAGGCTTAGTCCACCCCATTTCTGTATGTAGGGTTCCTCTCAGATGATCTACAAAGACACCATTTGCAATGTAATTGTGACATGTTCATTTTTCCACTAGAGAACAGCTGGAATTCATTATGAATGGACTTGCAAACACTAACAGATGTTGCATTCAAGGTGGGGGGGGAGGGAAATTTCTTTCAGCATATTTACCTGCATGAGAAACCGCTATAGCTTCTGTTGTTACGCCCTTTCCTCTGAGCAACATCCCTGCCCATCTAAAAGATGGATTCTGCATTTGTGGCCTACTGACTGCATGATAAAGAAGGGAGTAAGACTTGCCTCTGTTTTAAACTTGAAACTAGTTGTGGCTATGTACAAACCTATCTAGGCCTCTGCCTCGTGTTGATGAGCAAAACTGTTTTGGCTGTCAACTGACAGTGGTATTTATACTGCAGTTTTAGAGCCAGCATGATTCCACGAACAGAGTGGTTACTTTTGGATCTGGGAGACCTAGGTTTAAATTCCCACTCATGTCTCTGCTTTTCAACCTAATTAACTCACAGGATTGTTGGGAGGATAAAACATAGCTCTGAGATTCTTGGAGGAAGAACAGGATGTAACTGTAACAAATAAAATTACCTTTACCAATGCTATACATTTTCGAATCTGCACATACTGATCGTACCACAATAACTGCTTCATAGATACCTTTCTTTAGAATGCAGCACCCCTTGGTGATACATTGACCTTGAACATTGGATCAGTTCTCCTGCTCAAGAAATTGAGATGTCATTCTGAATTTAGCAACTTGTCAATGACTGATGGCTGAGGATTTGAACAGCACTCCAGAGCTGGCCTAATAACTTTAACCAGCCTGTCAAAGAACTTTAATCCAGTCATATGGGAACACAGACTGTGTAGCCGCCACTTGTGAAACATGAAACTACAAGAGCAGCTGAATAAATTTCTAAGACTTTTGAACATTTATGCTTTGTCTAAACAAAGATCTGATAATGTAGAACAAGAACGAATACCAGTTTATTTTGTTCTTGTTCTTAATTTCAGTAGCTGTAAAGACTTAACATTTTCTTATGGTTGGTGGCTTAACAAAGTACTAGCCAAGGGTTTTTTCACACTACGGTATATATTTAGTCACGTATGTAGTCGATTCCTTCTCACTCATTAAGGAATGAATCTGGTTTCTGTTTTGTTCAATACTGTATATACATTGCACCCATAAATATTTGAACTAAGTAAATATAGTATCTCAAACATGGAAAAGCTTTCATTATAAATTGGGGGCTGGGAGGGTCTCTTAAAACATTCTATTCATCGGCCAAAAAGTCCATAAGCCAAAAAATATGATGTATTTCTGTCAGCTATATTGCTGTAGACTCTTTCTCAGATTATGCCTTGATTTTCACATTTTATGTGTCTCCTGATCTAGTGATGAGGGAGCTCGAGGAGAGGCTTGTAGATCCCCATTTCAGAAACACATGGCCAGCACTCAGCTATGTCTGGGGCTAATTTCCTTCTTTTGCTTCATTTAAGGTGCCTCATTCAGGTTTACAAGCATGCAGTAGAATTGCAAGTAATTTTCTTACTTGGGAGTATGTCGAGTTTGTTTCTAAGTGAAAGTAGGAGTCAAAACGTATTTTTTTTAAAGTGCTAAGCAAAACCAGGATAACCTAAAATAGTTTTCCATCAGTGATTAGTATAAAACAGAGAGATTGGCTGTTATGAGAATTTTCTACAAATAGTTGCTTTGGAAAGCTACCTAAGAGGAATGAGCAACAAAAAGGTTTTAAATCTAGGCTGATAGCGATTTCATAAATTGACTGCATATGTGTATCCTTAAGCATGTTGGTAATTATACTGATTGAAGGCAAAACATTATTTCATCACTTAAAAAAAAATTGAGACATTCACATGAATAAAATTAAATTCAAACATGTTTGGTACCTGGGTCTTAAAGAGTTTTATTCCATAGCTATAAAGAATGTAGGTGTGTAATTAGAATTGCTTAGTCTTATAAAAATGAATTATACAAGCATTTTAAAAATGGGTGGTCTAGTGGCATCCGCCTAAGCCAATGGAGCGGATGTGATTAAGGCAGAACAGTTTCTGTAGACAAAGGAATCTGGCCAGCTTCATCTTCCGTAACTGGGTCACACATGCGTGCTTGAATTCTCATCTCTTCACCAGCAATTGCTGACTCTCAGCTAGATGTGTGCATTGCCTGCATCAGAAAGTATTGCACTTGAATTGATGTGGGGTGATAGGAATGTTCTACCTGTGGTGATTAAAATGGGGTGGTCTACTTAATGCATGCAGTTCACCACACTGCTACAGCTGATAATGTACAGGCTTATGTGAGCAGGCTCTGGAACTTTGACAACTCAGCTAGTTGTACTGAAGGCTGCCACACACAGTGTAACCAAGTTTGAGAACTCATGCCTTCTGTATAACGCTCACAGTTCTTATGTTCCACAATGCTGTGAGAAGTAAGATACTGAAAATATGGAGAGCACTGTATCTAATATTTAACATGATGTTTTCCATTTGTATTCCTTTTATGTGAAACAAAAATTGGCTGTTTCCTCAGCACATATTTACAATATATTTCAACTTATTTTAACAAATATAGTTCAATTAACAGTACAAGCATATGGTGCTTTGTTTAAGGGAGTTCATTTCTATCAGTATCTCTTCCCTGTAAGCTTCCTTCCTTTAACAGCCCAAGTTTTACTGTCCACAAGCTATAACCTAACTAAATTCCCAGATGTGCTTGTCAAGCAGATATTAAGTTATCAGGATCTCACCACCAGTTTTATATTTTGTATTTTAATTAAATGGTATACGGTTAATCTCTATGCAGATCTGCTTTTTCTCACAGAGGCAAGATTCCAAAATAATGAATGATTAGAAAAAGGGAAGTAAATTAGGCATTCATGAATTCATGATGTAGGCACAAACATTTAAATGCTCTTAATGACAACAAGGTACACTTCTGGAAATAATGTTTTGCAAAAGGGCCTGTGGAGATCTGCCTTCTTGTATATAACAATTCCTACATTAGATTAACATTTTCAATCAAAGCCAGCATTAGGAAACAAAATGCATGAGGAAGAGCAGGAATTCCACTAAACGAATTAACATATATTTCTATAACTCGTTTCTGAAGTCATTTTTCCATCTGTTTTAAGTAAGAATCGTGCTATTGTAGTCCGATAGAATTTACAAAATGTACTGCCTGCTTGATGAGACCTGATTCTTGCATTACTATATCCTTGCTTTTAGAGTGCTGAAAGCAGAACAAATAGAACCTTCAATCTGCTCTTCTCTTTGAAGGACTTTTTTTACAGTCCACCTCATTTGCTCTGCTGCCAGCCTCATCTAGTTTTCCACAAAAACCTAGGTATATTCCTTCTCATCTGTTTCTGTTTCTGGCACTTTCTGAACTTTCTTCACACTACTAAGGCCAACTTTGAATAACTATAGAAATGGTTCAACAATATTGTCCTGATTGTTAGACCAATGTGTTTCCTTTAAAAAAACTGAACAACTCATTATTAAATATATGGAAATTAATTTTATAATGCTCTCTAGGCCTGTATATTACATAGCTTCTCTACAGTCTTGCATATTAAATTGTCTAGAATGCTGGTCTAGAAAAGTACTTTTTCTCCCCTCCCCTCTGCTGGAATTTTCTCAAAAGATGTGGAGACACTAAAAAAAAGTCTTATAACACTTCTTTAAGTAGTAGTAGAAAAGAGAAAGAGTCCCATAGCACCTTGTTGTTCAATCGCACGGTCGAGTCCGACTCTTCAGACCCCATGGACCACATCATGCCAGGCCCTCCTGTCTTCTGCCGTCCTCCAGAGTTTGCTCAATTTCATGTTCATTGCATCAATGACACTGTCTAACCATCTCAACCTTTGCCGTCCCCTTCTTCTTTTATCTTCAATCGTTCCCAGCATCAACGTCTTCTCCAGTGAGTGCTCCCTTCTCATTTAGTGGCCAAAGTATTTGAGCTTCAGTTTCAGTATCTGGTCTTCCAGGGAACAGTCAGGTTTGATTTCCTTTAGGATTGACTGATTTGATCTCCTTGCAGTCCAAGGAGTTTTCTCCAGCTCCATAATTTGAAAGCATCTATTCTTTGGTGCTTGGCCTTCCGAGTGGCATCTTAAGACTAACAAAATTTGTGGCAGGGTATGAGCTTTTGTGAGTCATTGCTCACTTCTAGGCAGTGACTTACAGAAGCTCATACTCTGCCACATATTAATCTTTAAGGTGCTAGTGGACTCTAGCCCTTGTCTTCTGCAACAGACATACTAATATGGCTACCTATCTTGTTCTTTAAGTAGTGCCACATTAGTCACAAATATAGGGATGGCTGGCCTGGAAGGCCACATGGAAATAACCTCCCAAATAAATTAGTCTGTCTGACTGTCATCTATCTATTCATGAGGAGGCACTTTCTCATTATGCATGGGTCATTCTGTACAGAAGGTTTAAGACTTGTGTTTTTTCTGCTGTAAAGGTTCTTCTGAGGCCTTTCTTTTTCTCGGAAGGCTTTTATCCAGCCACATGGTACCAAGAACCTCCTCTGCTGTCAAAAGGTTAGATGAATTGCTCTTCATGTCTGGTCCCATATGTATGATTGCACAGGAAAAGTCACTCTAAGGTGAAAAGTTAGAGGTTGTCAATCCTGTTGTACCACTTCTTGTGGGTTTAAATTGAAAGGACACCTACAGTCCAGATATGTGTTGCTTAGCTATGATGGCCTTGCATGGGACATAGTCAGGTATTAGCAATCTCCCCCCCAAAAAAGCAAGAGGGCTAGGTGTTTATAGAATACACTGAGGAACATGCCACAATTATTTCTTAGTTTTCCTCTGCTTTCTGCCATTCCACTGATTATTCTTGGAGTAGGGGGGAAAGGATCCAGTGAGAATTAGGATCCTCCCTTACTCCTGAATCTCCTGGTTTTCTTGCTCCATCCTCCTTCCCCATCAACTCTTTACTGCAGCACTAATGTATTTACCTGACTCTAACCCATCCATACTAGGGATGCCATTCTGCCATTGAGGGTGGGGGATCCCCTGGTTTTTCCGCCAGCCAACTGGCCAGTGCGGGGAATCCTGCTGTTAAACATGATGTGCTGACATCACACAGACGTGACATCATCTTGTTGGCAATGTTGCATGGTGATGCTCTGGTTTTTTGGGAAAACTCTATGGTTTGAGGGCAATTTTACCATAGAGTTTTGCCCAAAAACCAGAGCATGACCGTGTGACATTGCCAGTGTGATGACATCACTTCTACATGATGTCAACACATCACGGTGCTCCACACCCACTCCCAGAAGGTCCCTCCCCTGCTGGGCTGATCATCGGACCTGGCAATCCTTGTCTAGACTATTGCTAATTACCTTCTGATTCTTGCTTCCTCAATAGAGCAATTCTGCTGTATAAGTTGTTTTCATAGTGAACTGATAGTGCCACATGAAGCTTCAATAACAGTCGTATGTACAGGTGACACTTATAAACATAAGAACTAAGCACATAAGCAGGGTTGTGTGTTTTGGGGCAAAAATGATAAAATTTGGTTTTAAGATATGGGAGTGGGGGTCACCAAAACAGTGATCCCAAATTTTGGGACAGGGTTGGGTTTATTTTTATGGGGTTCCCCCTGCCCTATATTTCTGTATTAATGGGCCCATTGTTTCCTATGGAGGAATGATTTTTATAAGGGTCCAAACTGGGTGTTTTTAGAGTAAATGGCACCAAATTTGCAGGGAAAAGACCTCCTCTCCCCTAATGACCACCCAAATTGGAAAAGGATTGGTCAGAGGGGGCTGACTATGCAGTTCTCTAAACATGTTGCCACCCAGCCAATCTGTTCTCCATTTTTCTAGTGGGGGAGTAGGAGATTTTTCCGGGGTCTGGAGTGGTGCTTGTAAAGCAAACAGCACCAAAATTTCAGGTGTCTCCCTCTGTCCTAAAGACCCTCCCTCAAGTTTGAAGGGGATTGGACAAAGGGGTCCATTTTTATAGACCCCCTCAACAAGGTATCCCCAGTGATCCTGTTTTTCACTGCTTCCTGTTGGGTAAAATGCCATGTTTCCTCCAATGTAATGTCAAACAGCAACAGAGAACTCTCCTCTCAAAAACAAAGGTCACTCCCTAAACAGAGCAACTCCCCACCCAAAACAAGCACCAAATCTTATCAAAACAGATCTCCCTGATCAGTCCCCAGAGCCTTGGAGAAGTCTGAGATAATAAGGTGTCCTTGGCTAGGCCAGAGCCAGTTATTTTCCTGAGGCCAGTTATTTTCTGGTCTTGTTGGAGCTTCTGTGAAGTGGGAGATGACTCTGCCTAAGCTTGCCAACTTCAGGATGGGAAATTCCTGGAGATTTGGGGGCAGTGCCTGGGGAGGGTAGAGTTAAGGGAGGGGAAGGAGCTCCATGTGGATGTGACACTATAGAGACTGTTCTCTGAAGCTCCCCTTTCCGCCCAGGAAACTGATCTCGGTAGTCTGCAGATCAGCTGTAATTAGAGCTACCAGATGTCCCCCCTCCCCCTTGGAAGGTTAGAAGGTTAGGCATATTCCGAGTTAGTAGCAATTTCTGGAGATTTGGGGGCAGTTAAATAGTATTACAGGTTACATAGTAGGGGTATTTAAAATGAGATTTGTCATAAGGATCACTTGTTTGAAATAGTCCATTGGAAAATATGTCCTCTTTTTTGCTTTTCAAAATATGGTAACCCTAGCTGTAATTCCAGAACTTCAGGTCCCACCATGAGGTTGAAAACCTTAATTGTGCTAGGGTTGCCAGGCAGTACCTGGCACCCAGTGGGAGGGTTGTGAGGGCACAGCATTGCAAAAGAATTTTTATAAGAAAAAATACAGCCTCATGTGCTTACCCAAAGTTCTTACTGAAAATGACAAAAGGTAGCTTTAAGAGTCACAAGAAACTCTATGGTAGCCCATAACGATACCCTATCCCATCCAATTTTTGTTTTTGTTTTTTTAATAGTGACAAAAAGTTTGACAATTCCATTTTTGGTTCCTTAAATACACAGAACAACACAAAATGCATTTGGGGATATATTTTTGCTGTGGGAATTTCAGTATTCATATTCCTAAAGGGAAGATACAAGGCTCATGAAAATTATCACTGCATGGACAAATGGTTGCATAGAGGGAGTGACTGGGATTGCTCCTACTGAACCTGCCCCACCTCTGTATATGCAGTTTGAACAAGGGCCTCTGTGTCAGCCGAGACCAAGGGGACAATACAGAATCACTAACCAGAAGCGCAAAGTTGAGAGTTCAAAGAGTCATACACAAGGGAAGCCAGCCGAGGGTCCAAGAAGCAGAGTCTGAGCAGGTCCAAGAGACGTAGTCAAGCAGGTCTGGGTCAAAGCCAAAGGTTCAGGAGTTGCAGAGGACTTCCGGTTTATGGTGACACGATAGCGGGTGTTTCTCCCGGACCTCCCAGGGAAGCGATCCGCGCACCAGCAGTTTGGAGGGGGGGCGACTGGTCGCCCCCCCCCCAGAGCCTTTGTGAAAGGCTCCTAGCCGAGGCTTTGAAGGGTAGCCTCTTTGCCAGCGTGTTGCTGGAGAATTGAGGCACTCTTCCGCCCCGACGGTCCTGCCACTGCTGCGTCCGTAATGGAACCAGAGCCGTTGACCAGGACAAGCGTTGGAGATCGAGCACAAAAAACATACCTAAAGTCAGAGACATTAGCAAGTTTTCAAAAAAGTAAACAATCCATAAAAATGGTGTGGAAAAAAACGGAGAAAGCCAGACAAGCAAAACCACCGGGGAGCATGAGCCCACAGCCGGAAGATACCACTGAGTTTTCTAACTGTTAGCAGATTCTTTGCGCCCTCTACTGGACCAGATGACGAACATCAATCAACAACTGACAGCTTTAAACCAGAATTTTGCAGCTCAGCAGCTCCAATTGACTGAGACTACAAAAAAGATGGAGCAAATGGCTGAGAAAGTAAAGGAAATGGATGCCAGCTCTAAAAAGGTTAAGAAAAAGGTTCAAATGCTGGAAAAGAAGCAAGCTTCAGATGAATATCAACTTTTGCAGTTACAAATAGAAAAAGCAAACCTAGTCCTCCGGTTCTAAGGGGTCCCTGAAGCAAAAGAAGAGAATCTAAAGCAACTGCTGAGTGATGTGCTAGCCCCAATCACAGATTTAAAAACGGAATACCTTGCAAGTGAAATGGATGTGGTTTATAGAACCTATTCCATTTATATCAAGAAAAATAATCTGCCTGGGGAGATAGTGGCTATATTCTCAAAGAGACATGTGAGGGACCAAATCCTGAAAGCAACTACAGGAACGGCCTTGAAAATTGGAGGCAACATCATCTGGATCTTAAAAGATATTCCATTTGAAATAAGGAAGAAGAGGAAGAAGGACAAGGACTTGATCCTATTTTTACAAACAAACAGCATTCCTTACAGATGGTTGACCCCCAAAGGCGTCATTTTCAAACTGCAGGATAAGAAAGAAAGAAAAATTGACTCTGTTTCTAAAGAACGTGAGTTCCTGAGACTGCAACTGGGAGAGTCCGGTGAGGACGGCAAGGAAGAAGAAGACAGCAAACCTAGTGATGAAATGGACTCTGCTACTTCCGATGAGGACTCTGTCTCCGAAAAATGGGTAGCAGCCCTTAAGCGAGAATATCAATTAAGGATTAGAAAAGATAAAACAAAATGAAGGCTGAAGAACTCTGAGCTTTGCCTTAAGGCCTTAAAGATATCAATGATGCTCTTGTGATTTTCTTTAAATAGTGAAAACAATGGTTTTAAAGATAAATAATATAGCATGACTGAGCAAACTTCAGAGGACTGTGGAAGACAGGAAGGCCTGGCGTGATCTGGTCCATGGGGTTGCGAAGAGTCGGACTCGACTGTGCGACTGAACAACAACAAAAATATAGCATGATCGACTCTGTTCAATGTAATCATAGCATTTTAGATTAACACTGATACAAGCTATTGTAATGATCTCCTATTCTTGGGTTTTTAGTTTGGTTTTCTTTCCTTTCTCCCATAGATGTAGTTTTCCCCTCCCCTTTTTTCGTTGTAGTTTATAGAAAATGCAATAAAAAATCCCCTCCGGGGGCTTTAAAAAAAAAGGAATTGCAGAGGGAAACAGGTCCACATAATGTGGTCACGTGTCTCCAGAAAGTTGACAAGTTGCTCCCACACCTACCACAGCTGAAACCCTGTCCTTTATGGGTGGCTCATAGCTGGGTCTTGTTACTTGCAAAAGAGCCATACATTTGGCTTATTCTTTGCGCCCCAGGTGTTCCTCTTGATTTGGCAGTTGCCAGGCAGTGAAGCACATGCTCTGCCTCCTCTTGAGGAACTCCAAGTGTGCCCGCCTCCTCCTGCATTTCCCTGGCTCTGGGGAAAGGGAAGATGAGGCAGCTTGTGAAGTTTCCGCAAGATCTTGGGTTGTTGAGGCGCCAACTCTCTGGGTTGCCTCTTCCATGTTCCCGGGGCTGGAGCACATGCTGTCCTCAGCAACTGGGGCACTAGAACCTGCCTCCGCCATCTCAGGGTCATTGACAGCATCATCTGGTTGAGCCTCAGCTAAAGCAGGCTGGCACACGACACTCTGTGTGATCTGTATGTTCCATGTTTGCAGTATACAATTTGTGCATGAAAGATCTGCATAAGTGACCCCTATGCAAACAAGACATTGGTCATGTGAAGTCGGGGTGGGCATGATCCCAATGCTCCCCATGTGTTAATTTGTATAGTCAATGGCCATATGTTATTACCCGGTTCAATTGTTTAATTAGATCATTAACTTTCCTCTCAGAGGGAATCCAAAACAATAGAAATTCAGAAATTAGCTATGAGGCTTTTGCAAGCTGTTTTGCGGATAAAGTCTTGTTGCTCCACTAGGATCTGCCTTCCAATATTGATACAGTATGGGAACTGGAGGCCCCTTGGCCATCCTTGGATTAGAAATGAACTAATTTGGCTGACTCTTTCAGGAGTCATGAGTGCTGTGAAGCCCATCACCTACCTTGTAGACCCATGTCCATCATGGCTGGTGAAGGCCAGCAATGATGGTATACCGGTCCCCCCGGCAAACATTATAAATCTATCCCTGAGTTCAGAGACCTTCCCAGGGGCTTTAAAGAAAGCAGTGGTGAAGGCACTCTTAAAGAAGCCATCTTTGGATCCTACTATCCATCCAACTACCATCAAGTTTTGAATCTTTCATTCCTGGGCAAAGTAGTTGAGAGAGTGGCAGCTGAACAGCTCCAGGTATTCCTGAATGACATCTCAGTCCTTGATCCCTTCCAATCTGGCTTTTGTCCTGTTTATGGGACAGAGATCGCATTGGTTGCCCTCACAGATGGAAGTCCTGTGGCTGAGCCGGGGAGACCTTAGGTTGGGTTGCCAACTTTCAGCCTTTGACAGTGAGCTGTTAACACGAAGGCCACTTATGAAGAGCTTAGGAGTGCTTCTGGATGCCTCCCTCTCAAAGGGGCTTAGACAGGGGTCATTTCGTAGAAAAAGAGGTGCGGAAGTGTGTCAGAAGGCAACACCCACTACAATTTACCTGACTGCTTCTTGCTCCTTGTAGCCCGGGGCTGCTGGGAGCAGGGGGCGGGGCTTGTTGCATGTGCCCGCCCCCTGGGCTCTTTACTGCCGGAGCTCCGCTCCTGTGCGCTCCTGAAGGAAATGACCCCTGGGCTTAGATCGCAAACATTGAAGGAATGACATTCTTCCATCTGTGCCAGGTCCAGCAACTGGTTCTCTTCCTGTCTTGCCCCGACTTAGCCTCAGTGATCCATGTAAGAGTCACCTCCAGACTAGACTATTGTAACTCAGTCTATACAGGAGTACCCTTGAGACTGACCCAGAAACGTCAACTTACAAGCATGCCATCGAGAGCCCACATACAACCAGTGCTCCACCAGCTGCACTGGCTCCAAGTTGGACACCGGATCAGATTCAAGGCTTTGGTTTTAACCTTCAAAGCCCAACATGGTCTGGGACCACCATATCTTAGGGAGCATCTCTCCTGATATGTCCCCTGGAGAGCATTGTGGTCTGTGAATAACAATCTTCTGGTGGTCCCTTGGCCAAAACATATTTGTCTTGCCCCAGCCTGGTGGGATGCACTTCCAGATGAGATCTGGGCCCTGCAGAATCTGATTCAGTTCCACAGGGCCTGCAAAACAGAAATGTTTCACCAGGCATGGTTAAGGCAGTGAAGTTTCCATCCAAATTGGCCTCCCTTACCCCCTCCCTACCACCTATTACATCATTGTACCAGCTTCCACTAACACACTGGTGGCATAAGCTCACTTGGACAATTTATGCTATTAGCGCCTTAAATTGCCATCTGATATGATTTTATTCTTGCTGTTGCTGTTATGTTAAATCTGTTTTTAAATTAACTTATGATCATCTTTTAAATTTGTTGTTACCCTCCCTGAGCCTTGTTGTGCAGGGGAGGGAGAGCTAAAAGTCTAATAAAATAAATAAATAAAATAAAGAAGAATGCTGCAATGGGCCAATTGGTGGGAGTGTGGAAAAAATGAGGGTATGAAGGATTGATGAAGCTGAGAGGGAAAAGAGATAATGGGAAACATAAAGCTATAATATGAAGGGGACTTCTCACCACTCTCTTGTCTTCATTTCCTTTGCCCAGAAAGCAAAAATCATTATGTCGATATTTTGACAAAAAGATGCAAATTAATTCAAAACAGGTCTTCCTTCTCATGAGGGCATAGTCAAGGAAGGAATGGTTTACTTTATGTTTGCTTGTTGCCTGGATCTAGTTTGAACAGGGTGATAATAAACATTAAATAGTTCCAGTAAAACTGTTAGTTCCCTAACTACATACAATGCTGACGTTTTCATTATATCCAAGGGCTGAAGAACATCCGGCTTTTGTCGTAACTCTCCCCCACCCCCATTATGTGTAAGGACTAAATATGCTGCCCTTGGGAGATATCTGACTGTCACCTGCTCCTAAATTGAAAATTACTTGATCAGCAGAAATTTTATTGGAAAGGATAATGGTCTTTTTTCCCCAATGACAGCACTTTGAAGTGGAGTAGGACAAGAATGTACAATAACCTAAACCTTTCTGAGAGCTCCTATGATTTGAATTAAACAAGTAACTTTAAGCAGTCCTACATAAAGCAGCTAAAATTTGGGTTTTTACCTCATTCTCTCCATCTACAGAGATTGCTCAGTAAGCAAGACCTTTTGAATACTGTATGGAAAAAGCAAACTAAATAATTGGTCCTTTTAAAATACTTTCAACTACATACTTTGTTCCAAGAAACAGGAAGTGTAGCGAATAATCCAGGAAAACGTAATGCAAGATAATAAAACATGGATGCTCGTGTATACAGACACCTTCCCCAGACAGACAGACACCTCCTGCAGGGATGAGATATAGGCAGATAGGATGCCTGCCCCATCCATGTTTCACAGCCTATGTTATTATTTATTATTATTTATTTATGTCATTTATAGTACATCTTTCTCACTTGGATTTAAGACAGATGACACAGAGTGAGTCACTACAATTGACAGGATGGGGTATTCCATAAACGATACAATGGGATTAGGGTTATAGAATCAATCAAAAATCTAAAAACAGAACTGAAGCAAAGCATAAGCGTAAGTCTGAACATGACACATTAAATTATACAAATTACATGGTAGGATCCTAGTTTCAGGAAGCTAAACACAATGCATTAAATTATACAAAAATTACATAGTAGGATCCTGGTTTCAGGAAGCTAAACACAGTACCATAGTCTGTTTTCCAGGAGTACTTATATGTAGTGCATTTATTGTAGGAAGAAAATAGTTCAAACAGATGTGTTTTAAATATGCTGCTCTTTTGAAAGAAAACCTTGAGTGGTCTTTCAGAGTTACTGCATTCACAAGGTACAGCCCACCTACCACCACTGCCTACCAGCCTTGATTAGAATGTGATGCTGGTGAGACAAAAAACCTCACCCAAGCAAATCTGCCCTTGCACAGTGTCATGGTTACATAGGACTGGTACTGAGGCAAAGCTGTTACACAGGCTTAATTAGCATAGCAGGGGAACACCCCCCCCCCAGCTCCTGGAACTCTGGCAGGCTAATTAATCATGTGTGGCTAGCTTGTACATACAGCAGCACTGTTTGTTTATTAAGAGAATTCATACCTACCTCACCAGAGATCTGTTCAAGGCAGCTTGCAAGTAAAAAACAATACCATAAAATCATAAAAACAACATAAATTATAAATATTAAAAACAAGCCATTAAAAACAATCCAGGAACATAAAAACAACATAAAACAACCACTGGGCAGCCTAAAAAAATATCCGTAAAACAGTAAAATATCCGTTAAAAAAGAGGCAAATCATAAAGCAGCTAAAATATAGAACATTCATTTAAAAGCTTGGTAAAAAGAAATATTTTGGCCTGGAACGTAAAAGATGGTCAGGACCAATGTTCCCTCTAAGATGTGGAGTCTTGTGAGCAAAAATTCTACTTTCTGAGCTACCGGCATTAAAGTTGTGAGCGAATGATTTGGCTACTGCATAAGTTAGTTTGCTCTGGAGCCATCCTTCCTGAGCTAAGACATAAATGTGTGAGCCGGAGGCTAAAAAACTGTGAGCTAGCTCACACTAACTCAGTTTAGAGGGAACACTGGTCAGGACAGCTGAAACTCAATGGTCAGGATATTCCAAAGCAAGGTGTCACCACTGAAAAAAAAAACCTATCTGTAGTTGCCACCCACCTTGCCTCTGTATTCAAGGGTGTAGAGGTCAGGGTTTGGGAGACTGATCTTAACTGATGGGTGGGAGAATATGGGAGGAGGGTATTTTTCAAATAACTGGTTCCAAGCCATTTATTTCTTTTGCCTTGGCAGCATCATGCTCCAGTCAGGCCTGTTGTTCTCATCTCTGTAAAGTGTTTGCAAACTCCCAGTGGTCATTTTGCATGAATCAAATTGTTTTAAAAATTCACTGTTCCTGCTATTTCATAATGATTTTATATAACACTGGTGGGGAATAATTATTACCTAAATTGATTGTTAACATGTAGAGTTGTCCAAATTGTCTCTTAAGGATTTGGAGGTGTTTTTAGAAGGGGGATATTTAGCAGCATCAGGTACTGCAGGTCATCAGCACAAACCATCAGCAGCTCTCACCATCCTTGATAAAGTTGCAAGGTCCATATGGAAATTATTTACTTTAGTTCAGCAATGACATTCACCTTGCTGTCCTAGATCTATGGTATTACTTCAAACTGAAACAGTAAAAAGGCAAAATTAAACAATTTTTATACAATTGCGCTGACATGATTTTCACATGAACCAAAAAGCATAAGAAAATAATCCTACTCAGAGGATGACTGATCAAATTACTGCCTCAGTCTTGAAGGAGCAACCATCAGTGTATACCACCTCCACTAAAGGGAAAACTGCAAAATGAATAGAAAAGAAAAACAGCTGCTTTGTCTCTATTTTCAAAAGTTTCTGAAGTTAATGTTTGTTTCCTCACGTTGTGCTTGATGCTTTCCCTCAATGGACACAAGAGAGAAGAAAAGCAAGTATTAGTGGTTAAGGGCCATATGTATTAAATGATGCCAAAATTAATTCACATATTTTAAGGGGGGGGGAACCTGCCTGCAGATACTTTGCCCACAAGTGGCATGCCATTATCTAATGCCTTAAAAAAATAAAAAGAAAATAAAAAGAGAGTAATGGAATGTTTCATTGTCACCACATGCTGCCGTCTACTGGTGTAAACAGGAGATGAGACAGTATTAGATGAAGTTAGTAATGATAAAGAAGAGTGAAATCGCCTTATTTCCACCAGTGTACCGTAAAGCTATTTGTGGCATGTCAAAAGCTTGAAAGGAAAGAAATATCTTTCTTCTGGTTCATAAAATCCAGTATTCTGGTCAGATTTGTATGACTAAGCCTCAATGATTCAATCACTGAGAAGAAAACCTTGCCCTCTAATCGAAATAAGTAAGTGACCCAGTGCCAGGTCAATGGACTTAGGCAGCAGTAATTGCATAGGATTGCAATGCAGGTAATTATTAATTTTAAATTCAAGTGAATTGCATAGTATTGTGGAGTAGATACTATATTTTTAGTGTTTAAAGATCATTATTGCTTTAGTGCACAGTGAATTTCTTGCTCAACAATCCAAAGAAACCTGCTTGTTTTTGTTGTTGTTGTTCAGTCACACAGTCGAGTGCGACTCTTCGTGACCCCATGAACCACATCACGCTTGTCCTCCATTGTCCTCCAGAGTTTGCTTAACTTCATGTTTGTTGCATCAATAACACTCTCTAACTATCTCATCCTTTGCTGTCCCCTTCTTCTTTTACCTTCAGTCTTTCCCAGCATCGGGGTTTTCTTCAGTAAGTGCTCCCTTCTCATTTGGTGGCCAAAGTATTTGAACTTCAGCTTCAGTATCGGTCCTTCCAGGAAACAGTCAGGGTTGATTTCTTTTAGGATTGACTGATTTGATCTCCTTGCAGTCCAAGGGACTCTCAAGAGTCTTCTCCAGCACCATAATTCAAAAGCAACTATTCTTCGGCACTCGACCTTCCTTATGGTCGAACTCTTGCAGCTATACATTACTATTGGGAATACCCTTGCTTTGGCCATACAGACTTTTGTTGCCAGGGTGATGCCTCTACTTTTTATTATGCTGTCTAGGCTTGCCATAGCAAACAGAGAGGATACAACTTGACCAGTCAATACTAGGGATGTGCATGAACTGGCTCATGAGCCAAACTTTGGCAGCACTTGGGCCGGTTCAGAGCTTGGGGCCAATGTTCAGGGAAGGCACCTTCCCCAAACATTTACCCAACTTTTGTCTGGTTTGGCTGTTTGGGGCCAGCCATTTAAACCTAACAGTGAAGCAAAGCTGGGCCCGTTGCTCTGCTGTTACGTTTAAATGGCTGTGAGCTATTTAACCCTTCAGTTTTGCTCCTCCCCTTTGAAGGGGAGAAGCAAAACCAAAGGGTTAAATGGTTCACAGCCATTTAAACCTAACAGCTCTGCAGCAGACCAGTTGAGCTGTTAGGTTTAAATGGCTGCAATCCATTTAACGCTTCACTTTTGCTCCCCCCTATTCAAAGTGGCCAGGGGCAAAACCGAATGGTTAAATGGCT
The DNA here is from genome assembly GCF_001447785.1 of Gekko japonicus. Classification (NCBI taxonomy): domain Eukaryota; kingdom Metazoa; phylum Chordata; class Lepidosauria; order Squamata; family Gekkonidae; genus Gekko; species Gekko japonicus. The sequence goes on along the minus strand of NW_015165243.1, from coordinate 232,389 downwards.
GGCAGTCATTTAACCCTTCCCAAGTGATCTCCACCCCCTTTCTCCCAGCCATGGCAAGCCGTGGCTAGGAGAAAGGGGGAAAGGAAATCCTTTCCCAGGTGACTTCCTCCTTTCTCTTTGCCCTGGCAAGCTGTGGCCGAAAGAAAGTTGGAAGGGAAGTCCCTCCCAGGGCACCCTGAGCTGCTCTATTTAGGTTTGTACCCATCCACAGCAAATACTCCATCTGGATGTAGGAAAAGGCCATGCCTTTTTGTTGCTCCTACTGGATTTATGTGTTGCCTAACAGTGGACCACCCTATCTTGTTAAAATATTTGGAGACAAAAATAGGAATCAGTGGATCTGCTTTGAATTGGTTTAAATCATCCCTTACAAAGGATCATCCCTTTAAATCATCCCTTTCATTTAAATAATCCCTTACTTTGGATTGATTTAGATCAACCTGGCACTGGGTCACTTACTAGAATATTTCAATGAGAGGGCAAAGTTCTACAAAACATTTCAATGAGAGAGCAAGGTTTTAAAAATTTGTATGAAGAGTTGCTGTTGGAGACCAGTTGTCATCAGTGTGGGATTTCATTTGTCCTGTGGGGTTCTACACATGCAGTCTTATCACCGTACTGTTTCATCTCTATGTAACGCCCTTAGGAGAAATCATTCACAGTTTTGGTATTGGGTGTCATCAATATGTTGATGACACAGTTCTGTATCTCTCTATGTAAATTTTCTGGGGATGCAGGAGAAGTCTTGAACTGCTGCCTGAAATGGTTGAGAGTGAACAAATTAAAACTGAACCCTGATAAGGCAGAAGTAATGCTAGCTGAGAAGTCTGAGGTCTTGAAGGATATCACACTTCCCAGTTTTGGTGGGGTTCAGCTGACCATTCCTGAGTTGGTCAAGAGTGTAGGGGTTACACTGGACTCAGCACTATTTCTGGACTAGGAATAAGGCTCATTGTAGAAATAAATACAACGTACTCTAGAAAGAAGCTCTGGGCAGGTGCCCTGGCCTTGGGCACTCAGTGTCAATTTGCTGTGGTGGCCTCAGCAGTGTATAATGACACAGAGTCCACTGTTTTCTCCAGGGGAACTGATCTCTGCCATCTGAAGAGCAGTTGTAATTCTGAGTAACCTCCAGCCCTCACCTGGAGATTGGCAGCAGTGGTTCCCAAGGAGGAAATGGCTAGTTTGTAGGGTAGAGCTTATGGCATTATATCTGTCTGAGGTCCCACCTGTCCTCAAACCTCACCCTCTCCAGGCCCCACCCCTCAAATATCCAGGAATTTCCTAACCTGCAGTTGGCAACTCTATCTCCTTCCCAGCCAATCATCAACCTACCTTTATCTAACTTCAGCTTTCCATCTCCCCCCAACCTGCAGCCTCTACCCTGCTCTGAAGCCCTGAATGTTACATCACACTGGCTGTCTTAGGGGGGCATCTCAGAAGGTATAAGGACACAGAGTCTACCATTTTCTCCAGGGGAACTGATCTCTGCCATCTGGAGAGTAGTTGTAATTCTGAGTGATCTCCAGCCCTCACCTGGAAATTGGCAACAATGGGTTTCCAGAACAGTACAGGTTTTTCTCTGCAGTGGGGATCAAAACAGCTTACATTATTCTCCTCTCCCCTTTTGATCTGCACAATAATCCTGTGATGTAGGTTATGCTAAAAGTCTGTGAATGGTCTGAAATCACCCACTCGGCTTCCACAGCAAGAACCATAGTAACATCAAGACTAGACTACTGTAGTGCATTCTATATAGGCCTCCCCTCAAAATCAATTCAGAAACTCCAGATAGCGTTGAATGCTATAGCTTGGATATTATCAGGAACGATGTGGTGCATGCATAAATCCAGAGCCTGGGGCCATGGACAGACAGATAGACACAAACCTGAGAAAAGCCCCATGTTTACAGTAAAATATGAAATGTGGAAGAAACCCCCCCCTACTGTGGGTTAACCCCCCCAAAAAAAAAAATTATAAGAACACCAACTGTAGCTTTGAGAAATAAATGTCCTCTAAGCTTTTTCTAGGCAGGCATACAAAACTGCCAGCCTTCAAGTATTGGTTTCTGTCAGTAAAAGATGGAGGGGATGCAGGACCATTTCCAGGTTTTTTTAACCTTTAAAGGCGGACTTACTGGGGCCAGGCTGAGCAGTGACTACACTGCTTGCTACTATCTACCATATCCCGTGATATAAGTCCTATGAGACAAGATGCTGGACTAGATGGACCATTGATCTGATCCAGCAGGGCTCACATAAGAAGAACCCTGCTGGTTCAGAAGACCAGTGACCCATGTAGTCCAGCAGCCTGTTTCACACAGTGGCCAACCAATTACCTTGGAGGGCCAACAAACAAACAAGGTCTTCTCTTGATGTTGCTTAGCTCTGGCATTCAGAGATTTGCTGCCTTTGGAGATTCCTTTTTAGCCACCATGGCTAGTAACCATTGATGGACCTCTCCTCCATGAATCTGTCTCGCCCCTTTTAAAGCCGTCTGTGCTTTTGGCCAGTATTACACCCACTGGAAGTGAATTCTGGTATTTCCTTTTGTCTGTAATGAATCTATTGCCCGTCAGCTTCATTGGGTTCCCCCCAAGTGCTTGTATCTATAAGAGTCGGAGAAAAAGCTTTGTCTCTCCCCCCACCCCTCTCTGTTGAGTGCCATCAAAGCACTTCTCATGCATAAGTTTAGAAACTTCTGCCATGTCCCCCCCTGCTGTTTTTCTGAAAATCCAAGATTTGTTCAGCCTTTCTTCATTGGCATGCAGCTTCCTGGTAATTCTTTGGTGCCATTACTTTCTGATGCATCTAAAATAGTAATGGTTGATCTTCCTCACAGTGTTAAGCAGTAATCTTTTCTTTCTGTACTAGCTCAGATCATTTTAATGTGAGAGACCAGCATGTCAGAACTTAACAATGCTTATGAACATTCCATAGCATCACTACAGCTTGACCAGTGGCTGGAAAGGGCTTGCAGACAGACAGCCAGGTGACAGACAGTCTACTGTACGTTTAATAAGTGTGTGGTGAAGTTAAAATGCTTTCTTTTATATCTGAGCATGTTTCTGGGGAACACATGGTACATTTTTATACAGCAACTGTGGCAGTGAATCTCTGTGAAGACACTACCCTCTTTCCAAACTTGGACACATCAAAATTCTGAATAGATCACGTTTTATCTCTTCTTTTGTGCTGTTTTGATACAGAAGTCCATTTGTCATTTCCAAGTACTTTAAAAATACACTTAAGAAAACCATATCCTGTGATATAAATGTCAAATAACATTTTATTTTAAAAAGAAAAGTTTAGATTAAAATTTTGCATTATGTGCAAAGAAAACTTGTGAGAAATGTCACTGATTAGGTTCTTCTTCTAATATCTGAAATCATTCAGAACCAAGAATATTGACTATTCAGCACAATTATTCAGTGACTATTGCTGCTTACAAAGAATTCATGTAGAATTTTCTTTTTATGGACCCACAAAATGCTTTCGTTCTCCAGAAATCACTTGCAAAGCAATGATGTAAACAGCAATAACTGGAGCCTTTATTAGAGAGAATTGATGCTGCTTTTGTTTATGCATGCTTACTTATCAAGCTGTCTGTTAAAATATACAACTTTTTGTTTGAGATAGTAAATTTATTTTGCCATTCTGATTTATTCTATGGTTTATATTAATTTATATATATATGGTTTATATATTATATATATGGTTTATATATTATATTTATATATGTGGTTTATATTAATTTATATAGATATAGATATATAAATATATATATGGCTTGTTTAATTTTTTTCAGCTCTGATACAGAAGTGTGCCAAATCTGATTCTAATTGCAAAGAAAATTAAAGGAATTTGGAAAGCATTCCCAGAAATTCAGCACTGTTTAATACACATGTGTATTTTAAATGTTTTAGTATTCTGTATCAGCACCAAATCCTGTTTCCTGATACTCTACTTGAATTAGGTTTATGACATGGGAGTATTCTTGAAGTTCTCTTCTAGTCCATGATCTTCAAGTCATACTTATTTAATATCATGAGCATTTACAGTATACAGTTCTGGCATTTAATAACTATAGAGAAGACAGAAGTATAATTAATGTCCCCGGAACTATTCTTACAGTAATGAATACTTTTATAGATCAAACTAGCAGAAAAGCCCGTTGTGAAACTGATACAATGGGATCTAGAAAGATGTGGTCTGTAACGAACGCATAGGCTGGATGGTGGTAAGGTAAACAGTAGTGGGTGAGGGTGGGAGGGGGTGGGGGAACGGTGGCGGCGGCCGGAGGCCTCTGCATCAAGCTGTGGAGTGAGTGGGGGGGAAGGGACCCGGCCTCCAGTTGCCGGCCCAGGAGTGGGTCGTGGGGGAGGGGAAGGGAGCGGGCGACCGGAGGCTTCTGCCTCCTGTCTCCGGTCCAGGAGTAGGGGGGGTGGATACGGACCCGGTGGCCGGAGGCTTG
>NW_015165243.1:199421-226704 GCF_001447785.1 Gekko japonicus | reverse complement strand
CAACATTGGGGGGGGGGCGGAAGGACTCAGCAGGTATAATGTCATAGGGTCTACCCTCCAAAGCATCCATTTTCTCCAGGGGAACTGATCTCTGTCATCTGGAGATCAATTGTAATAGTGGGAAATCTCCAGCTCCCACCTGGAGATTGGCAACCCTAGGGGGAAGTCAGCTGCACAGCAGGGGGTTGAAGAGAATGGTTTGATGGCTGCTAGGCCAAGATTGGCAACAATAGTTCCCCAGGAGCCCCATCGTTAATACCCCAAACAATTCCTAATGATTTTCCGAAACACTACTCTGTTGATAAATTGCAGCTTTTTGAAGTAGCACCCAAGCTTTATGATCTCTCCAGCTGTCACCTGGAGACTGGCAACAGCTTGTCTGGAGTGTGGGCAGTATGGCATTGTATCTGTCTGAGGTCCCCCTCTTCCTCCTCCTCCTCAGATCCCACCCTCAGCAGGCTTCGTCCCTAAAATATCCTTGAAGTTTCCAACCTGGAGTTGGCAACCCTATGTCCTTTATCTGCCTGCCTGTCTTAAGTTTTACAAACCCCTCCCCCCCCCCACAGCCTCTGCCTAGGGAGCAGCTGACATCATTCTCCTCTCCCAACTGAAAATTCCAACTGCCTTGCGGGGGGGGGGTGAGTTTGAGGTGTGGAATGGAGTAAGGTCCAATCAGCTTCCATATGCAAATGACCTTGGAACGCTGGGCGGGACTGCACAAAGCAGCCAGTCAACACAGCCAGTGTGTTCTGAGCGGCAGTTTTTCCGGCCTAACACTAAGGAGGTGAAATTTAGAATGTTCATATAGAACGTTCAAACTCAATTATATATAGGGAGAGATTTGGGCTAATGTTTATTAGGAAATGAGGAAATAGAAGAATAATATGTCTTAAAAGAATTGTTTTGATTTAGTAAAGGAAGTCTGACAGAATTACTGGGTCATGTGTATTAGTCCTGAAAGCTTCCTCAGCAGATGAAAGCAAAAACAAACATGGAAGACAGATTATAAGGCTGATCATCTGGGTCCTTACTAGATCTCAAAATGCTCTTACAGAGTAAAAACAGAACTTTAAAGGTCTCAAGTAAAGTAATACGTTAGTGCAAAGCAGTATATTCTGGATTTGGTTCGGGATCTCTGCCTTTGGCTATTTTCACTAAGGTTATTTGCCCCAAGTCCAGTGCTGTTGGAAAGCAGTGGGGGTGGGGGTTGCTGCCTCTGCACAGTTTTGTAGTGCATCTGTGCACCTCCTCGGATTTCCCTGGCTTTCCTCTGATCGTTCTCAAACCTATTCTGCTGTAAAGTTTTGAGACAGATCACAGTAAAGCCTAGATGGCTGCCATGTCAGTAAGTCTGGATCTTTCCACCTACATGGCAGCCGTTTACCCTGACCTTGTCCCTGCAATGGCCATTTGTTCCCTCTACCTCTGGGGGGCTTTTTTAAATCAGCAGCTGGATATTGTTATATCAGTATAATGTTATATTTTTTTAAAAAAAAAAACCTGCTAAAGCCGCAGGGATAAGAGGAATAACAACAGTAGGGGACCGTGGAAGGAAAAACGTTGGAAATCCTGCCATGTGGAAGCCACATTGCCACTCTTCCCTCTGCAGTTCCTCTTCCCTCAGCAGCCCCTTCCACCATGATTCCTGAAGTTGTTGAACTCATGTGAACAAACAGCCATTCAGATTGGGAGGCTACAGCGAGGACAAGCAATAGGGCAAAATTGCTCTTCCCCCTCTTCTAAAAGCACAACCCTGTTTGCATGGAGAGCAGGAGATCACTTTGCAATTTGAACTACGTTTTGCAGTGACAGTTAATGCTCTGCTTCCTAATATCAGGAAAAGATTTAATTATTTATGTTCCAATTCTCTTTCCTGCTCATATCATTGATTTGGACAGATTTGCAATGGTTGCAAACAGCTTGGGGGCGGGGGAAGAAAAAAGGTGATTATCATCACAAATTTGAAATTGAAGGAACAATGACTCTTTTTTACAGAAGCATGCTTATCAGGCTTATTTATTGTTGTGTAGTGGGTTCGAGGCATTGAATGATCAGGAAACAGCGTGATTGTCAGTGCATGTTTACTAGTACACAACATAACAACACAAATACCGGCCAGGCAGCCAACTATATACAGTCCCCGTGGACCACCCACAGGTCCTATTGGAGGTTTTAAACTTCCCACCACGGTTCCTTTTGGTGACCACTTGAGGTTTTAGGATCCTAGTCCCTATTGTCTCTGAGAGCCAAGCTCTGGTATAAGTCACTGGCACCTAGTGGCGGTCAGCGGACATAACATTTATTAATCAAAATGTGTACAGCCCACCCTTCCCTCCGTAAGGACCCTACCCCCTTCTTCAGCTGAGAACCCCTTAGTTTGTGGGGTCCCCATCTTATTTTGAACTTAGTTGTTTTAAGAGGCATCCCCTTTTAGAGCCTAAGTGCCAGGTGACATGAAACTTGGTGAGTCTCATAAAGGCACCTTGATACAGCCATGAAAGACCGGGAAAGAGGTAGAGCATGCTGGCATCACAAACTGATTAAGGCCCCTGCCACACGACAGGGAAAAGACGGGGTGACGATCCCACCGTGGCCGTGGCGGGATCCCATGGATCCCGGTAGCCGCGCTCCGTTGCTCCCCGGCACGATCAGATGCCGGGGAGGAAGCTACCAGTCGGAGGGGGAGGCTGCCGAACTGCACATGCTCAAGCATGCGCAATACAGCAGGGGGCCGGGGATGCGATGGCGGCAAGACGCGCCGCCGATCCCACAGCCAGGATGAAGCGGACCAACCGGATGAACCACCGAAGGTAGGTGGTTCATCTTTGACGTGCTTCATCGGGGGAAGGGCTGGATTGGAGGCGGGAGCGCGACGCCAGCCAGATGTTGGCGAGGGATCGCGCACGTTTGATGCGCTTCCAATCCGGCCCGCTCCCGACCCAAACTGCCTCGTATGAACGGGGCCTAAGTGCATTGTCCCCCAGCTGAGGGTTCTCAGTAACAATAAGACTGCACTTCATTCTCAATAACAAAAGACTTTTCAACACTGGAATATCCTGTTACCAATTGGCTGAGACTGCCCCGTTTATTTTCAGTCAAATAAGTCAGTTCTAACAAGTCATGTCCTTGGACCAACCAGAGTTCACTTCTGCCCCCCCTTTTTAAAAAAACCCATAAGATATTAGGAAGTATTTATTAAAAGCTGCGATTTATTTACTTGAAAAAGTATTCCTCCTCCCCATTCGGGACAGCTTACATTAAAACCAGTTATTCAGATAATGTCAAACAGGATAAAAATACGTATCGATTAATTGCCAAATGCCCTGTGAAACATAGCAGTTTTACATGTCCTATGGAAAATTAGTCAAGAAGAATATTTTGGTTCTTCAACTGGTAGGCCATTTTACAGTGTGGGACTCATAGCCAAGAAGGCATTAGACTAATCAACTAGGGGGCGGAATTAGCAGGGTCTGTTGAAAGAAACTAAGCAACCACTTGGGTTTCTACAGGCTGTATAATTGTCAGGCAGAGTGATTGTGAAGCAGGTAAGAACCAGCACCTTGAATAGAACCTACATGGCGACCAATGTAGTTGTTTCAAAACCGGCTTAATGTGTATACATCAACCAAATCCAGCCAAAATATAGGGCAACATTTTGAACTAATAGAAGCTACCGGATTGTTACAATGGCATGGATCAGCATGGGCAGAAAGGAGGACAGTCTATGAGCCAAACAGATAAAAAATGCACTCTTAGCAATAGCACCAACCTGCTTTTCCAGTAATATAGTTCAGTCCACTAGGAGCATCTGTCATGTACAGATGTTTAGCTGAAGGCACAGACTTTGGAGGCCAATACTTACAATCCTACTCCTCTGTATGTGTTTCAATATACACAATTTTTAACATAGTATCACCTTGCATAGAGCAAGGCAGTTCTAAGGCTTCAGTGCCTATATGTCAGCAGATATATTATATAATATATAGAACCTACATGTAACAGTAGGATCATTACTAATTGTCTCATTCCACAGATCTTCTTCTTGTCTTTTTCTTTCACTGGGATTGATATAGCACAAACCAGCAAATGTGCTCATTATTTACTAGAGTAATGATGCTGAGTGTGGCAGGACATTGAGAAGCATGTCTACTACAAGGCTGACCTACGGTATTTCAACCATACTGTTAACAATTCCAGCTTCTTCTCAAGTGCTATGGAAAACAGAAAAACCAAAGGCAAATCCATCTTTCCATGTGTGCCAGTTTTGATTACAACAGGTCAGATTAATTGCTCTGTCTGAAAATAGAATAAGTTGTTTTCTCACTGATACACCCTTCTTTGCTTCAAAGTACAAACGCACATAATTTAAAACTTCTAAAAAGATCTATGGTTGCTATCCTGTGCAAATTTAGTACCTGGTTGAATGTAAAACACATTAAACTCAGTGGGACTTATGTACAGATAAAAGCATAGGATCAGGATACAAGTATTTTAAAAATCAAAATCCTAAAACAAATGCAGTGACTGGAAGAAAGCTCATAAACATGCACACACACACTGCTGTCCTCACCTTCTAATCTCCTTCAGTCTCACATATCTATGAATGTAGCAGACACTCACATGTGCACATTTACACATACATGTGCACACATATATGCACATGTTCTCAGACACACATCACACACACAAAACATCCTCAGTACATGAATCTATTTCCTCTAATGGTGTAGGGTGACTACTTAAGTTGTTGCTTCAGCAGAAAGTATTTTCTTGCACTATGGCTCTAAAAAAAATGGAATGTGTCAGTCTTTATGAGGAGGTGTTGGTGTCCACTGACTTGCTACTACCAATCAGATATTATGGCAGAGTTTTGATGCAGAGGGTGGGACTGAACACAGAGACAGAAATAATGGAATAATATGGGCCACTTGATTTTCAATTTGATTTGGAAAACCAATTGATCCGGGCCTGGGCTGTCCTGCTCTCAGCATCAAAACAAATGAAAATGTTGACATAGTATGGTATGATTGGCAGTGATAGGGAGTGCACACTGTAAACTTGGTTGTACAAAAGCGCCAACCTCCCAGTTCTAGTTTCAGTGTCCTCCCCCGACTAACACCAGCCCTGCTTTTTTCCGGCTTGCTTTCTCATCTCTCTTCTGGGTAATACAAAGTGTCAGGGACTGGCACACAACCCTTTCTGTATCTTGTGCAGGTCATCAGGGGTGACAGATATAGGCTGATCACATCTTGAAAAGCAATTAAAGATCTGGGGCCTGATCCTGTGATTCCTTTCCACTAAGTGAGGAGACTTGCATGGAGGAAACGTATTTGAAAAAGTGTGTGTGCACACGAAAGCTCATACCTTGAATAAACCTTTGTTGGTCTTAAAGGTACCACTGGACTCTAAATTTGTTCCACTGCTTCAGACCAACATGGCTGACCACCTGGATCTATCTTCATGGAGGAAAAGACTACTTCCTGCAGAAAAAGACCTCTCACTTAGCAGACAGAAACTTTAGGATCCTATATTTGATTCGAAAACATTTGTCCTCTTTTATACAAAAAAAAATCAGACAGAAACTTCTTTTTTAAAAAGAACAGATTGAAATTGTTTGTGCAAGGATCCCTCATCCAATTATATTTGTATAGCCCCACGGATGGCCATGATAAAGGACAAAAACGGTAGGGACCTAACAGAAGCAGAAGATATTAGGAAAAGATGGCAAGAATACACAGAAGAACTATACAAGAAAGACCTCGATGTCCTTGACAACCACAACGGTATAATCACTGACCTTGAGCCAGACATCCTGGAATGTGAAGTTAAATGGGCCTTAGAAAACATTACTAACAACAAAGCTAGTGGAGGTGATGGTATTCCAGCTGAGCTATTCAAAGTCTTAAAAGATGATGCTGTTAAAGTACTGCACTCAATTTGCCAGCAAATTTGGAAAACGCAACAGTGGCCACAGGATTGGAAAAGGTCAGTATACATTCCAATCCCAAAGAAGGGCAATGCCAAAGAATGTTCAAACTATCGCACAATTGCACTCATATCACACGCTAGCAAGGTCATGCTCAAGATCCTACAAGCTAGGCTTCAACAGTACGTGGATAGAGAACTGCCAGAAGTACAAGCTGGGTTTTGAAAAGGTAGAGGAACTAGAGATCAAATTGCCAACATTCGCTGGATTATGGAGAAAGCAAGAGAGTACCAGAAAAACATCTACTTCTGCTTCATTGACTATGCTAAAGCCTTTGACTGTGTGGATCACAACAAACTATGGCAGGTCCTTAAAGAGATGGGAGTACCAGACCACCTCAGATGTCTCTTGAGAAACCTGTATAAGGGTCAAGAAGCAACAGTTAGAACCGGATATGGAACAACTGATTGGTTTAGCATAGGAAAAGGAGTACGACAAGGATGTATATTGTCACCTTGCTTATTTAATATATATGCAGAGTACATCATGCGAAATGCTGGCCTGGATGAATCACAAGCGGGAATTAAGATTGCTGGGGAAAAGATCAACAACCTCAGATATGCAGACGATACCACTCTAATGGCAGAAAGTGAAGAGGACCTAAAGAGCCTCTTGCTCAGAGTAAAAGATGAGAGCGCAAAAGTGGGCTTGAAGCTCAACATCAAAAAAACTAAGATCATGGCATCCGGTCCCATCACTCCTTGGCAAATAGAAGGGGAAGTCGTGGAAGTAGTGACAGACTTCACGTTCCTGGGATCCTAAATCACCGCAGACTGTGACTGCAGCCATGAAATTAAAAGACGCCTGCTACTTGGGAGGAAAGCGATGGCGAACCTAAACAGCATGATAAAAAGTAGAGACATCACCCTGCCAACAAAAGTCTGCATGGTCAAAGCAATGGTATTCCCAGTAGTCATGTATGGCTGCGAGAGTTGGACTATAAGGAAGGCCGAGCGCCGAAGAATAGATTCTTTTGAACTATGGTGCTGGAGAAGACTCTTGAGAGTCCCTTGGACTGCAAGAAGATCAAATCAGTCAATCCTAAAAGAAATCAACCCTGACTGTTCCCTGGAAGGCCAGATAATGAAAATGAAGCTCAAATACTTTGGCCACCAAATGAGAAGGGAGCACTCACTGGAGAAGACCCTGATGCTGGGAAAGATTGAAGGTCAAAGAAGACGGGGACGGCAAAGGATGAGATGGTTGGACAGTGTCATCGATGCAACGAACATGAAACTGAGCAAACTTCAGAGGACAGCGGAAGACAGGAGGGCCTGGCGGGATCTAGTCCATGGGGTCGGGAAGAGTCGGACTCGACTGTGCGACTGAACAACAACAACAACAAGCCCCACGGAAATCAGCTAGAATCTCTTAAACTTGGGCTACCTTCTCTTTAGGGTGGAAGCCTCCTAAAAGTCATAGAAATGTCAAAGAAACTTCATACAAGCACCCAAACAGTATTTATGTATTTATTGTATTTTGATCCCTTTCTTTCTAAAGCCACTCAGTAAGCTTTGTGGCTGACAAGCAAGTCGAAACCTGGTTTCCCTGTTCCATTCGAACACTGAATCCAACAAGCTTTTGAGTATATATCTCAGCTACAGATGTTTTTGATACCACCTTTGGCAACCATACTACATGCAAAGTGTTTAAAATTGCAAAGAAAATGATATGTTGCTATTTATGGAAAGGTAAGAGAGTGAAAAGATTTGTGTGATATATTATTAACAAAATATTTGTTGAATAAACTCAATCAATGAAGAAACATTTAGATATATACTTTTGTTGTTGCCATTTGATTATAATTGGTATCCAAGAATGTTTTGCTGCTTGGTGACTACCATAACATGGTTTTGTTCACGAACTTCTGGGAGACAGACTAACCAAAGCCATTGTTAATAAGAAATAGACTATAGTTTAAAAAAATACAAATTTGGCAAATGCAACAGGAATACAAAGAATTGCTGGTGACCCCCCCCCCTTTCAGTGTCCAAAAGGTTTCAAAAACAAGAAACAACAATCATAGCCATTAATAATTTGTCATGACTTAGAAAAAGATTAATAGGCTGAAATGTTTTTAAATTCTTGACTTAATTGAAGTCAGTGTTTATGTAATGCACCAAAGTGAGAAATGTGTGTGACAGCCTAAAAGTGTCAGAAAAGGGCTGTTGAGCACATCAGATGCAAAAGCCCTGGAAAAACCACTCATCTACTTTAATTATCATCTTATGCCAAAAACGTTAATGTGATAGCTTTGAAGAGTAATTGGTATAAAAAAGATCCTCAAGGAGAAACGTTTCCACAAGTCTGGGCTATATCTTACCTCTCATTAAAGTATTTTTTCAAGGCTGAAGGTTCCTCAGAGTAGAGGCCCCCTTTTTAGCCTATGAATATCTTAAGTGCTTACCTTTATCACATTATTAGGCTCTTCTAAGATTTTCTCTACAGATCTTGCCCAGATAATAATCTCTATGGAGGGCTTTTAAATCTGTAAGTATTGAAAGCCCAGATATCTGTTATGTCTTCTTTATTTGTTTAATCAGAATTATGAGGACGCTTATTGTGGTCAGTTTGTTCACCAGACATAGGACACCTTCTTGAGCACTAATGGCTTCCTCAGACACATCTGCTTTTCTTTAAAAAGATAGACGCACAAGTCAAATCTCTTTTAGTAAACTAAAGGAAGAAATTAATCACGGACTAAAAGCGCAAAAATGTAAAAGAAATAGATGTTTCAGCTAAGAGAATTCTCCTTTCAGACTCTACCTATTTTTGTTTCTTTTACTATCTTTTGCAATTTCTAACTTTTATAAGATTGTTTATGCATGAATGAAATGATTCTATGTGCCTTTTCGAAGTTGCACATATGTGAACCCTGGGCTGGGTGGAGGCTTCTTGAAAACTAAGACATTCCTTGAAGATTATCCACTCCCTCACCTAGGCTAAGCTTTTCCGCAGCTTTAGCTCCATTCTGATATGTGAAGCAGCATCTCAGAGAAATCTCTTTGGCAATTGTGATATAATTATTTCCTCAGACTTTCACAGCTGTGGGTTTTTTTTCAAATAACAGGTGAATAAAAGCACATATCCTTACTTTCCAGTCTTATATGAATTTGTGACAAACTCTTGTTTCTGCTATTTTTGTTTCATCTCAACGTGCATTTTACCCCAGGTAAACCACTGACATGTCCCCAGAGCTGCTCAGTTTTGTTTGCGTTTGTTTTTTTTAACGTAGAAGCTGGAAACATGTAGGTTTTCCTTGCTGATAATTACAACCTGTTCTTGGTTTGCCTATGTGAACAAAAAGTTGGTTAAGTCTTTGAAACCTGTCAGCAGCTTTTACAAGAATATATAGAAAGGGAGGGGTAAGGAAGGGGAAACTGTGTCAAACGTTGTCAAAAAGAGTCTTGGCTGCTGCATCTTTTGAGTCGTTAGACAGATCAGCATTGGCTCTTGCCCACTGGACCAGATCTAAGGGATTAACTGCACTGGCTCTGCACCCACAGACACTAAGCAGAACAACCTCTGTACTCATTGTGGTGAAATTGTAGCTCTTTCCTCAGTTGAGGAATGCGCACAGTCCTCTAGAATCTACTTGGAACTCCTGGATTAGGAGTAAGTGAAGAAAGTTAACGTCAAAATAGCAGGACAGATAAAATATATGTAACAGAGGCATGGACCCCAAAACTTCTGCTAATTGATATTTATTTGTCCAGACCTTTAAGGACTTCGCTGAATAGACAAAACTCTTGAGGCTTGTCCGTTGTAAGTAACAACACACAAGCTGTGAGAAATAAATTTGTCTAAGAGAAAATGAACAAACAAGTCTGTTGCTTATTAGTAAGAGAAAATAAAGAACCAGCACATTATGAGTTCTGCTTGTGCTTTTGCCTCATTTAAAATATGTCAGAAGGCAGGCAGCAGAACAATGAAATCCAAAGCTAGCAGTGAGATTTACAGCCTTATAGCTATGTGCAAAGATGTTTATCATTTCATACGAATCTTCTCGATGGGCACCATTTCCTAACATTTCTGGATGTGAGTGGAAGCAGTCTCCATTGCCTACTGCAGTCTTTGCTCTTTGGGACTGTGCTTTGGCACAGCATCTTTCTCATGATCACAGGTTTCTCAAGTTTGTACACACTGCAGGCTGTTGCTAGGCTTTGTATTGACATTTGTTTCTTGCAGCTTAGTCACTGACTGTAAAGTAAATGTCAGAAACTGAGCCATGGGTGAGAATGTGTTGCACCCTGAAGTCTCAGGCAACAATTAATGTGCTCTTAAAGTGCTCCTATGTAATTAGGTTCTTTAACCCTTCAAGTTGCAGTGATGTGTGAAACAGACCTGATGAAAAGCCTGCTTAATGAAAAGATTAGAAGTTGTCAAAAAAGGGACTATTAAGAGATTAAAATTTCCCTTCTGAAACAATATTGGACTGATGCTTACATGCAATATTCCTTATGTGCCTCCATATGCTTATTACGAATTATATGTGGTTGAAGAAGTCTTTACTCAAATGCAAGCATAGAGATAGGGAAAATGAAGTACTTATCCCAAAGGATTACCAAACAATATTATTCATACTGGACACCAAAATTACTTCCCAGGCTAATATAATGTAAATATGTTAGTATCTTAATAATGCACCACTGTAATAGATGACTAAAGAACAGCTGTATTCTTGTAGGGTTGGCATTTGTGGGGGCTTGGATTAGATAAAGTTCAATCTGGAATTTTCCCAAAAAATTCTTCCACTGTACGGTCATAGATGGCCATAAGCAGCATTGTACATCCAGAAATATAACGTCCTTTAATAATTATGTTTAGGCAGATATTCTTCTGTAAAATCCCTCTCTTAAAATCCTTCTCTCAAAATTCCTCAGAAGTCCCAAGGGCTGTAATTCATCTGTCACCTAACAACACCTAAAATGAATGTCTTTTGTCATCTATCTTCTGCTGAGACCATTTGCTCATTTACTTCAATGGAGGATGGTCTGGATGCTGATTTCTTTTGCCCATGTAGATGAGCTCCTTCTTTGGAATGGATCACAGTGTGTGCAAGATACAGCACAAGCAGGGATACACTATTTCTGCTTTGATGGTGTTCTCTATGCTGGCTCTGACCTTAGTTATCCTTCTAGAACTTGCTTGCAGGATTTCCAAAATTTTGGAATCAGCACATAGTATAGTTTACTGCAGTTTTCGTATGGGTATTTTTTTTTCTTATACAGGTCCAGAGCAAATATTGAGCTCATTAAATCACAAGATTCTTTTTGTATAGTGGTTTAGGACAAAGCAGATGATAGGATCCTTTGTGTCTTTGAATTTATATAAACAGCTGCTGTGAAGGGACCCAAACTGTATTGGAACTGCAATGCTGGTGTAGGGGAATTTCCCCCTGCACTATTCCCCTAAAGTAAATCTTCCCTTGCTCAGATTTTTTTTTTGTCCAAATAGTGAAAACAGATGGGTATACAGATACATATCAATGAACATCTGCACTCATCCTCCTCTATGAAGCAAAAAATGTATTCTGAAAACAGCAACCAGAAAACTACACATTCTCCCAGATCTGAACAGAGTCCAGAAACTGAAAGATAGCAGTATTGGTCTGCAAACAAGACAGAGTAATTTGGAACTTCAAAATCCAGAAGAAAATTCACCTAAGCCCCTTCCAGAAACGGTAGATTTATGTCAGTTGGTCCCTTATCTTTTGAAAAACATTGCCTATTTTCCTTTCATCTGTTTATGAATAAGAGGGCATGTTCCACTTAAGAATGTTTTCTTGATCATGGGTACATGTAAAAGCAAACATTATAGCTACCAGCCTTTGGCTTACATAATTTTTTCCTATCTCTTTGATAATGCATTATTGTCCAGGATGCCTAGTGGCTTCAACTCCCTTTTATAATGAGACAGTTCATTTTTCCATCATAATAAATAAGAAAATTAGCAGTTTGTTCTCTCAGTTTCTGCAGAATTATACACTGTGTGCTAGGTAGTGCCAGGGTTCATAGCATAACAAGCACAACTTGAACAATCTTCAAGAACAGAAATCCCAAAGGATATGTATGCAAGGCTAGGAAACTGTCCATGTTTTATGCAAAAAGAACAGACCAAGTTTAACTAAGACAAAAACTTAAATTTAAACATAATTGCAGTTTTATAAAACAAAAATTAGACAAAGCAGACTACCTTACCACTAATTGGCTTAAATTAACACAGAAATTTACTGTTTTATAACTCCATCGTGCTTCTTTCAGTAATTTATAAATTGTTAAATTCAAACAATGTTTTAACATGTTCATTATTGTATTTGTTCCATTTTGAGGGGGGGGGACATTGCCACTGCTTCCAATAAGACAGTGAATGTATAAATGGCGGTAAACACATCTATTCCAGATCGTTCTGGTTAGCCTTTCAAAATTATTCAAAATTAGAATATAATCTCCTGTGCTGATGTAGAAATTATTCTAAATTCTATTTCAATAGGATTTTTCTTGAAAATGTGGTATTCCACATCCATGTCATGGAACAGAGCTGAATGTGTATTCTTTTCATCCATATTCTGTTAACACATGCTGGATCTGAGAGAGAGGGAAGGGTGACATTTGGGTAAATGTCATTAGCATGGAAGTATTAAATAGTGATGCATATAAAGCACATACCATGTGAGCATCCAGGATCCACACAAACAAAGTTCACAGGAAGTTTCATTGGGTCATTAGAAGGATGCAGAATGGATCACTTGGCACACCAAAGCTATGGAATGAGAACAGAATGGAATAAGTACCATTCACTCAACTCTATTAAAGTCTCAGTTGTTTGTAAAATAAATAGTACATTTAGGCTACATGTCATAACTTTCACATATTATTGGAACTGTAAAAGTCAGACCTCTAATTTCATTCAGATCACTGTCTGTAATACTGGATTAATACCAAAATTGTTCACAATTTAGCCAACAGCACTGCTTTCAGTTTAGCCAAACAATTTACATTTTCTGTCCAGTGGCCACCCCATGTGTGCCAATTGTTTTTCATATCCTGCTTGAATTGTTGGTCCCATGGCTGCACCAGCATTCCTCACTAGTCTCCATTTTGTGCTCATCACACTTGCTGCTTCTCTGCTAAATGTGCTGGAGTCTACTTACCCAGGCAACCTGAGTCCTCTGGCTTCTCCAGGTTCCTCTGTCAGATCCAACTGATGCATTTATCAGAGTGACATGGCTGCTGCTTCCCCGGATCCCACACCAGAAAAGGCTTGGGTAGTTTGCTCACCAGCAGCTCAGATTAGGAGAGAGGGTAGTAACTGCATGACTCACCCATACCACATGATCCCACTCTTGAAATGGTTTATAAAGCAATATTTTGGAGCTTTATGAGTAACAACATGAACAAATTCAGGTGGGGGTAGCCATGTTGGTCTGAAGCAGCAGAACAAAGTTTGAGTCCAGTGGCACCTTTAAGACCAACAGAGTTTTATCCAAAGTGTAAGCTTTTGTGTGCACACAAAAACGTACACTTTAAATAAAACTTTGTTGGTCTTAAAGGTGCCACAGGACTCAGACATGAACAAAAGTTATTTAACCAACATGGAATCTATCCACATTGCTTCCATATTTTCCACATTGCTTCCGCTAGGCATCCTTAGTTCTTACTGTCCTAAGCTTATATGTAAATAAGATTGATTTTGCCCTGCCTGAAGAATGAGCTATGTGTGATATTCTCTCATACATTATTTATCTCCAATACTTTTATGTGTGTAGTTCTTACTCCTCGTCTCCTTCTGCTGTGTTTCTACTAAAAAAAATCTTCCTTTTCAGCTGCTTTGTGCAACACAAGAGACCTTTTGGAGGGGAGAAAGCAGCTGGGAAGAGAATTTTTAGCAGAAAAATAAGGAGGGGGAAAGGGTTAGAAACACAGACAACCACCAATGTTAGTCTTCCACTTTAGTCTGTAATCTCTCTGGAACACAACTGAGCATCATTTGTTATTTGATTCTGAATGTACCTCCTCTTGCAAAAAGCAGCCTTGCTGCTTGACTGGAAGGGCTCAGTTCCTTTAAAAAAAAAGTTGACCATGGTCAGTTGACTAGATTCTGCTAGTTTATCAGAATGGTGCTTGGCTTCTGACTTCTTTGGCTTCTGACTGCCCTCCCACTACCATTTTTGTGTATATTCCTTTCTGTCCTTTACATGGTCTTTGAATTAATAAGTTCTTGGGGGGTGAGAACAACTTCTTGCAGTGCTTAACACAATAAGGTCCATATGAAACTGTTCTCTACATGCTATTGTAAGGAAGACTGATAATACTAGACGTTGTAATCCTCCCTTTTGAACTAAACAATCCTCCCCTACCATATTCCCTAAAGAGTTGAAACATACTTTGAAAGAATTTGTAGTAGCACCGTAGTATAATGTTGGCTCAGAGACACATAAAAGTTAAGCAAACATATCTTTGGCTGACTACTGTGTCTTTGGACACCCCTCATTCCACTCTTCCTTCGTCAACCAAGATTAATTATATAGAAGGGAGGACTTCCATCTTCCATCTAAGAATGTGAAAATTCTTTCTACTACTTTCACATTCCTGGAGACTTTACTTTGTTATCAACTTTTTGCATTCTGAGTTTTATAACTTTGGTTGTGTAGGAGGATACAACACTCTATTCTACTCATAACTACTGTCTGCTTCTAATTTGTAGCTCCTTACCATAAAATATTGTGTGAGATTTGGTCAAATATTGTTTGGTCTTTATTGCTTCTTTTCCTCTCAGTTTTGTTCTTTATCATCTGCAATTTAATTAAAGCATCGCTGTCAATAACTCTGAAGTCCTGGCCTTTTCTGGATAGCGAAAGGAGACAAAAGGTTTGGTGTAATGGGGGGATCTTCCACATATGCAGAAAAAGTAATATTTGAAATCATGTCCCAAATATATAAGAATAAGCTTTAAAGTGTGCAAATGCCAAGGTAACCAAAATGACACTGGGAATCTTGTGAGACCATTTGATGATCCTTTAGCTAACACTTTTAATTGCCAAGGCCTTTGCCTTGTGTTCTGCTTTGGAGAGTCATTTCAAGAATTAGTACATACACCTCCATTTCCCACTTCCCCCTCCGAATGACAGGACTAACAAGGGGGCGAGCCAGAGGAGAAGCAGGAGCAGAAGCTCATGGGAGGGGGGAGCCAGGGGAAAACAGGAGCCAAATGGAATGGGAGGTGAAAACAGGAGCACGGTGGGTGGGAAAGCAGAACAGAGCCAAGAGGGAAGTAGGAGCCAGAAGATGCTGGGAAACAGGAACAGAAGCCAAAGTGTGGAGGGGAAAACAGGAGCTAATGCAGGAAACCAGAAGAGCGCATGAACAAAAGCTTGTGGAGGAGAAAGTAGAGCCAGTAGTGGTCTGGGAAAGCAGAAGCTGAAGGGGAGAGGGGAAAGCAGGAACTGGGCGGAAGGTCAACAGAGGAGAGGTGACGAGAACAAGAGCATAAATCAAAGAGGGAGAGGAAAGCAGGAGGAATCCCCCATGATTCCTCTCACGTTTCTCACCTGTGCATATTATTTCACTTAAAAACATCCTGACTGACATATTATTCTGCTTAAAATTCAAAGCGAAATCTGCAGTACTTTGTTCATAATTATATAGTAGTTTTAAATTAAAAGCCTAACATGACAAGGCTCTGAGCGATGATAGAATTTATATCATAGTTCAGACAATGCAAACATATTTCTGGCAGGACTTTAGTTAAATTAAGGATTTCTGTTTTTCCTCTTCTCAGGAGCACTTGTATTGGTTATTAAAACACTTGAAGGGTGTCTAAAGGAATCAAAGAATCCACATTATGTTAATTTCGTGTGATTATTTTCCCAAACTTTTTGTCTTGCTTTGCAAATCTTAGCGGCTATAAAAGTGCTTCATTGTCTTATTTATCTAGGGTTTTTAAAATCCAAGTCCAGTACACAATTACATGTCGGCCCGAGCAGGACAAAAATTCCCAAAGGCTGATTTTTCAGGTTCCAGGGAACTGCACAGTTGATGTGCTAACCCTCAGGAAACCTTCCCAGCCTTGGAAGCAGGGGAACTGCCTGAATCCTGAGCTTGCCTGTGTGAGACTGAGGAAGCTCCCATATTGACTAAGCTAGACTATAGGCAAAGTCCCTTATATCAGCGTAGGTTCACCCACAGCTGATGGATTTATCTTTAAGGCTGAAGATGGGGCTGAGGCTAGGACCAGTGTTCCCTCTAAGCTGAGTTAGAGTGAGCTAGCTCACAGTTTTTTATCCTCCAGCTCATACATTTTTGTCTCAGCTCAGGAAGGAGGGCTCCAGAGCAAACTAATTAATGCAGGAGCCAAATGGCTTGCTCACAACTTTAATGCCAGTAGCTCACAAAGGGGCGGCACACTGCACTTGCCTGTGAGCCTTTATGCAGTTCTGTCTTTGTTGTGATTAGTGTCCAGAACTTGGAGAAACACACATGTTAAAAGGGTCTGCCCAAGGAGGTTCACGAATCCTGCTGGATTCCAGAATGCTCTGGGGGATTTTAGGATCCCAAACACATGCTCAGCTAAAGCTTTAGTGGGAATGTGGAATGTGAAACTCCTTGAAACTATCAACAGGTTTTCCCCCTCTGACTATTCCTGCCAGTAGAGTGTAAAACAACCCCCTGGTTTACCACAGAACTGGGTCATATGAAGAGGGCTGGGAGATGTCTAGAATGACTCTGGTGGAGAATCGGTATTGAATCTGATAGATTACACTGTAGACCCCACTGGAAGACCTATGAAGTGGTGGTGACACTGGCAAAGAAATATTACTTCTCTTCTACTACAGCATCATCTAGCTCTCAACCATCCCAGTGGTTAAAGATAGCTCAGCAACTGCTGACACCAAAATCTGAGCCTTTATTGTTTCAGGAAGAGACAATTAGCTGTGATACTTTTGTCAAGCTTTTTGCTGGTAAAATAGCAAGACTATTGCTCTGACCTGGATGTCAGTTATAACATAGGTACACTAGAAGACAGGATTAATACACTGCCTGATCTGTTCATGGTTCATTTTGTCCCAGTTTCTGTGATGGATGTCAACAAGATCATGGTATTGATGAATGCCAGTACTTATTCTCTGGATCCTTGCCCTTCCTGGCTGCTAAAATCATGTAAGGACTACATCAACAAACCCTTAGTATCTATTATAAACCAGGGCATCTTTCCTTGGTGGTTATCCATCCACTACTTAAAAAACAAGAACATGACATGGCCAATTATTGCCTGGTTTCTAACCTGCTCTTTCTTGGCAAAATGATTGGGAGAACATTAGCAGACGAACTCCAGGTCTTCTTGGAGAACTCTGGCTTTAGACTGGCTATGGGGCAGAGATGACTCTGCTAGCTTTAGCTGATGACCCTCATTTGAGTGTAGACAAGGGCCATGTCTCTCTGTTACTCATGTTGGACTTATTTGCATGTGCTCATACCATCTTGTTGAGGTGCTTGGAGGCAAAAGTAGATATCCGGGGATGTACACTGAACTGGTTCAAATCATTCCTCACAGATTGGATTCAAAGGGATGCTGTGGGAGATCAGTTGTCTTCAGTGTGAGACCTATCCTGTGCAGTTTCACAGGGCGTAATTCTATTCCCCATTCTTTTAAATCTCTATGTAAAGTCATTAGGACAAATCATTTGTGGGTGGCTGAGGGGTTGGATGTCATCAGTATGTGGATGATACCCAGATCTATATATCCTTATCCAAATTCCCTGGTGATGTGGTAGAGGTCCTGAACAACTGTCTAGCTACTGTGGTAAATTGGCTAAGAGTGAAAAAAAATTGAAATTAAACCCTGAAAAGACAGAGGTAATGCTGGTTGAGAAGGTGGAGATCTTAAAGGAATTGTATTCCCCACTTTTGATGGAGTTCACCTGATCCTTTCTGACTCAGTTAACAGACTTGGGGTTATACTGGACCCAACATTATTACTAGAGAAGCAAGTTAATACAGTTGCAAAATAGGCTTTCTTCATACTCAGCCTAGCCTGAAAGATGACCCCTTACCTTGTTCTGGCTGATCTGGCCACCTGAATCCACACCACAGTAAAATTAAGACTAGACTACTGCAATGCATAGTACATTGGTCTCCTCTCAAAATCAATTCGGAAATTCCAGTTGGTGCAGAATGCTGCAGCTTGGCTATTATCAGGAGCTAGACAGAGCACACACTTCACTGGCACTTCACTGCAGGCACTTCACTGGCTGCTCATCAGTAACCAGGCTCAATTTAAAATATTAGCTATCACATACAAAGCCCTTCATGGCCTTGGACCCTCATATCTGTGAGAAAACTTTTCCCTCTGTGTTCTACAGCAACACCTTCACACATCAGAGTCGGGCCTTCTGCAGATGCCAACCTGCAAATGGACAAAATCAACAACTGCCCATACTTGTGCCGTCTTCATTATGACCCCCTCCTTATGAAATTGCCTATCTGAAGAGGTCAGGATGGCCCCCTCTCTCCTGGCTTTCCACAAACTATGCAAGACTGAATTATTCAAGAGGGCTTTTGCACACGGGCAGTAGAGTTGCACTGTACTAAATGATTCCCAGAGTTACTTGGGAAAATTATTAGGGACTCTAGTCTATACTACTGTGTATAGTTTGCTGAAACTAGGCTCCTTCTGTGGAATCTTGCAACATTTAATATGTCATGTTCACATGCTTTGCTTCGGTTCTGTTTTTAGACCTCTGGTTGGTTCTACAATCCTAATCCTATTGCAAAGTTTATTGGATGTCCTATCCATTGATTATATTGACGCACTCTGTGTAATCCACCATGAGTTCAAGTGAGAAAGGCAGACTATAAATAACATAAATATATAAATGATAAATAAAAGCATTTTGTAATTTTTGTCCAATTTATGTTGTAATTTACAGAAAGGTTTTTCCTCATATAATCTGAAAATATTGACACACATGGAAATCAAAATTCAAGCAAAAATTATGTTCATCACTAATGTCAACTGGAAAGATTTCAATATGTGCTTAACTTGGTTATTCCACCTAGAAGAACTTTCCTAATTTTGGCTGAGCCATGCCCCCTTTTTTAAAAAAAGCTGAGAAGCTCTTAGGTGATTTGAAATAAAAATTGCAACATAAATGCAATAAAAATGAAAATGTACACATTTACTTGATTTTTCTTGCTACAAAATATTTGTGAGCCTGTTTACTCTGAATTCAATAAAACTAAGGAAGGAATCCTAAGTCAGTCTAATCAGAACCCTTTTCTCCCAGGAAAGCGTTCTTAGGAGGATTGCTCTTTAACTCCCAATAAAGCTGCAGTCCTGTACACATTCGAGAGTGAGTCTACTCTAAGACTTATTTCTGAATGAACGTGAATGACTGAGCTGCATATCTATTTAGGATTATGCTGTATTTGTATTTTTCAGTTCTGCTTTGGCACATAAAAGTAAAAGAACATAAAGAAATGGTAAAAGGATCAAGAACTAGTAAGAAAAGTCCAGTTACAATGCAGAACCCCTATTTGGTCATGCAAAAAGAAAAGAAAAGACTAGAATACTTTCCATAAATGGGAATGCTATAAATGGCAGCCACCCCAAGGTCAGTTATTTGTGTGTAAAATTGCCAGAGGTTTAAGCAGCTATTCATTAAGCTCATGTAAATGCTTAGGTAATTATGCTCTCACCTTACACTTCTCTTGAGCAAAATGTTTTCAGCCATGGAGGAAAAGCTACTGAAGAAAATGAGCTTGAATGGACAATTATCATTTAAATTCACCTGCTTTCAAGGGAAAGAATGAAAACTCCATGAACTTATTTTGTGAGGGATCCTTGCATGATATCAATCTGTTGATAATGGTAAAGTGGGGGGCATTAGTGTGAAGCACCTGTGGCATTCTCTTCTTGAACATGTAGCCTTTAACAAAGGATTCAGGGTAGAGGAGCTGGAGCTATTGCCTCTGTTCTTAGTCATGAGAACATACTCTTCTTTCCCAGTTTCCTGGTTTCCAGAATGAGGTTTCCCTAAGCAGAATTAGGTCAGGAGTGCAATCAAGGTACTCACTTTAAGGGAGGGCCTTAGCTGTGAAAAGCTCCTGCATGTCTTAGAACCCCATTCTAAACTCAGAATGATGGTCTCTGAGAGCTATGCTGGTGTATTTCAGAGATACACCGGTGTATCTTGAAAATATACAAAAAAAAAAGAATAGAAAAGAAAAGAAAATATGCTGGTGACAAGCTTCACCAGCATCACGTGAAGTACCAGGCTGGTATAACAGCAGTGACATGAACAGCATCAGAGGCATGTTGTCTATGGAGCTCCTCTAGCCTCCTAAGCTCCTCTAGCCTCAGATACCCCCTTAAAATAGAGAGTTTTACCAACACAAATTCTGGTGTAGCTGAAACACACCCCATAGGGGTCCATGTTAGGAGGAAATATAGTGGCCATTGCTTAGCCTATTAACAAGTAATAGCACAAGTTTAGGATACCAACCAAGACAGCAGACAATCACATCCCTTCCAAGCAGCCAGTCATATCCCTCTGTGGAGGTCAATCACAGCCCCCTCAATACTATATAAACCCTAGGATGGACACCCACAGCTCAGATGATAAGGCATATGAGAGATAGCAAACACTGATTTTCTGATTGTCTGTAAGTGTTCTGCTCAGGACCTTTACAGGTTCTCCAGCTCAGGATACAGACAACAAAGGGAAAGGGACCTGTCTCCCCCAATTAGGGTGATGGCGGCAAAAGGATAATATGCCCAACACAAATAAGCAAGGAAGGGGGGAGTTCCTCCCTCACACATGGACTGCTGCAGCATCTTCCCTTCCACATTGTACCTGCCCTCAGCCTCAGTACAAAAGATGGTACACAGCAGAATATGAAAACCACAAGAAAAATGACTGTGTAACAAATCACTCAAACCTGCATTTATATACACTTTTAGTATCTGTTTATGCAATAAATGTATATTGCCTCAACAACCCTGATTTCCACAACTGTGGGGAGCAATAACTGTCTGGTGCTGGCACTCTAGCACTGAGCTGTCAACATGATGCTGTACTGATGTCGTCCTCTGCTCTGCAGGTGAAGGTCACAGGAAGTACAGCTGCAATCTGTATCTGAAGAAGTTAGCAGTGACTCATGAAAGCTCATCCCCTGCCACAAATTGTGTTAGTCTTTAAGGGGCCACTGGACTCTTGCTCTTTTCTGCTGCTACAGACAGATTACCACGACTACCCATCTTGATCTATCTGCCACCTGTGTTGACTACCAGCTGCTACATTCTAGCGTCTGCTAGAATACCTGTGCATTTTGCCATGCAGGACCAGAGCCCGCTGGAGTTGCCCCAACAGACAGGGCAGACATTGTGCCAGTGCAACTCCCTACAAGGGATAGGTGAGTGTTGGCTCAGTGATCACACAACATGGGCATCCCATAATGTAGGAACCCCCAAAGTGGAGGGGGGACTGTGGAACTGAACCAAACAGAGTTTGATGTGCAGAGCTGTGTAGCCTGCTTTCTCTGTGCTGTTACTGTGGAATATCATAGACTCATAGAATCATAGAACGTTAGAGCTGGAAGGTACGTTGCAGGTCATCTAGTCCAACCCCCTGCACTCTGCAGGAGCATAGCCAAAAGATAGCCCTACAACATACCCGAAAGATGGTCGTCCAGCCTCCGCTTGAAAACGCCCAGCGAAGGAGCATCCACCACCTCCCAAGACAGACTGTTCCACTGCTCAACCACTCTTACAGTTAGGAAGTTTTTCCTGATATTTAGCCGGTAACGACTCCCTTGTAATTTCCACCCATTAGATCTAGTCTTGCAATCCGGAGCAAGAGAGAATAGATCTGCTCCATCTTCTACATGACAGCCCTTCAAATACTTGAAGACTGCAATCATGTCCCCTCTAAACCAAGACTGATATGTCTGAGAATATAAGCATACTCATGTAAGGGGAAAGGGAAGGGTCTCCAATTTGCACATTCTCCCCCATTACTGTTGGCATCTGGTAAGCCATGCAGGTTGCATGAGGGGTTGAGGGTGGACAAACATCACTGGGGCAAAGGGGAGCAGGCAGTGGTAATGAGCCCCCTGAATGCAGGAGGGAGATGGTGTTTGGGGGCTCACTGGCCAGAATCATAGGTATGCGAGGTGGCTAATTAGCACAAGTGGGCCATCACCCTGATGATGCTTATGATGGGGCAAAATCTTAGCTGTGACTGGGAGTCCAGCTGAACTGGCCCAAAGTGTTTTGCATGTGGGGACTGAAACAGGTTTCTAGGTTCCTGTGCCTTCCCATTGTGCCATGCCTGTCTCTGTGCCCTCTTTCCTGTGGAAAGTAGTGCTGTTGAAAGCAGAGCTACAGGGAGATGCCTAAGGCCCTATGCTCTGTCTTGTTCCTCTGGACCCACTTGGATGAGTGGTTAGAGTGCTGCGGCTCCTGAGCACATGAGGCACTGGTTCTAGACCAGCCTCTGCCTCCTTTTTGGCTGTTGCTTGGTCTATTCCTGAACAAAAAATTAACTGAACAGCAGCCTCTTCATTCGGGATCAAATCCATATCTGCTGTTTACCACATGGTTGCCTTTCTTCAGTTAGCTATTGGGAAGGGGATTGCCTCTGTTGATGCTGCAGTCCTGCATGCCTTTGCTGTTGCCCCCACATTTGTATTTCCCTTGACTGTCAAAAGGCTGGTACTCTTCGTTCTCTTACTGTCTGGGCTCTGAACCCAAGACAGGAGGAATCTTCAGTTGTCTATTATGGTTGCCTATGCCGAATGAGCTGTGGGAATGTGGCAAAAAGGAGACTTTCTTGGAGCACCCAGGCATATGTGAACTCCAGTGTTCCTGCCACTCGCACAAGAAACTCATAGAAAAGTCATTCCTGTGTGTTTAGAGTAAAGTTTAAAGGGCCATTGGCTTCCTTTTTTTTCCTTTAGTACTTTGTGAAAAATTCTGGTTGAGTACTCATTATGTCACTTTTCTCCTTCCTGCTCATAAAATCTGAGTTCTAAAGATGGTTTCATAGAACATCTCAAATTAAGGTGAAGAGAAGACTCTCCACAGTTTGGTAATGCAATGCAATTTCCTGTCACATATGTTATTATAATCCTTATGATTATTACAACAGACATTCTTCTTCCATAAAACCCAATTCTTTTCTTTGTTTTCCAGTTTGGTCTTCTTTCTTGGCCTTTTGCCACAGTGTCGTTAGCTTTGCATTTCCAACCTTTTCTTTCTAATTTTTCCCACATTGTCTTTAATGATCATGCTCTTCATATAATTTGTCTTTCTAGACCCTTTCTTTCTAGTAGGGTTTACTTCCTTTAGAGTATACCTGCAATGACATCTTTCCTCAGGATATGCCCTAGAAAAACCTGCTACAGTTCCAAATTCTGTGCAGAACTCCTTATGAATGATGCACTTCTGTTTATTGTCCTTGGGAAGTGAGTATTTCACTTTACTCAAAATGTTTTCAGTAGTGTCTGGGTAGACGCCATGCTAGGAACAGTGCTCCCAGCTACCTTGCCACCACTTGGAGGTAGTGATGGCCACAGACATAGGAAGCTTTAAAAGGGAGTTAGACATAAGAAGAAAAGCTATGGTAGCTGAAGGAAGCCTCTTTCTACAGAGGCAGTAAACCTGTAGAGTTGCCAGCTCTGGGTTGAGATATTCCTGGAGATTTTGGAGATAGGGCCTAGGAAGGGCGGGGTTTGAGGATGGGAAGGACCTCAGCGGGGTATAATGCTGTAGAGTCGATCCTCCAAAGCAGCCATTTTCTCCAGGGGAACGTATCTCCATCACCTGGAGATCAGTTGTAGTTCGCAGAGATCTCCAGGCCCTACCTGGAGGCTTCCAACCCTTAGGCAGAATCAGGTGTGGGCCTAAGCATTTACACCCTGCTTGTTTGGCTCTCTGAGGAAACTGGTTGGATGCCTTATGAAACACTGTGTTGGACTAAATGGACTGCTGGTTTGACCCAGCAAGCTCTACATGTGATCTTAAGTAGCATGCTAGTGGCAGACTCTTTATGGGTCATCCTTCAATTTTAAATGGCAAACAGACTAATGGCTGTTACAAGGCTATAATATTATATAATAACATTAAAGAAGCCATGTTGGATCAGGCTAGTGGCCCATCCAGGTCAACATTCTGTGCCACACTATGGACAAAGCCCAAGTGCCATCAGGAAGTCCACCAGTGGTGCCAGAACTCCAGAAGCCCTCCCACTGTTGCCCCCCAAAGTACCAAGAATACAGAGCATCACTGCCCCAGACAGAGTGCTCCATCTATACCTTTGGCTAATAGCCACTGATGAACCTCTGCTCCATAAGTTTATCCAGTCACCTCTTGAAGCTGTCTATGCTTGTAGCCACTATCTGCAGCAGTGATTTTCGTCTGTTAATTACTCTTTGGGTATAGAAGTACTTCTTTTTATCTATTCTAAGCCTACTGCTCATTAATTTCAATGAGTGCCCAACAGTTCGTATACCTTCTCTAGCCCATGCATAATTTTAAACCTCTATCATGTGACCCCTCAATTGTCATTTCTCAAAGCTAAAGAGTCCTAACTTCTTTAACCTTTCTTCATTTGGAAGGTGTTCCATCCCCTTAATCATTTTAGTTGCCCTTTTATGCACCTTTTCCAGTGCTATAATATCTTTTTTGAGGTGCAGTGACCAGAACTGTACACAATATTCCAAATGGGTCTGTACCATAGATTTATACAGGGGCATTATGATACTGGCTGATTTGTTATCAGTCCTCTTCCTAATAATCCCCAGCATAGCATTTGCCTTCTTTTATTGCAGTCACACACTGAGTTGACATTTTCAGTGAGTTATCTACCATGTCCGTGTGGTAGGCATACATGTCAACAGAATATATCTTTATTCATTCTCTCTCTCTCTCCCTCTCTCTCTGCAGTTTAATCTTGAGTATATCCAAACCACGTCTCTTTTTAAACCTTCCCGTGAATTTTGATTCTTGCTACTTGATGTCTCTTTTATCTAAATACTCCTTCTTTCAGCAGATACGTCATGGAGACATGATATTTTGCAGAGGCTGCTGCATAGAAATAACACTGTCTTGTTGACTATTCCTTATTCCATTCATAATTGTGAGTGTGGGATAGGTGGCTGATAGAATGTGTTTACAGCTGCCACCCACTAAATGTAAATGAATTTAAGTCTGGTAGATATTTTCCCTTTCCTGTGTACTAGACTTTCTTTGAATTCATACTTGCTGTGTTCCAGTTTGCCTTTTGCTTCTGTCCTTTAAAGTGGACTTTTAAGAGTGGCACAATTGTATCCTGGGTGGGATTCAGCCATCATAATTACTTTTGAGTGTGCTTCTTAACAATAATGATGATCTATTTTGTAATAGGAAAAACTTTTAAATGTTTCTTATTATGGCCTGTTGGAATGAACTTGAAAAAAATGCCCATGGGAAACTGTGGCATTTTTTCAAAGCAACCCTGCAGCAACATTAAGCAGAAAAAACAAACATGGAACAATGAAACTAGCCTTCCAGATTTCATATGTATTAATGAAGTCATGCCTCCCACTGCTTGTGCCACATTGAATGCCTGGCACTCCTCAGCTGAGACATGGGAGACTGCTTTTAATGCTGTGGAACTTAGCAAAAGAATGCTGTATATTATCTAATCATGCTCTTCAGTGTATCTTAGCAGTGTCATTATACACAAGATAGATAGACAGACAGACAGGCAGGCAGGCAGGCAGGCAGGCAGACCCAGGGATCTCTCTTGCCTGTTTTCCCCTCTCCCTCCCAGAAGCCATTTCCAGCCTTCAGAAAGTTGGTTCCTGGGTCGTGGGACTCATGTGGAGTAATAGCCATGCAGGTTGGTGGGTGAAGGGAATGAATTTTGCTTCCTACCTCTTATGACAGCTAAGCTCCACTGACAGAGGAGGGAGGAGGGACCAATATTTCTCCCTGCTTAAGGGGACTGAATTAACATTCACTGCAGCCCACCAACCCACATAGGTCTTACTCCATGCGGGACCCATGACCCCAGGAATCAACTAAGTGAGATGACAAGGAGGAAGATCTGCAATCCTTCTGTGAGAAAATCTCTGGTTCCAACCTCTAATATCTTACAGTGATATATAATCAAAATATAGGACAGATAGGTAGAAGCTTACAATTTATTTAGCACATCTATATCCTGCATTTCTAGATATCTGTTGGAGACATTTCTAGAGGGGAGAGAGAAATAACTAACAGAGGAAGTATGCGGCAGTGGTTGCAGGGGACAAATATATGCATGTTTCCGTGATGCAAGATTCTGTCCAGGTACACAAATTCAGAGGAGGATCATATCTGGCTCATATTGAATCATGTGCAATATTGCTGCTTTTCTTTTACCTGAATTTGAGGCACAATGTTTCATGTAGCAATACTCAGAAAGTGTGGGGAATGCCTCATGGAGTAATTTCTCAGTTCTCATGTTCTTTAAGGAAGCCTCATCATATCTAAGAAGGAACTGGATTTCCTCAATAGAAACCATGAATTGGGGATGGCAGAGGGAAGCAGACTTATGGCCCTGGCAGTAACCGTGAGGCATCTAAGTCCCAGCAAGGTTTGCTGCTGTTCAGGTAACAGGCAGCCACTGCCTTGGTTTTCAGATGAAAATGGGCACACACCCTTGTTTGCTGCCTGAAGGTAAGCGATGGACAGATAATGGGGTCTTCCTTTTGACTTGCCCACAGAAATTTCTGTGCTAAGCAGCTGGCCAACTCTGATAGCATAATTCTATCCTTTTAAGCAGCAGAATGAAGCAGGACAACATGTGATACACACTGACTCACAGATATTTTAAAGGTTCTTTTAGACACAAATATTCTTTTGTCTTTGGCAGAAAGTTCCAGTTTTAAAAACCTATCACACCTGCTTTATGCTCAGAGGCCAGGGCAACAAATGCTTACACTGTTACTGCAGAGCGAGAGGCAGGGAGAGAGGGAGAGAGAGAGAGATGGCCGAGGCAGAGTTAAAAGTCCTTGTTTGTCGAGTATAAAGGTTTTCTTTGCTTTCGCTTCATTGCCTGGATGTTGGAATAAAATCAAACGCTGGCCCTGTTTCCAGGCAGACCTGTCCAAAACCAACAGAAACATTTCATATTTGACTTTATTTTGTCTTGTGTTTTTGTCCTGGCTACTGGAGTCCCTTCAACAGATTGTGAACGGTGACTGGAATAGTTTCTGCTGAATTCACAGAATAATTTGACTTCGTTTTCCTGGGTACTGGGCACGGCATTCC
>NW_015165243.1:188841-197963 GCF_001447785.1 Gekko japonicus | reverse complement strand
AATTTTTATTGATTTTAACACACTTATAATTACAACACACAGTTATACTTACAACCTACCCCACGCCCCACCCCCTCTCACCAACCCACACAAACCAAAGGCAGAACATCTCCCTTTCATTATTGTTTATCAATCCAATTGTATACTGGTGTCCAAACCTTCTGAAATCTTAATGTCATATTTCCACTAACTTTTTGTGTTAGATTATCCAGTTCAGCTATGTCAATCAATTTGTTAATCAGTTGTCCTTTAGTTGGTACCTGCTCATTCTTCCATTCTCTTGCGAGCACCATTCTAGCTGCTGTTAGTATGTGCAAAATTAGAAATTTTTCATTTTTCCTCCAATTATCAGGGAAAATGTTCAACAAGAATATTTCAGGAATTAATGGAATTTGTTTTTTGGTAATCTGCCATATCACCTTCTGGACCTCCTTCCAATATGCCTTCACATTGTTACATAACCACCATACATGATAATACGTACCTATATGTGTCTTACATTTCCAGCATTTTGCATCTAATCCAGCATATATTTTGGCCAACTTTTCAGGAGACATGTGCCATCTATGTACCATTTTAAAAACATTTTCTTTTAATGCCGCAGCTTTTAACCATCTGGTGTTTTTCCAGATTTTTCCCCACTCCGTTTTATCGAGCACATGCCCTAAGTTTCCCGCCCATCTCTTTCCCGTTTCTACCAAAACTTCTTCTTGCATTTCTTGCTTCAGAAGGAAAGAATATAATTTACCAATAATCTTAGTATCGTCTCCTAACAGAATTTTGTCAAGTTCCGATCTTCCGCTGATAAAACCTATTCGATTATCTCTGGCAATTTTAGAGTTTAGTTGGTTTCTTTCCCACCATGTCAGGTGTATATGTTGGGCATCCAGATCTTCATGTGATCTTAATTCATTATCATTATTAAGTAAGACCTCATATGTTGTAGCTCGAACCTTTGACATTAAATTCGGCAATACAATGGCCTCTAGCGGGGCTATCCATCTGGGCAACTTGTCATAAAATGTTAATTTTATCTGCTTCCATATTTTGAGTAGGCTGGCCCTTATCCAATGCTGCTTAACATATGAGTGTATTTCAGCTTTTTTGTCCCATAAAATCGCATGCCAACCTATTTTCAGATCAAAACCTTCTCTGAATGGCTGCCTATGCGCATGCTCAAACTGTCCTTAAAAAAACACAAAAAACGCCGACGCCCGCAGCGTGTGAGCGGGCGTCCACTAGAGGGATCCGCAAAATGGAGGGTAAGTGTGATCGCATTTCTGCCGGCATAAACTGCACCGGTTCCAAATGGTACAGTTTATGCCGGCAGAAACGCCCCGTCTGAACGCACCCTAAGTGTGGAATATGTTTTCCCAAAGCAGGAGAGTCTAGTTATTTTAATCTTAAACAATTGTCTTAAAGAAAAAATTATATTCTTTGTTTTCCTTCATAGTTTTCCACTACCCAAAAGTGATGTCACTGCATTGGTTCGATGCTCTAGCATTTGCCCAAAACTCAGTTGTTAAACCAAAGAGTTTTGGGCAAATGTTAGTGTGTCACCATTATGTGACTTCTGGGTCATGTTAGAAGTGACATGATTGCATCACCTGAGAGCACACACACCCCCGTCTCCTGCCAGAACATTGGAACACTGAATCAGTAATTAAGAACATAAATACAGCCTGCTGTATCAGACCAGTGGCCCATCTATTCCAGCAGACTCACACGGCAGCCAGCCAGTTAACCTGGAGAGCCAAACAAACAGGGCAAAGAAGCCAAGGCCTTCTCCTGACACCTCCTAGTCCTGGTAGTCAAGGCAGTTTTCTGCAACGACACAAGCCAACAGTAATTCAGATATGCCTAGCGCCAAGTGGTTCACACAAATCTCTTCCTTTTGAAGCCGTCCATGCTTGTAGCACCCACCACTTCCTGTGGCAGTGAATTCCATGTGTTAATCACTCTTTGGGTGAAGAAGTACTTCCTTTTATCCGTTCTAACCCGACCGCTCAGCAATTTCATGGAGTGCCCACGGGTTCTTGTATTGTGAGAAAGGGAGAAAAGTACCTCTTTCTCTACCTGCTCTTTCCCATGCATAATCTTATAAACCTCAATCATGTCACCCCTCAGTCGTCGTTTCTCCAAGCTAAAGAGCCCTAAGCGCCTTAACCTTTCCTCATAGGGAAAGTGTTCCAACCCTTTTATCATTCGAGTTGCCCTTTTCTGCACTTTTTCCAAAGCTATAATATCCTTTTTAAGGTGTGGTGCCCAGAACTGCACACAGTATTCCAAATGAGGTCTCACCATTGATTTATATAGGGGCATTATTATATTGGCTGATCTGTTTTCAATACCCTTCCTAATAATCCCCAGCATAGCATTGGCCTTCTTTATTGCAGTCACACACTGTCTCGACATTTTCAGTGAGTTATCTACTACAACTCCAAGATCTCTCTCTTGATCAGTCTCTGCCAGTTCAGACCCCATCAATGTGTATTTATATTTAGGATTTTTGGCTCCAATGTGCATCACCTTGCACTTGGCCACATTGAACCCCATTTGCCATGTTGACGCCCACTCGCCCATCTTTGACAGATCCCTTTGGAGTGCCTCACAATCCTCACTGGTTTTCACCACCCTGAACAACTTCGTATCATCCGCAGATTTAGCCACTTCACTGCTTACTCCCAACTCCAAATCATTAATGAACAAGTTAAAAAGCAGTGGACCAAGTACTGATCCCTGTGGTACCCCACTGCTTACCCCCCTCCACTGGGAGAACTGCCCATTTATACTCACTCTCTGTTTTCTATTAATTAGCCAGTTTTTGATCCATAAAAGGACTTGTCCTTTTATCCCATGATTTTTGAGCTTACTTAGGAGCCTTTGATGAGGAACTTTATCAAAAGCTTTCTGGAAGTCAAGGTAATGCCGAAAGTTAAGCTTAGGTAGAAAATTCATGTGATTTCTTTTCTTATGATGCTTGGTTTGATTCTAGGTGGGGCAGATTGAATCTTTGTCCAGAGGCCCGTAGTGGTTCTCAGCCACTGTGACTTTTTCGGAATTTCCCTCTCTCCAGAGCTATCTCTTTTCTCAGCATCAATGTTTCTTGCCTGCCCAGACTTCCTGTCTCTCTGCTATCCAAAACACACTGTTTTTATCATCTCTAGGCATTGTGTAAGACTTTCCTCCCATCCAAACTCACCCATCACTTATGTCACAAAAACTTGTCAACTTTCTGTTGAGTTCTCTTGGGATGTTTGAAAACATTCTGCAACATCACAACAGATAGCCAGTGCTGATGGGCACCTTGAAAGTAACAGGCAAGTATATATATGATTTTTTTAAAAAAACTGGAACGCATAAATGACATCTTATGTCACTGGTGTTTTTCTGCTGCTATTGTTACAGCAGCAAGGGATTTTAATTCCTGGAAGTGCCATAATGATTTTTGTTTGGCTGATATTCTACTTTATAGTAGTCTGTTTGTCATCCTACTTTTTTTAAAAAAAAGATGATGGAATCCAAATTTCTAGCCAAAAACATTTTTCATTGCCTCGAGAATGAGATTATGTAACAGATGGTGGGTTGGGGCATTTTGTTTCCAACTCAAATGATTGAATAACTCAGTGATATTCAATAGCTAAATGATTTTTTCCCCTCTATATAAAAATATTTCCCCAAGTTCAAATTAATCTCTGATGTCTGGCAAAGTGTAGCTTGTTTTTAAGTCGTCTTCATGTAGCTCTACCTTATAGTTTTCTTCCAATGAAGGGCTATACATGCCAAAACACTATTGTTATGGGAATTTCTAAGTTGCCCAATCACAAAAAATAGGTGAAAACACACTGCTTAGAACTGCTGACGTTTTGAGAATGCTGCCAGAACCTTTGTAAGGAATATTCTGATATCAAATTGAAGTTAAGCAGAACAGGAGAAGTATGCTAGCACCAGCAAATGTCCATGTTCATTGGCACAGAAGGCATAGGAAATTTTAGAAATTTTTAATTAATGTCAATGAAAATGAACCCTCCATGCCTTTACTACAGCTAAAAGACTCTTGTTAAAAAAATGGAGAGATAAATGCCTTCTTCCAGTAAATCAATGGATCGGGGACTTTAGAACTTTATCGGTATCTGAATGTGAGGCATATAGATGACAATTGAATATGGTCTTATTTTTAGATATTTGGAAACCTTTTATAGAAACTTACATGTAGATCTGCCACCGCAATTGTTATATTTTTGTCTCTGCTTTAGATATACCTTTTAAGAATTCTCTGTAGTTGCTGGAATGTGAGTTTTCCCCCCTTCTTGTTCTTTTTTCTGATTTTTTAAAGAAAGAAATTTCAAAAACAAATTAAAAGTTGCTAATTCACAGCATGAAACAAATAGCAGAACTGGGCAGATGTTGACTTTTAATACTAGAATATATATATATATATACTTAGCAAGGGAACCTTTACCTTTAAGAAGAGTTACATATTTTGGCTTTCAGTGGATTTCATATCTATACTCTTAAGTCGGATTGTTTTGAATATATACATTTTCCAGCCTCTGATCCATCCAATTATCTTTCTCCAGTTCAACATCTCATTAGAAATTAAATATGGCATTCTACAGCATGTGTTCTAATCATGCATAGTTCACTTTCAGATCTTACTGCTTGCTTATATGGGTCAGTATAGATACCTCAACTTATGAGTTTGGTTATATCAAGGTGGGTTCAGTGTGCATTCTGCTAAAGGGGAGATCTATGTGAATGTGTGCTGCTACTGAAGTTGTCGTTAAAGGTTTAGAATCGCTAACAGCTCTATAGAGATGCACATTCTTTATTTCATACAGTTTAACTAAAATGAAAAACTTACAACACTACCAGTACAATCCTGAACAGTTGGGCTTATAAGGGTGTGACTGCTGAAGATTGCTCAGTACAATTTCTGGCCTTCTCAGTACAGAGTGTCTTTAAAAACTTGCTATGTATATTGTATTTTCTATTTCCATTAAGAAGACAGGAAAATTTGATACAAAGGAAAGTGAGTGCTTGTATTCTTCCGCTGTCTTGGCCAAGAGCAGCAATGCAAGCCTAGGATGGTGGGCTCATCCCTTGTATTAGTTTATTGTAGCAGGAACTCATTAGCATAATAGGCAACACCCAACTGCAGAAACTCAGCATATTAGGCCACACCCCTGGCAGCACAGCTCATTAGCCTATTAGGCCACACCCCTTGGTTTGCCCGGGCGCCCCGCGGCTCCGGGGAGCACAGGCAAGCCGGCCCTTTGACAGGCCAGGGAAGACATTTAAATGCCTCCCCAATCCTTCCAGGGCCCCCCCGGCCCACCCGCCTCGGAGTGAATTCTAGAGAATGGCTTAGTGAGAACATCAGCAATCATTTCTCCTGTCAGACAACAGGTCAGCTTGATGATGCCTTCTTTTTGCAGCTTTCTCACTAGGTGATACTTTACATCAATGTGCTTGGTGTGCATGTTCACATCTTGGTTAGATAGATGAATGCAGCTTTGGTTGTCTTCATATACTTGTATGGGTTGTGGTATGTCTATACCTAGATCTGTCAGTAGGTGGCATAGCCACTGTATCTCTTGACAATCTTCTGCAGCTGATATGTACTTTGTTTCTGTGGTAGATACTGCAATTATATCTTGCTTCTTACTTGACCAGCTTACAGCTCCCTCTTCTAAGAAAAATATGTGACCATTGGTGGATTTCTTTTCATCTAGGTATCTTGTCCAGTCAGCGTCTACATACGCCATTAGCTCAGGGCTTTTATTGGCTGGTAGTTTAAGCTTAAAGTGTGCAGTACCCTTTAGGTATTTTACAAGTCTCTTAATTGCATTTCAGTCTTTATTTGTTGGTGCTTCAGTCTTTCTACACAGTAATCCTACTGCAGTGCTAATATCTGATCTAGTCAGTGTACTAATGTAGAGAAGCTTACCCAATGCTTCACAATATCTGTTGTTGTCAGGTAGTTACTCAGTGTCATCGCGTTGGTTTATGTAACTTACTTCCATGGGAGTTTGTGCCAGGTAGGCATTTTCCATTCCCAGGTATTCTCTAGGTTGATGAGAAAACTTCCATCCTTCTCTCTTTATATTTGAATGCCTAAGTAGTGTGTGATGTTTCCCAGTTGCTTGACTTCTACTTGTTGATTCAGATGATGCACAATTTCTTTGTTGTCATTTGGATTTTCATAAGCTAGGACCATCATCAACATAAGTCAAAATGTAAGTCTATTTGCCGTGTTTTTGTTTGGTGTACAGGCAAGGATCAGATTCACTTATCATGAAATTTGCTTGACGTAACATGTCATTCAGTTTCATGTTCCAAGTTCTAGCTGTTCATTTCAGCCCATAGATGCTTTATGAAGTTTGCATACAAGTCCTTCTTTGCCTTTTTTTATGAATCCAGGTGGTTGTTGCATGTAAATGTCCTCTTCTAGTCTAGGTGTTCAACTTGCATTCCTTTGCTCGCTGCAACACTTAGTGTTCACACTATTGTATGTTTAACAACTGGTGCAAAAGTCTCATCATAGTCCTCACCGTATTTCTGAGAGTATCCTTTAGCTACTAGTCTGGCTTTGTAGCATTGGATCTCAGCTTCTGCATCGTGTTTCAGTTTGAAAACCCATTTGCAACCGATAGCGTGCCTCTGCAGAGGTAGCTCTGTAACTGTCCATGTGTTGTTCTTGTATAGAGTTTCAAGCTCCTCTTGTGTGGCTTGCTTCCGTTTCTGTGCTTCTTGTGGTGGTGGTAGGGATATGTCTTCCCATGGATCAGGTTCTGGTACTTCCGCTGTTCTTGTGAGGTAGGACAGTCGCTTGGCTGGAATGCCTTTGTTTGAGCATGTTGGTTGCCTCAATGCAACCTCTGTGGTCTCACCTTCTTGGCCAGGATCATCTGGTGGAGCACTGGAGGTTGTACCATCAAGTAGGATGGTGTCAGGATCTGTAGTCTCTTCCTTCTTGGGACTGCTCTGGCTGTCTGAAGGTGGAATTCTCTGAAGGTGGAATTCTCTTGCTTTTGTTGAACCAAACTGCTCTGCTGATGGTAATCTTTTTTTTTTTGTGAGCGGCTCTAGAATTCTGTAGCCTTTGCACTTTGCTGAATATCCTACCATAATGCCTTCTGAGGTGCTGTCTCCTAACTTGGACCTTTTCTCTTTTGGTATGTACATATAAGCCTTGCTTCCAAATACTCTCAAGTGTTGCATGCTTGGTTTATAGCCATGCCAGAGTTCATATGGTGTAGTGTCTCTTGCTTTTGTGGAGAGTCTGTTTTGTATGTATGTGGCTGTGATGATGCACTCTCCCTAGAATTTGTCTGGAAGGACTGCATCCTTAGGTATGCACTTCACCATGTTCAGTAGACTTCTGTTATTTCCTTCTGCCACACCATCTGTTGAGGATTGTAAGGAACTGTTGTCTGGTGTTTGATACCTTGGTCTCTCAGGAACTGCTGTGTAGCACCTCCCATGTATTCTCCTCCATTGTCAGTTCTCAGGATCTGTGGTTTTCTTCCAAATTTGTTGCTCACAAGCACCACATAGTCTTTCAGTTTCTCTAGCACCTGTGATTTTTCACTAAGCACAAAGACAACTGAATATCTGGAATAGTTATCTATGGCAGTCAGAAAATACCTGAAGTTACTTATCGATGGAGTAGGCAGAGGGCCGCAAATGTCGCTGTGAATCAGCTCCTGAGGTCTTCTGGTTTTCCTCTCAGTCTGCTTTGGAAATGGTTTGTTAACTGCCTTGAACAAAATACAGCATTCACAGTTATTATTACTATTGACATCGCATTCAGTTAGATTAATCCCATTGATCAAGACTCTCCTTTCCATATCTTGGATGGCTTGATAATTGTTGTGGCCCAACTTTCTGTGCCACAGACGCAGGCATTTTTTACGAGAACATGATTTTGTAAGGTTTACTTCTGGCATAGCATCACATGATTCGTTCCTTCATTGGTACTGTCCTTGCAATGGTACCTTCCCTGGTGCAAAAACAATCTGGCTCTCTTATTAGTATTGCCTTAGCAATGAAGTTATTGCCTTTGGTGTAGTGGTTAAGTGCACGGACTCTAACCTGGGAGAACTGGGTTTGATTACCCACTCCTCCACTTGCACCTGCTGGATGACCTTGGGGCAAGCCATAGTTCTGGCTCAGCTGTCCTTGAAAAAGAGAAGTTTCTGTCAGAGCTCTCTCAGCCCCACCTTCCTCACAGGGTGTCTGTTGTGGGGAGGGGAAGGGAAGGGAGTTTGTAAGCCACTCTGAGACTCCTTTGGGTAGTGAAGGGTGGGGTATAAATCCAATCTCTTCTCTGCTCTCTTCTTCTTTGTTCGGGCCATGAGGAGTTTCCCTTCTGTTTTGCCAGTGCACAGACAGGCGCTCCCTCACATAAACCTTATGAGCAAATTCTTCCACTAGATAATAATTATCTCTTTCCCCATAGTTCTGCTGTCCATCTTTGATTTCTCAGTGCTTGTTTTATCAAACGACATAGCTGCCCAAGATTCTAAGTTACTAACCACATGCAGGTAACTTGGAGGAAGGCTTAAATAGAGGGTACTAACTTTGTGTTACTATCAAACTATCAATCTATACTGTCAAACTATCGCACAATTGCACTCATATCACACGCTAGCAAGGTCATGCTCAAGATCCTACAAGCTAGGCTTCAACAGTACGTGGATAGACAACTGCCAGAAGTACAAGCTGGGTTTTGAAGAGGTAGAGGAACTAGAGATCAAATTGCCAACATTCGCTGGATTATGGAGAAAGCAAGAGAGTACCAGAAAAATATCTACTTCTGCTTCATTGACTATGCTAAAGCTTTTGACTGTGTGGATCACAACAAACTATGGCAGGTCCTTAAAGAGATGGGAGTACCAGACCACCTCACATGTCTCTTGAGAAACCTGTATAAGGGTCAAGAAGCAACAGTTAGAACCCGATATGGAACAACTGATTGGTTCAGCATAGGAAAAGGAGTACGACAAGGATGTATATTGTCACCTTGCTTATTTAATATATATGCAGAGTACAACATGTGAAATGCTGGCCTGGATGAATCACAAGCCGGAATTAAGATTGCTGGGGAAAAGGGTGCT
>NW_015165243.1:188029-188132 GCF_001447785.1 Gekko japonicus | reverse complement strand
CCTTTAAGAAAAGGAAAAGGCACCTTTAAGAAAAGGAAAAGGCACCTTTTAAAGAGTTCTCCTTTCCGCCCGATGCTGCTGGTTAGCTGGGCATGCTCCCTGG
>NW_015165243.1:134479-187809 GCF_001447785.1 Gekko japonicus | reverse complement strand
AAAAAAAAAACTTCAGAGAGTGGTCAGATGGCCCTATTCGCAATCATTGCGAAAGAGGGCTGTTCAC
This sequence comes from Gekko japonicus, assembly GCF_001447785.1. Taxonomy (NCBI): domain Eukaryota; kingdom Metazoa; phylum Chordata; class Lepidosauria; order Squamata; family Gekkonidae; genus Gekko; species Gekko japonicus. Next base: position 187,742 of record NW_015165243.1, on the reverse strand, counting down.
ATAGGTGAAATCACACGTTCAAAGCACGAGATCCAGGAAAGTACTTGATTTTCCCGGGGTCAGGAAAACCCGCGAGTATTGCGTGAGTGATCTAAAAAAAAAACTTCAGAGAGTGGTCAGATGGCCCTATTCGCAATCATTGCGAAAGAGGGCTGTTCACATAGGTGAAATCACACGTTCAAAGCACGAGATCCAGGAAAGTACTTGATTTTCCCGGGGTCAGGAAAACCCGCGAGTATTGCGTGAGTGAGCCTGCTTTGATGCGTGAGGCGGATTGGCACGTGTAAACAGAAACTTAAAATGCGGGAGGAAACAGCGGCGAATCCCGATCAAAGGGACAGTGTGAACGCAGCCATAGATGCAACGAACATGAAATTGAGCCAACTTCAAAGGACGGCGGAAGACAGGAAGGCTTGGCGTGATCTGGTCCATGGGGTTGCGAAGAGATGGACTCATCTGTGCGACTGAACAACAGAAAACTTTGTGTTCCTCTTCAAGCGTGGATCCAGCATCCTCCAGTTGTGAAAACAAATCAGTGAGTTCGCCAACATACATATGGAAACATTCTTTGCCATAAAACTTGGTGGCCGCAAGCTTTAGATGTGGGGGGTATGTGACAGCCCACCCCTTGCTCTGGTGAGATCCCTTGAGAGCCAAGTACATTTATTTTGCAAGTGTCTAATTCTAGAAAGATAAGAGCTATTTACCAACAACATGATGAGAGCTTGAGCTTTGATGTCTTTCTCATCCCAATCCGCTTTCGCAGAAGCTTCAGCCCCTGTCAGAGGATCATCCACAATGAATATCTCCAGCTTCTCAACATGTAGAGCCATCTTTAGCCTCATTTGCCAGGAGGAAAAATTGTCAGGCATTAGACTCTCCAGTTACAATTTTCCATCAACATAAATCAATTGCAGTTGCACCATCCTTCCCAGCCTCTGCAGTTGGCTCTGGTTGCTCAAACACACACACACAAATTTGTCTTGCTTTCTCCTCTCCTCCGTTAAATCATAATAGCCAGCTCTTACTGGTCAGCCGCTAAAAGCAGATTTAACTCTGTAACTGCTGGTCTGCAGCCTTGCAGCCTAAAGCTGGGCTTCATAACCTGTTGGTTATATATTGGTAGTTAATGTGCCTTTGGGCACTCTGCTACCAATATATAACCAACAAGTTTCAGCCTTGTCCATGCAAGATGTTAGCCAATTGAAATCTTGCCTGGGAAGATGGTGGTTAGGAGGAAGAAATGTGGGATATTAGCCAAGATACGCTGATGACACCCAGCTGTATCGGCTATTGGATGGATGAACAACTACCACCCCAGAAAATCTGGCTGCGGAATTAGACGCTGTGGTGGGATAGCTAAAGAAGAGCAGGCTGAGACTGAATCCAACGAAGATGGTGGTTCCGTGGCTTGGGGGGTGGGGCTCGGGAATGGAGTTCAGGCTTCCAGCTCTGGACAGGATGCCATTGACACTGGGGTTATCTGTCAAGAGCTTGGGCATGACTTTGGATGCCTCCTTATCGATGAAGGCCCATGTCGTGCATATCACCAAGCTGGCATTTTTCCATCTTCACCGAGCTCATCATCTGGTTCCTTTTTTGTCACACCCTGACTTAGCCACAGTAATCCATGTGATTGTCACCTGCAGGCTAGACTACTGTAACTCGGTCTATGCTGGCCTGCCCTTGAGACTGACTTGGAAACTCCAGCTGTGGCAGCGTCCAGAACTCCAGCTGATCCAGAACAGGAATGTCATGGACAGGACATATTCAACCTGTGTTGCGGTGTAGCTTCCAGTGTAGTACCAAATCAGTACCAAATGATTTGTGTTCAAAGAAGGGCGGGGTGTAAATCCCTCCTGTGAGGTGTGATATTACTTTAAGGTTCATTTAACCATCTCCTCCAGTATGTCCCCGGGAGAGCCTTATGCTGTACTGATAGCAATCTGCTGGTGATCCCTGGCCCTAGAGATGTCTGGCTGTCCTTGACCAGCACCATGGCCTTCTTGGTCCTGGCCCCAACCTGGTGGAACTCTCTGCCAAATGACATCAGGGCCCTGCGGTGCCTTATGCAGTTCCACAGGGCCTGTAAGGCAGAGATGTTCCACCAGGCTTTTAGTTGAGGGCAACAATGTTTTTTCCTTGGCTGGCGCCCTCCCTTCCCCCCCCCCTTGAATTGTTGTTATAAGTTCCCTCTCCCCCTGCCCAGAAACTGGCCCAATAGTCCAGAGTTGGGGTAGAAATTTCCAGGACACCATCATAGACTCTAATTGGGTCTTTAGTTTTATTAAATTGTTGTATAGAATTTTAATGTTTTATATTTTTTATGGCATTATGCCTCCATGTACATCACCCAGAGCCCGGCATAAGCTGGGATAGGGTGATTAACAAATTTAATAAATAATAATAATAATAAAATAATAAGAGTCAGTGGTAGAAGTGGGGAAGGTGTTGGAACATCCCTGGTTGAAAGAGGACGGTTTGCGTGTATGTGTGTGAGCGAGAGGGGGGAAGGGAAGGAAGGAATAAAGGAAGGAGCCATAGCTGATTGGGACAAAGGATATCAGAGCAGATTGGGTGGGGAAAGAAAGCATAGTGAAGAGACATTTCAGGATTGACAGGGAAGGCTGCCTGTGTATGAGAAAGGGAGGAAGGGCACAACTGGGTAAAAGAAAAGGTGGACGAGAGTGTCAGTTTGGTGTAGTGGTTAAGTGCGTGGACTCTAATCTGGGAGAACCGGGTTTGATTCCCCACTCCTCCACTTGCACCTGGCTGGATGACCTTGGGCAAGCCGTAGTTCTGATAAGAGCTATTCTTGAAAAAGAGCAGTTTCTGTCAGTTCTCTCAGCCCCACCTACCTCACAGGGTTTCTGTTGTGGGGAGGGGAAGGGAAAGGAGTTTGTAAGCCACTCTGAGACTCCTTTGGGTAATGAAGGGCGGGGTGTAAATCCAGTCTCCTCCTCCTCTCCTCCTCCTCTTCTTCTTCTTCTTCTTCATGTTTGTGCTTGTATATGAGAGAGAGAGAGAGAGAGAGAGAGAGAGAGAGAGAGAGAGAGAGAGAGAGAGAGAGAGAGAATGGGTCAAGGGGTCTGTTGGAATGAGACACATTTAAATGGAAAAGCTGGACTGGGTGCAGAGTTCAGGTGAGGTCAAAGCCTCTACATTAGAATTAGGTGTGCAGAGCTGCCATTGCTGTTCACCATTTGAAGTAGGGTTGCTAGGTCCCCCAGGCCTCCAGCAGGGGGGGGGGCAGGATTGCCAGATCCAGGTTGGGAAACTGCTGGAGATTTAGAGGTGGAGTCCGGGGAGGACAGAGACCTCAGTGGGGTACAATGTTATAGAGTCCACTCTCCAAAGCATCCATTTTCTCTAGGGGAACTGACCCCTGTAGTCTGGGGATGAGCTCTAATTCCAGGGAGTCCCCAGGTCCCACCTGGAGGCTGGCATCCCTCCATGCATACAAATATGCAGTAGTACAAAGCCCGGTAACATACACGTCCTTTGTTTTCATGGATAATAGGCTGATATTATAATTTGAGCTGTTCTTCCTGATTTTACAAGTGCCTCTATTTGTGTTCTGTCTCTCATCTATGTTTTCTCAGATGCTGAATGTTATGTAATTAGTCGAGAGGTCTCAGTCCATCATTGCAGAGATGTTTCCCATTTACATTAAAGGACTGTTCATCTACCCAATAAGTAATTGTCTAGATCACCCCAAATCTCTTTCAGCTTGCTTTAATTGTTAAACACTAATGTAGCAGGGGGGGGGGAAGCTTCAAAGAAGAGGAAAAATGAAGTGCTGGAGGGACAAAATATTAATAGGTGCTTAAAATAAAAACAGTAATTCTTCCCTTTATGTGCCTGCAGCCCTTCAGGCCTAGTAGGAAAAAAAACAACTGACTGTATTACAGGATTATATAGTTTTCAATGACTTAAAATGAACTAAAAGCAGCTGCGAGGTTATTTACCTGAAGTCTTTGTTATTAGCCATATGAGGCAGGAAGAAAAGAGTTTTATTTGAATCCAAAAATACAATTTTCAATGGTGGTTTTGAAAAAGTTAGATAAAGATGGTCTTGCTTTTCAGTGGGAAAATGAAGAAGAAAAGGTGAATAGAAATATTCCATTTTTCTAGTATTATAACTAGCAGAAAGGCTTAACTCTTCAGAAAAAGAAAAATTACAGTGTGCTGAAGCTTTTTTTTTTTTTTTTTTGGTTTAGTTTTATTTCTATGGCTAATCTTTGAACGTTACGGCATGAAACCATCTGTTCTAACATTGATCTGAGTATAAAATGGCAAAACTATACCTCCTAAATTCCTTCCACTGTGCCAAAGGAGGTAAAGATCAAAAGTACAAGCCTTCCTGAGTTGTTCTGAATTAAATAGTGCTCAGCTCCTAAGGAAAACTTCCCCTGGAAAGAATGCTCATGTCTAACTTTTTGACGTGCGCCTTGGTGTTTAGTCATGCCGGCCACATGACCACGGAAACGTCTTTGGACAGCGCTGGCTCTTCGGCTTGGAAATGGAGATGAGCACCGCAACCCTAGAGTCGGATTTGACTGGCTTTCGAGCAAGGGAAACCTTTACCTTTACCTAGACTTGGAGACAGGAAGCCAAATGCATTGTTTCCCACATGCTCTTATATCAGGAAGCTTTGTCCCTTGGATCAATAGAATCAAACAGAACAATCGGATAGAAGTCATTCTGGGCGGATAGCTTCACTTTCCCTCTGCTTTTCTTTTGACTTTCTTTGAGAACATGGTGACTAGTGATCTTGCATTGGTGCCAAAGCATGCCTCATCTTGTAAATTTGGTAAATTCCTGGAGACTTGGGGGTGGACCCTGGGGAGAATGAGGTTTCAGGAGGGGAGGGACTTCCACCCTCCAAAGCAGCAGTTTTCTTCAGTGGAAATGATCTCTGTAATCTGGAGATCAGTTGTGATTCCAGGAGATCTCCAGACCCTACCTGGAGATTGGAAACCCTACCCTCTTATCAGCTTTATGCCTTGCACAGTGGACTATAGCTGTCAGCCTGCTACTTTTGCAAGTCTTGCAGTATCAAGTTTAAACAGAGTTACGCCCTTCTAAGTCTGTTGACTTCAATGGACTCAGAATGGACTCAGAATGGTGTAACTCTGCTTAGGAAGGCACCGTTAAATTCTTGCTTTCTTGACCAGTGACAGCGCACATGATTGGTCTGAAAAGAACTCTTGTGCCGTTATTGTTCTTTGCCATCGTCTCTCCCTTTCTTATATTGTGGAAACCTCCACCCCCCCTTCCTGTGAGGTGTGATATTACTTGGATACAATGTCACATTAAGTTGCAGGCTCATGGATATATAACCAAAAATGAACAAAAATTGTCTAGATCACTCCAAATCATGAGATGGCAACAAATATGCACAAACTCTTCTTTAAATTTACTTATAAATAATGTAATGGTGTTCAGTAGAACTTATATTACATACAATCCATGTTATTTGTATCAGTACAAGTACTACAAAAGACAATATTGTCTACTTCTTACAACAACCCATTGAAACAAACAACAGTCATGTTCTATTACACAATGCAGCATGTGAAAGATTCTGAAGGGGTCCTGGTTTACTTTCAGCCCATTTCTTTGTCTTTATCAAAGAATCCTCACTGCGCATAACAAGCATTGTATGTAATATAAGTTTTATTGACCACCATTACATTATTCATAAGTAAATTTAAAGAAGAGTTTGTGATTATTTGTTGCCCTCTCATGTTATATATTTTGTTCATATTAGGTAATATTACTTGGATCCACATTAAAACTAAAGAAAAGATCTTAAATTATCTTGGTCCTAGACTCCCAGTGATATTGAAAAGAGTTGAGGAGGAAGGAGTGTTGCTTGTACTGATGAATGTAATTGATGATATTTGAAGCCAGAAAATTTTAAGCCAGAAATCTGCTCATGAGTCCTGAAAAAGGGAATCAATGAGAATGTTCATGTGTTGCTTTTAAAAAAAAAGAAGATTGGCATTTCATAAAAGGGAGGTTGAGGCCACTTCTCATTGTTTCATAATCTGTTCATTCAACCCTATTACATATGGGATTAATGACTGTGAAATGTCAGCCATATTTTAAAAATGGGAAGGGGGTGGGCCAGCTTCATTGTTTCCCTACTCAAAAATATTAACTAATGGATCAGAGATCAAAAGCAAGTGTTCCTACAGTACATCAGTGTCACCCTATAAGAAGGAAGAAGAACATTGCTTTGTGGGCCATTGTGAAAAGAAAGGATATTTGTCTGCAAACTTTGCAACAAGCAAAAAAAGGGACAATCATAACTCTTAAGAATCTTGACATATTTTGGGAGCTTCATCAGAGGACGCAAAATTAAAATTAAAAGTTATGATCTACTGCTGTAATCCCCACTGTTCTTGTGGTTCACCAGTGTTGTATAGAAACTCTGTAGACAATTTTGTAGACTCTGTTCATTGTGGCCCAGTGTCTAGGAATTTAAGATCAAGGGCAACATCTAGGCAAATGAAGCCTTTCTAAATCTACTTGATTTTAGTGTGAATGTTAAGTATTTGTTTAAAGGGTTGCTAATTTTCAACTGGCCTCCCTAGTAGTAGTTTGAACAGAAACTCAATATATAGAAATTAGTGGGTGAAACCTTTCATGGGCTGAAGTTACACACTGTGAATTTTACCATGTGAAACTGCTATTAACGGCATAGTTACAGAGGCCAGTTGAAAAGTTGGCAAGCCAGTATGGTTAACAGTTTCCCACTGAAATTCATGAGATGGTTTACTGTCGCTTCATTGTGTCTCAAGTACTTCTAAAAATATAAATTCTCTGTTTTGTGTACATAATTATTAGTGTGTGTGTGTGTGTGTATATATATATATATTCTAAATGATGTGATAGAATTTTATCCACACAATCCAACAAAAATGTACCCCCCCTGACTGCACATGATCTTCTTTTACTCAGTCCTTCCAAAACAATTTTCATATTGATTCCAAATGTTTTTGCTGTGGTGAATCCAGGGGTCATTTGGGGGGGGACGCGGGGGGACGCCATCCCCCCAGGTGAGGTGCGGGAGGGCGGGGCCTGGAGCTCCCTGCTGGTGCCCGCTTGGAGGTCGCTGCCGGCTGTGGGGAGGACACACTTCCGGTGATGTCAGGGTGTGTGGCATATGCTAATGAGTTATGCTAATGAGTCCCCCTAGCTCTTTTTCTGCAAAATGACCCCTGGGTGAATCTACCTTAGCTTGGCATTGACCCATGACTGTGTACTACTAGTGCAGGCACAGCCAGCATTTCATTCATCCTAAATGGCGAGTTTTTAAATAACTGCAGGTAAACGAACACCAGGGACATATTATAAATGACAGTAGGTAAATATAATGATCATTAAGCAGAGGGACAATTCTTGGGAGGGGAATAAACCTCAGCATTACATCCCATCTATTATTTTATCAGCTGTGTGGAATATTCACCTGGCGCTCACCGCAGTTTCTGTTTACAACTAGTGTGAGGCCTGGGCTCCTTCAAAGAGTTGTTAGTGAACAATAAAAGCTCTGAATTGTTGAAAATTGCCTTGCCTTAAAAGTTTTTCAGCTCAGCATCACATATAGCAAAGAGAGGCACATTTCTGTAAGTAAATCTGTTTCAGTGAGCAGGTTACTGTTATTCACTTAACCAGCATTAAATGTAATCCTTTCCGATTCTCTGTGGCCTCTCCTCTTCTCCTTTTTTCTGTCACTCTTCATCTCCTGCAAAGGTAGAAATTCTGTCTTCAAAAGCCTGTGGAGAATAGGAACTTTGACCAACCTACTGAATATATTAGTTTGGGAAATTTGATACAAGGGGGCTCTCTAGATTCACTGCAAACAAAAAAATTAAGTATGGTTGCCTCTGATACATTACCTCACAATCCAAGTATTCCCATTCTGTGCAGTTTGAATCATGTTGACGTCTTGAACTAGGAAGTCATGCTGTTTAGTTTTGTATCCCTCCTGACTCTTTCGATGTTCTCATTTCATTTTGAATTGTATTTCAACAAGCAAGTGCTATTTGCTTGTCTTTGCACTTCTTCTGACATTTTTACCAGTTTTTTACTAACACTTCATACTATAATAAAGGAAGGCACAACTTGAATTAAAGTGGGTGCTCAGTTACATGGGGTTTCAATTCTAAATCCTGAGCAAGTAAACAGTACTCCACCCATCAGCATTGTGCTGATCTTGCTCGCTGGGTTCTGCTACCACTCTACACTTGTCTCTTTTTGGAAAAATAAAAAGCAGCTGGTCCAGAATCCGACTCTGTCACTCTTCTGCTCCCATCCCATCCACTCAGTCAGCAGAGTAAAAACCCCTCACTTCTTATCACTCAGATCAGTGAGGCTGCTCCCTTATCGTACTCTTTACATGTCTGTTGGTTCAATTTCAGTCTAGATCCATCCTTTTGTTTCAAATTGGGGAACTTCTTTATTCATCATAGTGCCTTTAGCTACAGAATTCTGTGTTGGACTGTACAATGCTATCTAACAACATAAGAACATAATAGAAGCCATGCTGGATCAGGCCAATGGGCCATCCAGTCCAACACTCTGTGTCACACTATGGCACAAACCCAGGTGTCATCAGCAGGTCCACCAGTGGAGCCAGAACTCCAGAAGCCCTCCCACTGTAGCCCCTCAAGCACCAAGAATACAAGGCATTACTGCCCCAACATAGTATTCCATCTATAGGTAAAGGTTTCCCTTGCTCGAAAGCCAGTCGAATCAGACTCTAGAGATGTGGTGCTTATCTCCATTTCCAAGCCGAAGAGCCAGTGCTGTCCATAGACATTTCCATGGTCATGTGGCCTGCATAGCCACTGATGGACCTCTGCTCCATATATTTATGCAGTCTCCTCTTGAAGCTGTCTATGCTTGTAGCTATGCCTACCCAAACTGAAAATGTCCCCCCCAAATGCCTTATCACCCAAAAAAACACCCAACTCCCCCTCTATCATGTCACCCCTCAGTTGTCATTTCTTCAAGCTAAAGAGCCCTAACCCCTTTAACTTTTCTTCATAGGGAAAGTGTTCCAACCCCTTAATCATTTTAGTTCCCCTTTTTTTGCACCTTTTTCAATGCTATAATATCTTTTTTGAGGTGCAGTGACCAGAAATGTACACAGTATTCCGAATGAGGCCACACCATAGATTTATAGAGTAGCATTATAAAACTGGCTGATTTGTTTTCAATTCCCTTACTGATAATCACCAGCATAGCATTTGCCATTTTATTGCTGTTGCGCACTGAGTCAACATTTTCAGTGAGTTATCTACCACAACTCCTGGTTAGTTACTGCCAGTTCAGATCCCATCAACATGTATTTATAGGATTTTTGGCTCCAGTGTGCATTACTTTGTACTTGCCCACACTGAACCTCATTTGCCCTGTTGATGCCCACCTGTCCAGCCTTAACAGATCCCTCTGGGGTGCCTCACAGTCCTCCCTGGTTCTCCCTGAACAACTTAGTATCATCTGCAAACTAAGCCATTTCACTGCTTCCTCCCAACTCCAAATCATTAATGAACAAGTTAAAAAGCACCAGACCTAGTACCAAGTCCTGCGGTACCCTACTGCTTACCACCTTCCACCGTGAAAACTGCCCATTTATACTCTCTGTTTCCTGTTAATTAACCAGTTTTCAATCCACAAGAGGACTTGTCCTCTTATCCCATAACTGCTGAGTTTACTTAGGAAGCCTTTGATGAGAAACGTTATCAAAAGCTTTCTGGAAGTCTAGATAAACAACATCTACTGGGTCACCATTCTCCACCTCCTTGTTCACCCCCTCTCTAAAAGGTTAGTGAGACAAGACCTTCCCTTGTAAAATCCATTCTAAAGTCTGTGCTCCCTTTTATTTGCAATGGGCATGATTTCTTAGGTGCTTTTTCCCTTAATGGTGGTGCCCATTCATTCCAAAATGTAAATGACTCTGTTGCAGCAGGGAATCAGGCCAATAGTCCATCAAGGTCAGTACCACCTACTCAGACTGACAGTGGCTCTCTGGGGTCTCAGGTAGAGGTCATTCGCATCACCTACCACTTGATCCTTTTAGATAGAAATGATGGGGATTGAACCTGAGACCTTCCGCATGCCTAGCAGACGTTCTACCACTGAGCCACTGCCCTTTTCCAGGCAAATCACTCACTGCACCTTCAGTGGATCAGGATGGATCAGACATGGATGGATTAGTCCAGCATCCTGTCTCACACAGTGGCTAACCAGTTACTACGGAGGGCCTAGATCATGGCATAGAAACAGAGGCTTTCCCTGATGTTGCCTCCTGGCACTGGTATTCAGAGGTGTACTGCCTCTGAATGTGGAGGTTCATTTTAATCACCATGGCTAGTAGCCACTGATAGCCCTATCCTCCATGAATCTGCCTAATTCCCTTTTAAAGCTTTCTAGGCCTGTGGCCATCACTACATCCTCCAGCAGCAAACTCCACATGTTAATCACTCACCATGTAAATAAGTATTTCCTGTTGTCTGTCCTGAATCTATTGCTCATTAATTTCATTGGATGCCCTTGAATTCTAGTATTTTGGGAGAGGGAGAAAAACTTCCCACTGTCTCCTCTCTATATCCCATGCATAATTTTATAAACTTCTATTATGCCCCACACTCATCTCTTTTGTAAACTGAAAAGTCACAGACTCTCTAGCCTTTACTCACAGGAAAGGTGTTCTAGCCCCTGATCGTCTTGATTGCTTTCCTTTGTATTTTTTTGAGCTCAGCAATATCCTTTTTGAGATACAGCAAACAGAATTGCAAACAGTATTCCAAATGAGGCCCATCATAGCATTATATAAGAGCATTACAATATTGGCCTATATTTAAAGGTAGGTTTTTTTGTTCCAATATGCATCACCTATCAATACGTTTCAATATAAATCAGTGTTACCAAACACTGAACTTCATTTACCATGTTGTTGCCCACTAGGGATGCCAGTTCCCTTGGACCTGCCAGTGAAGGATGGGGGGGGGGGACTTACCAGGAGCATGGAGGAACTCTGAAAACAAACGCAGCATGCCTACGTGATCTGGAAGTGATGTAGGTATGTGAGGGGGGGTTGCTCTGTTTTTGGGGTAGCTTCTACCATAGAGTTTTCTCCAAAAACAGAGTGTTACCCCCCAATGTCCCCAACATGCTCACATCACTTCTGGGTCACATAGGCACGTTGCGTTTAATTTTGGTGTTCTTCCCTGTTTGAAGGTGTAGTCTCCCCCCACCAGCCAACTGGACAGTGGTGGAAAGGTGGGGCTTGAAAGCGGGGGGGCCCCCACCCCTGCCTGGGGTCTGGCGTCTCTTTTGTCCACTCACCCCCTATAGAAAGATCCTCTTATATCTTTTCTCAATCAGTTTTGTTTTTTGCCATCTTGAAATATTTGTTATCATCTCCAGACTCGGCTACTGCACTGCTAACCCCAAATTCCAAATCATTTATGAAGAAATTAAATAGTGCCAGTCTCAGTACTGAACCTTGTGGGTCCCTTCTGCTCACTTGTCTCCATTGCAAGAACTGTCCATTTATTCCTATTCTCTGCTTCTGCCATTTAACCAATTTTTAATCCATAAAACATCTTTTTAGTTCACGCCTGCTGTGATTAATAATTCTGTCTTTAATAACATTTTTCCTAATTTACCTGGAATAGATGTCAGACTAATTGGCCTGTAATTCCCTGGATCCCCCCTGGACTGTTTTTAACAATTGGGGTGACATTTGCTACTTTCCAGTTTTCCAGTACAGAGATCAGTGCTAGCGACAAGTTACATATACTTGTTAGGTGACCAACAATTTCATAACTGAGTTCTTTAAAAACCTTTCTTGTTCCTCCCCTGTTCCCCTTTGCTTCCCTAAGGAGAAGGCAGATACGGAAGGAAGTAGAGGGGGCAAACAGGCAAACTGAGGCTAAAAGAGAAAGGCTTGAAAACGGACTCTTTGGTCCTTTGTGTCATTTATGAACTACTGTCCAAACAGTAACCTTAAAAGAATTTTGTATCGCTTTTCCTCAAGTATATTTGATGAAACGCAAACACATAAATTGGATCATAGGGCAGATTCTTATCTTCAGCCCTGGCCTGTGAGGTCAAAAGAAAAGTTTCCTTACTTTTAGACATATTATCTTGCTTTTGTCCCCAAAGGGGACCCACAGCAGCTTACAAACATTACCCAAGCATAATTTAAACAAACAATTTACATAAACTAAAAATTCAGTTAAAATATACAAGTAAAAAATTGAAAAAAATGAAAATGACATCCTAGGCAGGTTCGAGATCCAGTGGGCTCTGGATCATTCAGAGGCCATGAGCCAAGAGCCCTTGCTCTTCCCTTCAGCTTGTGCAAAAAGGAAGGCAGGAAGGAAAAGAAAGGTTCATACCTGATGTTATACAGCTGGCAGCCTTATTCCCAAATTCCCCTACCTGGCATGCTTTATTGCATCAAGCTGTTGCGGGTGGGTGGAAGCTTGCCAAATGAAACAGTCAATTATATTATGATGCTCCAATATTGCTTACGATCGCATGGCTTCTGGCAATTCCTAGAACTACCCTAGGTCACTTTAAAATTTTTTACCAGAAGTGATGTGACGCTTCACAAGATGCTGTGAGGTTTTTCATTTTTCTTCTGCCACCACTCAGAAGGGCGGTGGGCAGTGGGAGCAAGGTTGGGTATCTCCTGCCCCCACGAGGGGAAAGAGACCCCTGGGCCCATGATGCTGATACATGATGAGAGAAGATCATTCGAACTCCTGAGAAAAACAAACATATACATTTGTGTCATAGGGTGGGGAGTCAAGCTTCTCATGGTGTGTACTTCATTAGAGAGGCCATGAAGAGCCACTAGTAAAGGTAAAGGTTTCTCATGCTCGAAAACCAGTCAAATCCAACTCTAGGGGATAGTGCTCATCTCCGTTTCCAAGCCAAAGAGCCAGCACTGTCTGAAGACATTTCTGTGGTCATGTGGCTGGCATGACTAAACGCCAAGGTGCACAGAACGCTGTTATCTTCCCACCAAAGCAGTACCTATTTATCTACTTGCAATTTCTTGCTTTCGAACTGCTAGGTTGGCAGGAGCTGGGACCAGAGACAGGAGCTCACTCCATCACGCTGCACTCGGGTCATGAACTGCAGAGCTACTGACCTTCCAGTCTGCAACTAAGCATCTTAACCACCGAGCCACCGCGACCCCTTAAGAGCCACTAGCATCAGATTAATATGAAAATACTGTTAGCATCCTCTTGTGACTATTGCAGTGACAAAAGAGCAAGCAGAGTCCGTTCCATGGGAAGCAGGCACAAAATGTTCAGAAGCCAATGGAGCTGGGAAGAGCAGTTCTTGACTGCTACATCTGCCCTTTCTTATACTCCAAATTTCTCGTCATGTGGTCCTAGTGAAGAGCATAGTTCAAGTGCTGTATATGCCTGCCTGAATTAAATTAGATGCAGTTGAAGAGCATAGCATTTAGCAGCCCAATCCTCCAAGTCTTTACAGTGGCACAAAACCCCACTGAAAACTTACCTTGTAAATTCTGCATCGGCCTACGTTACCCCTAGTCATTTTATATGATTCATTTTTCTGAAAAAGTGAAATCATAACATCTTTACTCTGTGTTTAGCCAAAGCAAGCTGTTCAAGAATGTAAAATATACCATTTTATTGGCACTGGCTTACAAGTGACTCAGTAGACTGCTTCCCCCCCCCCTTTTAACCCTCCAACTAAAATTGGATTCCAACCTTCAAAAATTTATGACAATTGCTCCTTCTTGTGGCTTGAATGTTGACATATAATTAATTTGGGATTTTGTCTTAAGGTTTCCTGTCTAGGTTTGTACCTGTCACAAAAATATCCTTGAAAGTTTATCTAACAGCTGGAGCACGAACAAAGTCTATTGAAATGTAGCAAAGCAGAATTATGTTGGAGGCAGAAGGAAGTGTTCCTAGCGGGATGGAATTAAGATGCAGAAAGAATATAACTTTCCTTTTATTTTTAGTATCCCAGGCTGATAGCTTCTCTTGGATCAGCATATACTTTCCATGTGAAACCACCAGTAGCTTCTGATGGCCATTTTTTAACACTGTTAAAAAACATCAGCACTATGGTTGTCATCTGGCAGTAATGTTTATACCGACAAGCAGTTCAGCCATTGTTAGTAAAGATAATAGCTACTGGAGTGCATGGACGAGTATTTTGTCTCAAGGCCATTCCATGCTGCTAGAAGAAAAAGAGTTACATTTATAGGAAACAGCTGCCTAACCTAGAGGGTTTAATTAGCATGTTTTATTTTATCAGTGGTGACAAGTCTTTTCGTTTCTGAATGGCAATTTCCACACAACTCACTGCTGCCTTCCATGGTTTTGATCATTTTATCTGGCTTAACTCACTTTTCTCCTAAATATTTTCAGATAGTGTCCTCTTAGGCCCACTTCATTTATTACCAAGTGAGTTCTAAGCACAAGGGCATAAGGAAACTGCCTTTATTACCCAGAGCAAGTTAGGAACAATTGTGGGATAGGAATTTCTCTGCCAGTCCTGGTAATATAGGCCTTACTTCTTCTGTGTTCAAAAACCTATCTTTCTCTGTTGGTAATCAGATCATTTAATCATTTAATCACCTAACAGGAATCCATCCATGATCTCTGTCCTGTAATTCTCATTTTTTGCTGTTCCTCTGCATGCTGTTTTCAGATTCATTATATCAGTTGTCTGTCACTTTCATACCAGGTGACGCCTTAGTATGTCTTTTTTATTTATTCAGTCCACTTTTCTTCCCAGTTCTGAGTCCCTAAATCATCTGGGAACAAGAGAAATACACACAAAATCACTTGACAGTAATAAAAACTTAGTGCAGTGGTTAGCATGTCACACTAGATCTGGGAGGCTGAGATTCAAATCCCCACTTTGTCATGAAACTTGTTGAGTGACCCAGGACCAGTCACTCTGTCAGCCTAACTTAACTCACAGAGTTGTTGTGGGGATAAAATGGAGGACAGGAGACTAATGTATGTCACGTTGGGTCCCCACTGAGATGAAAGACAGGGTGTAAGTGAAGTAAATAAATATTATCCCATGCTTAGCTGCAATGTTTTATTAGTACTGAACTTCGGGGGGGGGGGGAAACAGTTGTAGGTGGATGGTTGGGAGTTAAAACAAGCTCCTATTGTGTATAATTTAAGTTCTACACATACATTCTCTGTACATGTTCTTTGTTTGAGCAGATTTTGCTTTATTTTAATGGTTCCTCTTTTGTGCACAGGTGCCCATGTGGGCATCATTTCTGCACAGTGGGAAAAATTGAGAAAAAAATCCTCAAAAAGTTCATTTTGGCCCCAGTCACACAAGAGGATTTGGGCCGGGAGAGGGACGGATCGGGGGCGGAGCAAACGGGCGCGATCCCACCGCAACATCTGGGAAGCATTGCGCGCCCGTCCACAATCCGGCCCTTCTGACGATAACCCGCAGCAAAAAAGAACCACCTACCGAGGTGGTTCGTTCCGAAAGGCCGCATCAAAGCCGGCCGTGGGATCGCCGGTGCGTTCTTCCGCCGGCGCATCCCCGTCTCCTGGCCGAACTGCGCATGCTCGGACATGCACAGTTCGGCAGCCTCCCATGGCTTTCTCCCCAGTCTCCCCGGCATCTGATCGTGCCAGGGAGCAATTGCACGGTGGCTCACGGAATCTGTATGATCCCGCCACCGCCTGCCTATTTTGGTGCGGCTTTTAAAAGCCGCACTTTGCCCGTCCTTTTCCCCCCCCGTGTGGCAGGGACCTTTATAAATCAAAATCAAGTGTATATACATACTCAAGAGACCTCCAGCCCCTTCACTAAACAGGACACAAATAACTTTAGGGATACCTGCAAACAGTTTCCTATTAAATTAAAATCCCTTTGGAACACTATATATGATTTAAAAAACCACACATAACTGTAAATATTTAAATCTTTCAAAGTACATAAGCAGCATTTGCCATTAGGATAAATACAGAAGAGGACTATAATGTATGCCTTTTGGAGGAACAATGAGATAAAAATGTATAAAATAAAATAAATATTATATGAGAGCCAGTGTAGTACAGTGGTTAGAGTGATAGATGAGGGCCTGGGAAAGCCATGTTCAGACCACTGCTGTTTTATGGAAGCTTACTAATGGAAGTTTACTAATGGACCTTAGCACTTAGGGCTCTTTAGCTTGGAGAAACGACAACTGAGGGGTGACATGATTGAGGTTTATAAGATTATCCATGGGATAGAGCAGGTAGAGAAAGAAGTACTTTTCTCCCTTTCTCACAATACAAGAACTCGTGGGCACTCCATGAAATTGCTGAGCGGTCGGGTTAGAACGGATAAAGGGAAGTATTTCTTCACCCAAAGAGTGATTAACACATGGAATTCACTGCCACAGGAAGTGGTGGCGGCTACAAGCATGGGCGGCTTCAAAAGGGAATTAGATAAGCATATGGAGCAGAGGTCTATCAGTGGCTATTAGCCACAAGGTATAGATAGGGGCTCTGGGGCAAGTGATGCTCTGTCTTCTTGGTGCTTGGAGGGGGTCAACCGTGGGAGGGCTTCTAATGTCCTGGCCCCACTGGTGAACCTCCTGAAGGCACCTGGTAATTTTTGGCCACTGTGTGACACAGAGTATTGGACTGGATGGGCCTTTGGCCTGATCCAACATTGGCGTCTCTTATGTTCTTATGTTCTTATGACCTTGAGCCAGTCTGTCAGCCTAATCTACCTCACAGTCCCTCAGCCTAACCTATCTCACATTGTTGTTGTGAGGATAGAGGGGAGGAGGGGAGAATGATGGGATAAGCTGCTTTGGGTCTCTGTTGGAGAGAAAATGAGATATAAGTAATGAAATAAAATCAGTAAAAAAATGAGGTACTGCATCAGACCATTAGTTTATGGACCTCAGTATTGTCTTATTCTGTCAACTTCTCTCCAGGATCTTAGGAGGGGGGAAAATATTTCCTAACATTTTCCATCAGAGATACTGAGGATTTGTTTTGAGATCATTATATTGCAAAGCATGTGTATTACCACTCAACATGCCCTCTCCAAAAGAACCACTTTAAGATCAACTCCAAATTTATAAAACAAAGCAACTAAAAACCCCAAAGGCCTGAAAGAACTTTTGGGTTGCTTCCTGAAGGCCAAAAAGAAACCTAGAGCCTAGATCTCAAGAAGGAAAGGCCTTCCATATTGTGTTTCTTGAAGAATTAAATGTCGGCCAGTTCTGCAACTTCTGCTCTGTTGTCATGATCACTTCCTCACTCACTTCACAGGCCAATTCCCCTCTATGCAAAGAAAGCAACAAGGAGGAAAAGCCAGGAGAGGTAATAAATGGGCTGAGAAAAGGGGGTGGGGAAATACTTCTGTGCCATAGGGGCTCACAGAAAATCAGGGCCTGTTGCTATCTATGCCTTCATCATCCATTGTCTTGGCTGGAATAAAGCCCTTATATCCCTGTTTCCCCATATTTGTCCCTGCCGAGTAAAACCTGTAATTACGAAGAATCTGTCCTAGTTTCTCATAACAGTTAATCTTGGCCCTTCTTTCCCAATAGTGAAGGAATGGACTCTCAAGCCTTCCCCCCCACTCCATTCCTTCAGGTTGGTCCCTATAAATATGAAAACCCTGCAGCCACCCCACATCTCCTCTCAGTGAAGCCACCTCTTTTGCTTGCTCCTCGAAGGTACCAAAAACAAACTACCAGTGGCTCTGACGGTATCTCCCACTAAATGGAGTTGCACACCTAGTACTCAGTACCTGTATTGTTCTGCATAATTGCTACACCTTCCCACATCACTCCTACGAGCTAGTGTTATGGGAATCTATCGCAACTTCACATTTTTTTGCTGTCATGCTCCAGCAAGGGCAAGCTTACCCTTTGCCCTTCCCTGTTACCACACTTCAGATAGCGAGTGAATAAGTGTGGTATGTTTCCAGGGATCAGGCTTAGAGCATTCAAAATATCAGAAATCTTAATAATGAATTAAGCCCTATGAGGAAAAGCTGAGGGACCTAGGAATGTTTAGTCTGGAGCCCATGCTAGAGAAGAATCTCTGAAAATTAATCCTCTAGATTAATTTAGAAAGGACTCTGATATAGGGTTGCCAGCTCCAGGTTGGGAAATACCTGGAGAGTTGGAAGGTGGAGCCTGAGGAGGGTGAAGTTTGGGGAGGGGAGGGATATAATGCCATAGACCTCCAAAATGGCCATTTTTTTCCTGATTGTAATCCCAGTTGTAATCCCAGAAGATCTCCAGCTACCACCTGGAGGTTGGCACCCCTATGATATACATTGGCCTAGATGTGGTTGGAAAGAGACAGGCTACTAGACTATGTTGGGTTGACCAACTTGAAAATTTTCAGGAAATGTAAAGGAAAGGGAGAGGGGGAAATGCTGTCAAACCAGCAAGGCACACTATGGGTGATTCTGGTAAAGTCCAGAAGAAAAAAATTGTCTTCCATTTTGAATAAGATTCAAAGCAGGTGTTGAAGATCATATGTTCATAAGTAGGAGAAGAACCACTGCAAAACTGTAGCCGCAACTGCAGAAAGATGTCATGATCAGTGGTCTCAAAAGCCACTGAAAGGCCTAGCAGAATTAAACTTCAAGGCAATTTCGGTCCCAACACCTGGCATGAAACCCAACTGGAATCGGCCCAGATAATCCATTTCTTCCAGAACTGTGTGTTTTAGGTTTTCATCCACAGCCCATTTACGAGGCTGTTACATTGGCACAGCAATGTTTTCTTCAGTTGAATTAAGATGGATTACAAATTCATTGCAGTTTTATGGCCCACACCAATGCCAGTGTGGCTAGCCTATAAACCAAATGGTGGTGTTCGTGTGAGTTAGTTCTGAAGCCAAAATAGCAGCTGAGAATGATATTGCTGTAGAGGCAGGGAAAAGTAAGGACACTAAAGACAGAATCTGGGAGTGCGGCGAGCTAAACACAGAGAGCAAGCGCCAAGTTTTAAGGAGTGAAATGTGTAAAAAAAGAAGAAATAGGAACAAGTAGGAAGTGGCCCCATGTAACAGGGTATGTAGGCAAAGAAGCCCTGAGGGCATGCATGCCCCTCTGTCAGCTGCCCCTTCTGGCCTTTGCAAAACTGAATTAACCAATGGCTCTTCGAAGTGACTGGTTTTTCAAGAACTTGCATAAACTGGGACAAAATGGTAGTGCTCGTTTAAAAAAAAAATGCACAGAACCCTCCCTGTTTTGAGGAACTTGTGGTTACCCTAATTAGCAGGTAAGAGAAACCTCACACCACTCCCCAGTTGTGTGATCCCAAAGGAGGCTGGAAATAACCATTTTCAAGGAAGCCTTTGAAGCCCGGTGTCTGCCATGACTGACTTGCTTTTGAAAGACAAGGAACCGTCTCGCGCTCTGCATCAACCTGCCTTGACCAGATGATCTCCTTTGTGACTCCTACTTGACTTTCTGTTGCTCCTCTCACAGCTACTACAAGCCTTCTGGTGTGAAAGAGATGCATTTTGTAACCATCCTTCTGCACTGTTGTTGTTTTTTTACTGGGGTGTTTGGATTTTTGTTACTACCTGTGTCAATGAAAGGGGCTGATCCTGAATGAGTGAGTTGTTGCCTTCTGGGGGTTTTTTTGTAGCTCTAGGGTCACTTTACTTGAAAGCTTTTTTGTTGTCATAAAAAGCAACTCTTTTCTTTTTATTAGAAACACAGCGTACATCCCATTGAAACGACACTGCAAAAAAAAAGTATTGATTCTGCCAAAAGCAATTTGAAAATTAACTCTGCCTCCCTGACAATAACAACTGTGTTTATGATGTATTTTGGCTCCCTTGTTTCATTCTGCTCTTAACCAGTATTTAGAAATAAAGCAGAAACACATTGAATTTGCTCAGCATGCTGTTGCCACACTGCTCCTCTAATGGGCTTACTGACCACAACCTACGGGGGCCAGAACGTGTCAACAGCAAAAGGGCCAACCTCAGTCGCTGCCTGTGCTTTTACTCAGTTGTTACATGTCTAATTCTTTGCAGCTTAGTTCTCCTGCTGTTCTGGCGGCTCCTGTCCAAGGCTCATATATTGCAACAGCCTTCTCTGCCTCCTGTTCTGCCACAGTGGTCCCAGCAGGAAATCTTTCAGTGAAGCAGACAAGCCACGGCTGGGGCAAGTGGGGCATCACAACTTCCTAGTAAGATGACTTGCAAGATTGGGAGCTCAAACAACAGCTCTGTTTTTAACCACTTCAGTGCTCAGGCACTGGATCTTCTAACATGTGCCTTGATCTGTGACCAAGCCCAAACCAAAAAAAAATAATAGCATTTTTCAATTTCGAACACCATCACCTCCTGGACAATAGCTGTCTTAGAACTTGTCTAGTACTTTACTAATTGTTGTCAGCCGTGACAGTTTTCCTCCCACCCACCCCTCCTAGAATTCAAGGAGTTGGCTGTCTCTCTGGTTGCTGCTCTTGCCTGTTCAGCACATTGATTCTGGGAATAGAATGCCAGTGCTGAAGTGGTTAATTGAATTGAACATGCAGGCTTGGTTTCCTGCCTGCACTTGCACTAGCCTAAGGCGGTGCCTGCTGTTCAGGAGTGAAAGAGAGCGCCTAGCCTTGTCCCAGGTGGCAGACAGGCAAACCATGTTATTAAGAAACAGAGATCGCAAAACCTTGATCTTCAAGAAAAGGCCCCATAATTAGTCCCTAGCATGAGAGTAAATAGCATTCCACATCAGCAAGGAGGGAAAAAGCCTTTCTTCAGAGTTCATTAAGTCATTGGGAATATTGACAGTTTTTAGGATCTCGTATGGACCTCTTTGTTATTTGAGCCACTTCTGCCCAACACTTTCTCTCGGTTTGGTCTTTCAGAGCTTCAGACAATGTGCCAGGAGTCTCTCATGCTGGTAAACAGCCACAAATGGCCAAATGGAGCTGAGGAAATGCTTGTTGACACAGTTTGTTTATCGTCATTCCCTTCTCTGAGCCTGATCCAAAGCTCAGCAAGCTGCAGCCGACAAGAGACATTGCCTTGACGTCCGTGGGATTTGACTCCAGCCCCTGCAGGGCAATTTATTGATTCTGTAATGTAGACTTCTGTTTTTAATTGTGTGGAAATGACATGTTGAAAAATATGCATTCAGCCAAACTTACATTTCCATGACCTGCATTTGGACTCTTCATATACATGGAGAAATGTGTGTGTGAGAGAGAGAGAGAGGGAAAGAATGTTATATCTGAGAGAAAATATCTGTCAAGTCATGTCCATTTTACATTCTTGATTTACAGTTGTTCCCAATGGAGACAGCATCCTGCCTAGGTAGTCAAGGTCTAGCATTTTCATTTAGTTCTGTCACAGAGTACATGCTGACGTTCAAGGACAGTAATTACCCCAAGGGTTCGATCCATTTCCTTTTATGTATCCCCTGGGCATCTGCTGTTATTCCTGATTCAGATTGGTGATTCTAGCTTCCCCCCCCCCCCCAAACCTGGGAAGTTCATCACATCCACACAGTAATTCAGACACCAGATGCAATTTCAGTCTGACTTCCTTGGGGCAAATGAACATTATTGCATTTAAAATGAAGAATAACAAAATGTGATAGAGCGTGTCCATATTGTGTTTTCAGGTGAATTGCACTCTCCCCCTTGCCCTGCGTTCTACATTCATTTTGAATATTGCATAGCCATACTATACACAGTTTCTTCTTTAATTTGTAGAAGTTGAAATTCTCCATGACCTAGTGTGGTATAGTGGTTTGAATTTTGGAGTAGGCCTGGGGAGACCCGGGTTCAAAATACCTGCTTGCCATGAAACATCGTGAGTAACCTATGAGCTAGTCTTTCTGTCTCAGAATAATGTGTCTCACAGGGTTGTTGTGAGGATGAATGGAGAACAGAAGAATCATCTATACTACCTTCTTGGAGGAAAATTACGATTGTTGTTGTTGTTGTTCAGTCGCACAGTCGAGTCCGACTCTTCGCGACCCCATGGACCAGCTCCCGCCAGGCCGTCCTGTCTTCCGCTGTCTTCTGAAGTTTGCTCAATTTCATGTTCGTTGCATCTATGACACTGTCTAACCATCTCATCCTTTGCCGTCCCCGTCTTCTTTGACCTTCAATCTTTCCCAGCATCAGGGTCTTCTCCAGTGAGTGCTCCCTTCTCATTTGGTGGCCAAAGTATTTGAGCTTCAGTTTCATTATCTGGCCTTCCAGGGAATAGTCAGGGTTGATTTCTTTTAGGATTGACTGATTTGATCTTCTTGCAGTCCAAGGGTCTTCTCCAGCACCATAGTTCAAAAGAATCTATTCTTTGGCGCTCGGCCTTCCTTATAGTCCAACTCTCGCAGCCATACATGACTACTGGGAATACCATTGCTTTGACCATGCGGACTTTTGTTGGCAGGGTGATGTCTCTACTTTTTATCATGCTGTTTAGGTTTGCCATCGCTTTCCTCCCAAGGAGCAGGCGTCTTTTAATTTCATGGCTGCTGTCACAGTCTGCGGTAATCTGGGATCCCAGGAACGTGAAGTCTGTCACTACTTCCACGACTTCCCCTTCTATTTGCCAAGGAGTGATGGGGCTGGATGCCATGATCTTAGTTTTTTTGATGTTGAGCTTCAAGCCCACTTTTGCGCTCTCCTCTATTACCCTGAGCAAGAGGCTCTTTAGATCCTCTTCACTTTCTGCCATTAGAGTGGTATCGTCTGCATGTCTGAGGTTGTTGATCTTTTCCCCAGCAATCTTAATTCCCGCTTGTGATTCCAGTGAAATAAATTAATAGCACATAGAACAATTTCAGTCATATACATATACTGTATTAAGCTGCAATCTTTCAATTGGTTACTCTGAATTTAAATCATCATTTTTTTCAAGAATATCATGCTTTTAAAGGCAAGTCTTTTCATTGTTTGTCCTCACAACCAAACAAAAGGTCAGAGCTCAATGGTGGAACACATGCTCTGATGCAGGTCTTAGGTTCAATCTCTGGCATTGTCAGGTAAAGGGATCTCATATAGCCAGAACTGCTAAGATAGACCTTTCTGTGCCTAAAACCCTGGAGAGCTGCTACCATTCAGACTAGATGATACACAGCTACCAAGCTAGATGGCAACTCTTATTTATTTATATATCTAGAATGCTCACATTTCACTTCTCCAGAGATCTGCTCACAGAGTAAAAACAATACGAACAATATATCTAATTCTCATCATGGCCAAATCTGTTGATACTTAAATCCATAGATTGGAGCCATGAACAGACAAGAGAGATCTTTCTCCAAAGTTGAAAAGTGTGCAGAAAAAACTGAAATCAGAAAAAAGTACATGGGGGTCTAGCCTCCCCAAAAGAATAGAAGCAGTGTCTGTAGCCTTAAGATACTCAGTTGCCATTATAGCCATTGCTAAGCAATCACAACAATACTGCTGGCCTTCCAACCTTGGTTTCTGTCAGTTAAAGATTGGGGGAGGGGGAGGGCCCTCTCCAGGGCTGTTTTGGCCTTTGAAGGAGGACTTATGGGACCAGGCCTGGCAGCAACCACCTAACTTGGCAGCCAGCACCATGCCACTGGGCCTAGCCCAGAGGCTGGCACTGCAAACTGGATCCAGACCAGCCATTTGTTGAACCTGTGCAGTGTTTTCCAGGGAGAGGCTGCCAGTGGGAAGGAAAGAAGTAAAGCTGAAGACAGAAAGGGCAGCTATATGTCCTTACAAGGGGCTGCCCTGAGCTCGCTTTGCGGGGAGGGCGGGGTAAAAATCCCAATAAATAAATAAATTGGTTCTATCATGTTGATTATAACAATAACAACACACTTTTGCATTGATTATTCATCGTAATGTTTAACATGCCATTTTTCTTTGTGTAAATTATCCTCAGAACTTTTGAAACTGAAAAATGGCCAGTAATTTGATAAATATTAATGACCTACAAGGTAAGAGAGGGTTTCTCTGTAAATAATGCATGCTGCTTTTATAACAATTTTATTTTTTAATTTATTTTATTTATCTTTACTTTTATACCCCGCCCTCCCCGAAGGCTCAGGGCGGCTCACAAGGGGCATGAATGCCCAAGTTAAAACATTAAAACAGTACTGAACAACATACAATTTAACATCCTCCCCCTCCCCCTCCCCAATGTATTTTAAAGTTAGTCATTTTTGAATGGAAACTAACAAAGATGTGCAATTCAGTCTCAGAAATATTCAAACATCACCAAATAATCTCATATTCCTCTGAATACTGCCAAATCTGAGTTTTGTAATTCTGGATATTCTAAAGAGTTCTAGATATTCAGAATCCCATTGGCTCCTACAGAAAATGGGCTGGACTATCTGCAAAGAGAAGTGAAATGTACTCGCCAGACAGCATGGCTCCAAGGGTGATGTGGGGCAGGGAACTGAAAGTCTCCTGGTCACCATAGTCTTGTCAATGGTGGGGATGGGTGGGTAAGGGCAAAGTCTGTGAGAGATGTCTGTTTCCACTGGTGGAAACCCAAAGCAGCAGAGATGAAAAAAACACTTTCAAACTGGTTCTGTCCTCTGCTCTACTTTACGATGCGCATTTGTGTAGTTCAAGGTTCTGAATGTCCAGATTGCAATTATTGCCCAATAGCTAAAAAGGGCCTATAGCAATTGTGGCTGTTGCTGTACACTCACCACATCTCTTCAGCTCTTTGTAGTTGGCACAAACATTGGGAAAATTCAGGGGATTCTTTTAAAAAGGGTCTTGCCTTGATTTTAATGGGGAGATGCTGTTTCCTACTAATTCGAATGGCATTCTGAATGTTCAGAAAATCTGAATTTAAAAAATTCCAAATCCATAGAGTCACAGTTCCAAATTCTGAATTTGGTGCTGGGGCACATCTCTGTAGACTAGTATTATATTAGCATAAAGCCAAATCTCAACAAATCATTCTCCTCTAGTTGATTTTTCCCTTGATGAGTGCTAAAATCCTTGTTGTTTTCTCAATTTTCTCTGACTTCTATATGGAACATGCTTGCCATTCAAATGCACAGATTTCCTACATCTTTTCTTAAACAGGTTCAATTTATTGGTTTGAGATGTAAGAAATAAGACACCAAAACTTTGGTTATTTTTACTCTAAACAATAAAGACTAACATCAGTTTTGACAACAAACAAAACCAGTTTCTGTTCTATCAGTTATGTTTAAAAGATTCCAGTTTCTAACCAAACATAACTTGTGGTTATTCTGTCAGATATTTATATAGCCACTGGGGCGCCATAGTTATTCGCCGCATACATCATTGTATTTTTAAAATGTACTTAATGAACATTTTTTTTCTCTTCTGGTAACTACTTCATTGCCTTAAATGAATGCATTCCATTAGAATTTGTAACAAATGAGTACTTTGTGTTTGCATTAATGCCAAACACGTTTAACAAATTTTTAACAAGGAACACTGGCAAGAAGCCAAACTCCTAGAGGGACACTGAAGGAATGCTATAAATTTAAACTGGATTTTACCTTTTCACTTAACTCAGCAAGTGTCTTAGGTGTCTTTGGCATCTTGGTATTTTCACTTTTTCCATTTCAGGTTAGCTCAAATTTTATACTTTTAGAAATTCTTTCTCATGATTGGTTCAACCAGCTTGATATTTTAAACATATAGGTTATTTCAAAAGGAGATAACTGATTATTGAATCGTACATTTTGTTTGTTTCTTTGGTTCTAATTAGTATGCTTCCAAAGCGTATGATTGTCAGAAAGCTGCTGTACCAATAGAAAAACTTAGGTTGCAGGGGCAGTGATATTCTAATAATGTAGAACAGACAATATTAAACCATTGGTTGGCTTTAGAAACATTACAGTTAATTGTCTCTATTTTATGCCGACCACCCCCCACAACCAAAACCTATCCTTCTTTGTGGTTTTTGTGTCCACAGCTGGGCTGCAAGATTCTAAGGTTCAATAGCAAATGCAATTATAACTGGCTTGGGACAGAATTAGGGTTGCCAAGTGTGAATTCAGCCTCAGCAGGGGACTCCCAGCTGGCGGCTGGAGTGCACGCCGCATCCACATTGTCCGGAAGTGATGCGGGCACGCTGAGGGCGGGGCCACGACCATCTGAGGGAAAACCATAGAGTGTTCCCTCGGATGACCGTGGCCCCACCCCCAGCGTGCCCGGCGTGTCCGCGTCACTTCCAGGCGACATGCACATTGGGGTGGAGTTCCCCCTGGGGCCCAATCCGCCAGTGGCGGGGAACGGGCCTCTGGGGCAGGGGTTTCCCCACCCCCTGGGGGGACTTGGCAAGCCTAGACAGAATGATTATTATATTTTTGGTTGAATTGGTGGGATTTTGGAGCTCAATCACATTAATAGGACTTTATGATAAAATGTCCATAGGAATCAGATTTGCTATTATGTGTAGAGTTGCCAAACTCCAGGTAGGGTCTGGAGATCTCCTGGAATCCCAACTGATCTCCAGACAAAAGATATTGGTTTCCATGAAGAAAATAACTGCTTTGGAGGGTGGACTGCAGACCTTGCCCTTCCTAGCCTCCACCTCCAAATCTCCACGAATTTTCTGACCCAAAGTTGGCAACCCTAAATATGCGAGAAACTAATAATTTGATTACCACATAGCATTTTCATAGTGGAGGCAACTTTCAAGAGATTCCCACAAAAGTGGGAAAGTTACTAATAGAATGGGAACAGAGCTGTATTTCAGGCATGTGGTGCATGACCTGTAGTAGTCTGCTGTGATACTGAGGCCCAATGATCTTCAAAAAAGGCAAAGATGGGAACTGAGTTTGGGATGACTGATGGGGAAATGAGGGGGGCAGCAGAGCTCCACAAGTCACAGAACTATATAGGAACTGTTATTCCAAGGCCTGATATGGGAAGATCTGATATAGTGAATAGGGAAGCCGCAAATTTCACACTGTATGCATTCAGCAGTCAAACTCCATGTGTTAGACTGTGATGACTGCTGGGTCTGGCTCCAGATGATTCATACCTGCCAAACAGATTTGCACTTAGAGTTTCTAATCTTCAGGTAAGGCCTGGAGTCTTCCCAAATTTACAACCGATCTCCAGAGGACAGAGATCAGTTCCCCTGGAAGAAATAACAACTTTGGAGGGGGGACTCTATGGCATCACAGTATTGCAGTCCTAGGGGAAGGGAGAAGGTGCAGGGAGGAAAGAGGGAACAGAGAGCACACAGAAAACCAGGCTGAGTAAAACAGGTCACAGCTTTATTGATTACAGCTGACAGAGTATTGGCATGCCATAGGGCATGGATCAAGGCATCATGCAACCCGCCTGTTGGCCAATGGTAACACATCCCCACCCCTCGTATTGGGGGTAAACCTGGAGTGGCAAGGCAGTGGACCCACATGGGTACAAGCCTCGGTGTGGTTCCCTTTCCACCTGGGATTGGAACCAGGCACCAGCCTCCAAAGCTGGTCATGATGCTATGGGGCTCTGCCCCCAGGACCCCTTGGGGGGGTCCCCACCAGAAAGAGGTGGGCATGCAGGCACAGCCTTCCCCAAAATGGATCCAGCCCAATGCCTAAAACCACCATAAAGCTGTGACAAGAAACGAATGACAATGTCAAACTGTGCAAAACCACATGCAATTAAGGGAGGGCAGGAGGGAAGATCAGAGAGCAGGCTGCAGCCTTACACACATACACACACCGGGCTTCTGGCTGTGGTGGCAAAACTCCTGCCTGCCACCCAGCCCAAATGACACTGCCTCCTTTCCAACTCACTGCCTCCCTCCATGGCCACAAAGCAAGTCCAGGCCTGGCAATTGCTGAGCTCCCTCCGCAGGCACTGCCCACAGATCTCCAGGGATTTCCTAAGCTAGACTTGAGAACTCTGTTTGCCTTTGGTTTTTGCAGAATGTATGAAAATACCATTAACATGGCAAACTTAACATTAATATTGCTAACTTAGATGAACACCAAACAATAGGATTTTTTTAAAAAAAAATAGTATTTATTTATGACTGACTGATATGATTTGGGACTGATCTGTTTAAACAATTTCCTGTTGATCAGAGGAGAAAAGGGGAAAGAGAATTCCATCAGACTGTGTGAGAACATGTGTGCAAACAGCAAGTTGTGCTCTAGAGTACTCTACTGGTACCAAGGAATAAACTGAGCAGCCACAAATACATTGATGGTTAAATGAAAAATCAGCTTCCTGTTTGTGACTGAGGAACAGGATCTGAGGCAAACAGGCAAGTGTTCAAGCACTCCCAGTTGTATGTGGAGGTTCATTTTAGTTTTTTCCCTGAACAATCAAAATGCCAGCTCTCATTTTTTTAAATCCGGTCCACTTTATAATTGTGATGACTTCCCACATCCAGGAAACAAGTACATCATTCAGATTACAGGAGTAAGGGACTTTCAGGCCCATTGTGAAATTACATGAAGAATAAAGTATAGGCTTAGAAACACACACCCAGATGGTTTATGCCATGTAACACTTAAGAATTCAGTATATTAATCTCATTAAATATTATGGTGTAAAATATGTAGAAGAATAGAAATTAGTAGGGATTTTTAAACTGTAAACTCTCTGCATTTAAGCTTAGAGTGCATGAGAAAGCAGAAATTCACATAAGCATCTCAGGTAGTTTCTGAATGTGTGGTTGCGTATGACACCAACAATCAGGGGTCATTTCGTAGAAAAAGAGCTAGGGGAACTCATTAGCATAACTCATTAGCATATGCCACACCCCCTGACATCACCGGAAGTGTGTCATAAGGCCACACCCCCTCTATGAAACCTTTAAAAAAAGAGCTGTGAACCACTAACCTCCCTGGCCCCAGGCAGGCAGGGGTGGGGAGAGGCAGGGAGGAAGCAACTTACCCTCCCTCTTCTCCTGCCTCTTCCTGGCTGAATGAGGGCCGGAAGCGGGGCGGCCGGAAGCAGGGGGTGGTGCTTCGCCATGTGCCCCGTCCCCGTACCTCACCCGGGGGAACTGCGATCCCCCGTGATCCCCCCCGAAATGACTTCTGCCAACAATATTTGTGTCTCAGCAGAAGGAAGCTCCCAGCAAATCATTTCTGTACAGGTCAATCAGATTATTGTTACTCCCTGGTTAGAGGAAGAAAGTAGGAGGATACAAGGAGCTGGTGTTCAGCCACCTGATCAGTAATAGCTTATCTTTATGACCATATTTCCATACACATTTCCACTGTTACTGGTGGGCATCTTGCTGCTTCTCATCGATGGATTCTGTAATGTAATTGGATATTAGCAGACCTCTTAAGAAAGTTGTTTGTGGTTCCAATCCTTTGCTCCTACTTGGATTAGTATGTTCTCTTGTTTTTAATTGCTTATACCAGAGGAAATATATTGTGGAATTACACTGATTTTATACTGTAAGCACAATAATGAATAAAGTAACCATTAAAGAAAGCTGACGGCAAATGCAGGAAACATGTTTAAAGATATTAAGACATAGTGATGGTGAAATGACCCAGGTGGGATTATTGCTAATGGTAGATTTATAGTCCCAAACCTTGGTTATATACTAATTTTCTAGTAATAAAACAACTGTTCTGTCCCTTCCTTGCCTCCCCTGCTGTATCAGTTGTTTGCCTTTTATGTGGGCACCATGTGAAACAGGTTAGAAGAGTACACTTCAAGATTTGGTGAATGGGTATCTGTTTTTGTGTCCAGGTGCTTGCTGCAAACATTTGGAAAGCATCTGGAACATAATGGACATTAGCCCACATGTGAAAAATAGCCTACCTTTTACTACTGTTATTAAACAGTTTCCCCTTTAACCCCTTTGTGTTTACCCTGTCTCTCAGAGTCTTTCTGCAAATCACTCTGGAGAGAAAAGGGCTGAAAGTACAAAGTGTTAATCAGGCAGGTGTCTTTATTCAAAAGAAAAATACTCTGAAGTTATAAACTACAGAACCTTTCTGTATCTTCATGCATTATTTGTTCAGGAGTTCTGGTAGTACTAAAAGTCCAAAGTTTTCACTAAAGTCATAGAAAGGAGCGATCAGTTTCAGAACAGGGTTTTTCCACTGTGTTTCTACAAAGAGGGATTTTGCTGACCCCCCAAGCATGTCCATTCACTGCACCCAAGACCTATAACACACATTTTGCCTGTTTACAGCCACCCACAATTCCAATGTCTAAGCCTCTGCAAGAGTGCCATAGTCAATGTGCTATTTTGAGCAATGTCATTCAGGACTATAGCGTACTTTATCATACTTCTTTGCTTGGGGAGGTTCCTATATTTCTAGATGGTTTGCTAAGGCTATGAGCGAATCCAATAAAGTTTGTGTATGTCTGTATACTTCTAGATGGGGCTCCGAAGAAACAATAGCAAATCAATGATTTCCTCATAATCAACATTAACTTTCAGAATATTGTCACCAAGTCCAAGTATATATATGTGTATTTTATTGTTTATGAATTATTAATATCAGAAATGTGCAAGCTGAGTAACAACAGTTATCTTTGTAGTTTGGAAGCTTGTAACCATTTATAACAAACCCCTTTCTTAAATAATAACTTCCTTATGTTACTTTTACCCCTTTAAGCACCCTGCCATGCTCACAGTCCCAGTAGCTAAAGAGGGTCTGTCAGATCCACTTAAACATAAGTGCAATTTTAATCTTTGAAAAATCTGCCAATAGGAATCTTGTGTGGGCAGAAAGGGGTGGATCATGTGGGTGGACCTTAGAGCATTCCCATTGTTGAGAAGCATCAGCTGCCACTGATTTTCATTTCATCAGAGATTTTCCTATCACAAAACAAGTTCTCATTTTTAATGGAAGCTTTCATGTCACCACTGATATGTCTTGTCTATGGGAAACTAGTGCCTTAACTGAGGCTGTTTATGACCCAACTGTAGCTATGAGCCTACCGCTATTCCTTCTTTTTCTCCGGGCAGCTTCTCATACTTCTACTTGTGCACTGAAGTACACAGAGGAGTGTTACTATCTTTTATACAGATGCACCCATGGAATGTGACCTCAAGTCACGTGCAAGGAAACATGTTCCATTGACATCAATGCAATTTATTTGCAGGTAGTTTGGGATGACCAGTGTTGTGTGTTTTAGCATGCAATTCAGCATAGTGAATTTAAAAAGAAATTAAAAATATAAATCACACTCAACTGTAGCAGGTCAGGCTTGGCAGGTCCCCCTGGCCTCCAGTGGGGGGTGGAGAGGGGTAGAGTTTCCAGATCCAGGCTGGGAAACTCCTGGAGATTTGGGGATGGAGCCTAGGGAGAACAGAGGCCTCAGTGGGGTACAATGCCACAGAGTCCACCTTTCAAAGCATCCATTTTCTCCAGGGGAACTGGTCTCTGTAGTCTGGCGATGAGCTGTAATTCCAGGGGATCCCCAGCTCCCACCTGGGGACTGGCATCCCTAGCTCAGGTGACAGAAAGCAGTTGTTTGCCTTTTATGTAGGTACCATGTGAAACAGGTTAGAAAAGTACACTAAGTGAACCATTCTTCATTTTGTCCTTGTCTATTCTTTTATTGCCAAAAAGTGTGAGGTTTCTTGATAAATGGATTGCTTGGATGAATCGAGAAAGGAAAATTTATTCAAGAATTTTGTTACGGCTGTACAAACCGTAAAGAAACAGCAAAGGAGCATTGCTTATCCTTGCTGTTCTTTAATTTGAGGGAAATTCTTGTTTAACAGCATCAATGAGTGAGAATTGCTAATTGAGCTTGCATGGTTTGATGATCAATGGGAGATTGCACACTAGTTTTGTTCAACCTGGTAAAGGGAAAGGGATATAGATTGTTCTAAGCACCTTTGACTGTAACATGTGCTTCTTACTAATTTAAATGGAGTCTTTCTGCATTATCTCTTTGAGTTATTCTCTGTACACTAAAGAATGAGAATTAAGTGCTTTTCACAAAATGCAACTTTGACCTAAAGTTGTTATTAAAAGTTTGCAAAGATTTTATGTCCCAGGAAATGTAATGTGATCTACATCAGGAACTTTCCAGCTCTGTCAAAATCATTTCTTCCTGTGCCAGAGTTTTGAATCAAAATCAAATGAAGTCAATGGGAATCTCTATTAATTTAAAAGAGGAATGGATTAAGACCCAATTTTCAAGGCTATGGCTGTATCTCACTGCTGCGCCTAATTGTAGTGATAATTTATTCAATGCAAATAGAAGTGTATTGTGGATAAATAATTCTAATTAAAATAACTCTACTTATTTGCTTTAAAGAAATTGTGTGCATGCAAGTCAAATACAAATCAGTAAGAATAGCAGCAGTAGTTTAATAAACTGGGTTTTACACAATTTGAATTCCCCCCCCCTCAGGATTAGTTTGATAACAGGGAAATTCAAGACTAGGAAGTATGAGTTTTGGGGCATATAGATAATAATTGAAGAGGAGGTATAGTGAGTTATTTGGGACCAGTGAAAAAGACCAAGATGTACTAAAATAAGGACTGCAAGCCTTCTGATCTGTGGATTCCTTGCCCTAAATCAGTGCTTTCTGGGATTTTAGTGTGTTATAATCATGTAGTTTTAATTATTTCCGAAGAGCTAGCTGTGTTAGTCTGCTGAAGCCATGCATCTGGTGCACTGGGCTTTGGCTCATGATTGTCACAATAAATTAATTAGTCTTTAAGGTGGCCCAAGACTCTGTGTTATTTTTACTACTATTTTGAACCCCAAAGGCTAGACATATTTTTAAAGGACAAAAACTTCTATTTAGTTTCTTTACTATGCAAGCAGATATGAACTATTCCAGATTGTTGTAATGTTTGCTTGGGGGGGGGGCAGAACAAAGACACACATATATATATTATACATTATAACATCAAGCTATGATCTGGCACAGTCACGCTGTGGAATCTTGGTCACTTGCACAATCCCTCCTCAGATGCAAGAATCTGGTTACGTATATTTCCCCCCCAAAAAAAACCCCACTGCTGTTTGCCATTATCCCCAAACAATCAAATAGCAAACAATGGCTTGTTGTGAAAGACAAGGTAACTAAATTTGTTTGTAGGGCATGAGGAAAACAGGGTGGGCAGAGGAGGAATTTCAGGAGTGAGCCTGAGATGCCTTCCAGTGTCCTTTTCGAAACACCAAACCAAGACTGGGTACCACATCTGAACCAAGCCTGTTTTAGCCAAAACAATCTATTCTAAGGCCCTTTACTCATGAAAAAATAATCATACTCAGCACATTGATGTATCAAATGCCCTATTTATGGACATAATGGAAATACATTTCCCGCCGCGTGAGAATTCTATTAGGTAATTTCATGTATAGTTTGAACCACAGACTGAGCAAATTTAATGTGCCTTTTAACTGCAAAGGATTTGTTTTATATTTTCCTCCAATATGATGTCAAGTAAAAATCATTCCAAATAAGATTATTTCCAAGTATAGTACTGAAGGAATACACATTATTTATACAATGAAGGAAAAAAATGCTACAACTGAATTCTAGATTTTGGCATAGCTAGTTAGGAGGATACAAATCATTTTCCCATACAGCACAAGGCCCTAACAAGGCCCTATATAATAATTATATAAATTTTAATCTTCTCTTTTTTTAAACCCTCAAATTTCTTGCTAATTAGTCTGAAACACTGTCAAACCATGAGTATGTAATATCAACATGGAATGAGTTGGAGCCTTCAAATGGTGAACAAAAGTTCATGGAATTGATCTCTCCTTTTCTTCTTCCTGCAGTTTCTGTGGCTCACCCACAAAAGCTGCTCATGTGGTGGACACTTGGGAACAGAACAGGATGAAATGTATGAGGAAAGTACTTTGCAGGGAAAAAGCAGAAATCACCCCCCCCCTTCTTCCATGATCTTTCTCACAGATGATTGGGCAAGAGTGTATCTGTGTGTAAGCGAATAGCAGATTGCCCCTCAAGCTTCATCTTCCTCACACTACATTCATCTCTGTTCCCAAAGGTCCCCTGTCCCTCAGGAGCAGCTGGACTTTGCCTTCTCTTTTATTTAGAGGAACTGCCACTGAACCCAGTGGGACTGAGTTCCCAGTGGGGAATTTTCTAAATAAATAATAAATATTGGAATCCCAAGAAAGACGAGGATAATTCAGTGGTTAGTTTTAATAAACAGTGGAATAGTACAGTCTTTCCTCCCAGTGCTTCTGTGCCAATGTCCAAACCTACCAATTGTACTAGGAATAGGTATTATGTGAGGCACTTTGACCCTTTCTGGGGAAACAGGCTGCCTTCTGTGGAACTTCATTACAGATCAGTGAGACAACTGCTGATAATGCTGAGCTGGTCACTGGACCTGCCTATGAGGAAGCATTCCCTTAAAACAGCCACACGGAGATTAAAACCTCCTTGGCTGAATTAAAGCAACACATTGTCCAGTATAAACCACAGTACTGCATGGCAAGTGAAAATCTCTGAAGTTATCACTTTTGCAGAATCCAGCCTCCTGACTGTAAGGGAAAATCAAAAGTTTTTTTTTAACTTATTTCCAAGCCCAAAATGAAAACCATATATTCCTCAGTCAATAATCACTCAGTGGTTTACTTAAAACCTTTATTTAAAATTTGGATTAAACTAATATAAATCAAAGACATTAGGGACAAATTACATGACAATCCTACTCTACCTAAATTAAATTGATGAACTGAAATTTATAAGATTATCTAATGCTTTTGCATAAAAAAGCAAGCAAGCTGCAAAGCCACAGAATTCCATATCTTAGAGATGCATCATAAGAGTTTTGGCCATTTATATATTATATGCTTACATGGGCAAACATAACATGATACAGCATTGCCTGATTTTTTCCAGCTTAAACATGACATTCCTCTGAGCATGCAGTGATACTTTCCAACTCAATACAAGTAGCCAGGTTTGTAGTTTTAGGCAAGAGTGTGTATAAGTGAACAGCAGAGCCAAGTATTTATAACTCTTTGGAATACTGAACAATATATCTAATTCACTCCAGCCAATTTGGTTAACTTGTTCAGGGTTAAACACAGAACACCAAAACAGCACAGGGGGGAAAAAACCCTGCTTGTAATTTTTACAGAAAGTCTCCCAAGGAATACTAAAAACCAAAGAAAATTTAGGCTTAGTCGTATTAATCAAATGGAGGAAGACCTAGTGAAATTAATATATGAACTATGTAGCATTACATGATTGATGTAAAATTCCACTACAATGCCACAGCAACCAACATAGTAAAATATTTATATTTATTCATAGTAATTATCCATTGCCTTTATAGAAGAATGCTCAGGGAAGCATAAAACCACACATCACAACAATATGGTATGTTATAAAATAATTTTTAAAATAAAAAATGGTGCCAGTAAACCACATAGACTTGAATATTATGAAAAGCCAGGGCAGGCTAGGAGGCAACAGTCAAATAACATTGAAAATTCTGGAAACTTGGTAGGCCTCCTTTGAAAGTCTGTTCTAGATTGTAGATGCCACCACAAACAATGTCTTGCCTTGGGCGCTACTACTTGGTGGCATGCACACGGCAGAGAATGTGTTGTATTTGGTTCTGAGAACTCAGAAAGGAATGTATGAGGTCTGCTGTGTCTTTCGTTTCTTGAATATCCATAAGAGTTTCCCTTGTTCTAACAATCTGATTATTATTCTTTTTTTTAACTTGCTGTAGTTATCAGAGGAGCTGGCGAAAGAAGCAGGGGGGAAAATGCAGTGCTGCAAGAGGATGGAAAAGAAGAAGATGAGGATATTCACTGCAGGGGAACTCTGATTGCAGTCACCACACTTGGACCACAGCCCCAGAAAGATTAGAGAAATGAGTGGGGTGTGTGAATATTGCCATCAAATGATATGCTGCATAAATGGATGTCTTCTCCATTATTTCTTGTAATCTATTACAAAGTCAGATACTTTGGAAAATAATGAATGGGTCACATTAATTGTTCCTTTTATTTTAACAATTACCATCTGTTCTTAACATTCTTAATGAAGTTCATTGAAACAGGACCTTTAATTTGATAGATTTGTATTAATTTTAATATTTAATTCAGGTTCCATTAGCTGCAATATCATCATCTGCTGATTCTGGCTAGTTACTTCTGAAGTATCAGTTCTTCAAGCAGTAGATTATTACAGGTACTAGCAAGCTGTTACATAATGGTGTCAGCATTAATTGTACCCCCAGTAATGTGGGCTTTTCAGGGTAATAAAAATGTAGCCTTTGCCCTCCTCTGTTTCGTATCTTTACTGTTAATCAAACCAATCACATTTTGATAGTATAACCAATACTAAGCTCTGGGCCAGGTTGGAAATGAAATCAATTTTTGGTACTAATAATTGTTGGCATATGAAAATATGGTGTGTGTCTCTGACAATGCATGGGGCATCTAAATTGATTAGAAATTAATTATATGCAGTGGTCGATGTATGCCTGGATGATAAAAGCTTGAAAAATCATGTGTACATGTGTCCATATACATATACCTAAGCATCTCTAAGGATGTGTCAAACTTTTATCATCTAAATGCACATCGGTATTTAATATAAAAGCTGGGACTCTTAATTTTTTTATTAAAATAAGAATGTTGTGATCTTTCAATATATGCATCGGGTCTCCTTTAATGGAAGGGACCAGTCATCATTGTTTTCTGAATAGGGAAACAATACCTACCATGGTTGATAATGTATTTTAGATGTTAAACAAAATAAAAATCAGTGACAGATGAGATAACTTTTAATTATCTATATCAACATGAAATTCTGAAAATATAAACATGTTAAAGCACATGCCAGGGTGAAATGTCAGAAAAATAACTGCAGATCTTATTCATAGTGACAGAATATTATTGATAATGAAACTTCTGCTACTTCCCCAAAGTAAAGGTCTTGACTCCTTAGTGAGCATTTCCATTAGATCTGGCATACATGTGCATACAAGAGTTTGGTTCTTTTACTAGCACATGTCAATAGGAAACGCACTTCTAGACTAATAAAAGTGAATATTGACTACCTGCAGTTCTAAATGACAAATGATAATGTGTGCCACACCAAGTACTACTGTTGTGAAACTTCCTTTCATTTGAATGAGATGTGTGCAAAGCTTTGTTAAAATGCATGGAAGTTTCATTGCAACTGTTTTTGGTGGATTGACTTCCCTGCAAAATTAAACATGTGTGGCCTTAATTCTTAGTAATGTTTTGTTTCTTCGCTGCTGTAGGAATAAAGATTCTAAACATGATATTCCTAAAATCTTGCACTGAATTTAGAACAATTTTGTCATTATTTTTGAGTATTTGGTGCAATTAACCCTGACCATCTTTATGAGCCATACATATTAACCCTTGGAAATTATTATTTGTCTAGGGCACAAGTCTTTTAGTTAGCTGCACCATCATTCTTGATGAAATTAAAGAGCCACTTAATGCAAGCAGAATTTCTGCTGGATGTTAATTAGATTCAGTAAATAGAATAAATCTGTATAAAATCTGTATAGCATATATAATCCATATTCATACATGTTTCAAAAGTTTGTCTTTTGACTATTGATGGAATTTTAAACCTTTTGGGTGTTTTTTTTAATTTGTTTTTCCTTTAAAAAAAAAAAAAAGCAAAGCTCCTGGGAGTTTCTTTAGCACATATGACAAATGTTGCACTTGTGAACTTGGACGATAAACTCTGTTTCTTGTGACAAATTTGTTGTCCTAGTAAGGGACAAATGGCTGGACACAATCAGCCAGGATGTTCTCCTCCACAAGCACCATTCAAATGAATGGGAAGGGTGCCTGGACACAGCAAGAGCTCTTCTGCAGTTCTCATTCACCTTACAGGGCTTTGCACAGGAGAATTTCCTGGTGGATTGTGCCCTCTGTGTCTCTTACAGTCAGGTCTTTACCTTAATTCTGCAACTGAATACTTGAAGTAGGAAATAAACTAGGAAAACATAGGGTCCTTACAAGCAAAACTGTATAGCTAGATATTTATATATATATACATATATATATATATATACATATGTGTGCCAATTTTGTCACAGATATTATTTGGGGAGCATTTTTTTTGCTCCACTCATGTTGGTAAGAGTATTGATCCTAACTTTTATGAAGGCTAAAGGCTTAGCCTCTATAGAAGAAAATTTTGTCTAACTTTTCTTTTTCTTTTCTTTCTTTCTTTTTTCATTTCACATGGTATTCTATGATGCTTGGGGAAAAATCTTTTCATACAGTAAAATAGAATCTCTGGGTTTACAATAAACACTGTGATGTTGGAAAAAACCATTTTATTCGAGCAATGTTTGGTAGTCTTCTTCCCCCTTCACAATGTTAAAAGAAAATCAGACAACCCTTTGGTTAACATTTAAGATGAATATTATTTTACTGTGGGATCAAGCTTGTACTGCACATTCTTTCATTTAAATGTACAGAATGAATTTTGTATTTAAATGAATTTTGTGTATCCAGTATGCACGTAATTGCACATTGACTTTCATTTGAAAGTGGGTTTCGATTTCCTTTTTAAACAGCGTTTATGAGAAGATTTTAGATGTGTCACAAACTAGACCTGCATTTTCCTTTGGTGTAGAGTGATTGTTTGAATGTGATGTTTTGCAACAATGGGTCAGTATTCCCTATTTATCTTTGACCCTCATTTGATAGTGCTTCTTGTAATAATTTTCTTCAAGTGAGTGGCATGTTCTGGATTGTGATCTTGAGATGTGATTAAGGACATTGATATGAAACTAAGGAATCCTTAGAAATTCCCAGTGGGCATGTTTTAGAACAGTCATTGTAATTTTTAATGTCTCGTAGAAGTGTAACGTATCGAGGTATTTAGAATTCATAACATTGTTATCATTGTATGAGAAGTGCTTGGTGCTGATCAGCTTGTTTGTATTCATCAAATAAATCTGGTTTCTTTCTGAAATAGGCTTTGTAGCATTAAGATGAAATGTTGATTCTGCAGTGATCCATGAGTGGAACTGTGCATGGGAACAGGGATCTATACATGGCTGTGCTTTACATAGGGATGCCCGCCTCCAGGTGGGAGATCTCCTGGAATTTCAGCTCATCTCCAGACTGCAGAGTTCAGTTCCCCTGGAGAAAATGGCTGCTTTGGAGGGTGGACTCAATGGCATTGTACCCCACCGAGGTCCCTGTCCTGCCCACACTTAATTCCCAAATTTCCAGGAGTTCCCCAACCTGGATCTGTCAACCCTACCCCCCCATCCCCCACCAGTAGTCAGGGGGACCCAGCAACCCTACCTGTACTGGGGCACAGCAAACTGCTACGTTTTGGGAAGAAACCCCTGTATCCATCAACCTGCCTGCTTACGTGTGGCAGACAAAGACACAGGGAGCCCCAAACAGCTGGTGCCAGTTTTGGAATACAAGATGAGTGTTATGTGTTTGCAGAGCCAAACCCAATAGATATTACTTGTGGTCAGGAAGAAGCGACCTTATTTAGTGTGCCACACCAAAATGCCATTGTCAGGAGGCTTTAAAAACAAAAAAACCAAACCCCAAAGTTTTGCTTCCAGACCACTAAAAAGCTATGCTGTGACTAAATTATGCACAGAAAATTTCCATAACTTCGCATCCATTAGGATCTTCTTCTGCACAGCTGCCAAAATAAAGAATGGAAGGCATGAAGGCTCTGTGACAGAGCTCACATTCATTTTAAAACTATTTGCGCAAAAAGAAATTCCTCTTGGGCTGTGTCTTTTGTTTGTCCTTTAGGACCAGACATGAAAGGGAGGAAGAGAAATGTAGTCATCTCTGTAAAGTGGATCTGTGCCTTGCAAAAATGCCTACCAGAAAGCAGGGACAGAGAGTACAGATGGAAATTAATTAAGAGGACCAAATGTGTTTTCAGTTTGTTTCCGTGCTGCTCCAGTTATTACAGGGAAGTATGTCCTGCTATGCTCCCAAATTGTATACGGACCTATAATTTATTCTTTATTTTCCCCCTTCATTTTTACCCCACCATTCTCCAAAATGGGGAGCAAAAGCGGTTTAGAGTGTTCTCCTGTTTGTATGTTCCAGAGGCCCAGGAATAAGAGGCAAAACAAGATGTTGTAAAAATGATACCATTATTGCTATGTAAGGTAGTCTTACAAAGAGCAAGATTACAAAATGGGGTGCCATTCTCATCTCCTTTAAAAGCAAACTTCTACCACAATGCTCACTGCATTGAGAGCATTGCTCACTGTTACTCTATGAAGACTCTTTGTCTGTCACATACACTGGACTGCAGAATCAGAACCTGATACTACTTGTAGGGCTTTTGCATATTTATTTAAATATTCTCACAAATGATTTCACTTTCAGATAGATTAACTTCACATATACCAGGATTTCACTGGCCGAGGAAATCGTATTCTCAGCTGTTGCCAGAACACCCTGACTGGTTATTTAAATAAACTTAGCAAGAGAAAACTTCTACACATTATTATTATTCAGACTATTAGCAACTTCTGGTTCTTGTTTTGTGGGATATCCCCTGATAAATTGATTGTGGCCAATGGTGTACAAACTGGTTTGATACTTTCAATCTTTGAAGAATGAGAAATCCCACCTTCCCAGTAAGACCCTGCTTTCTCCAAACTTGGCCCCCTATAGTCCTCAATAACATGCGCTTTAGGAGAGGAAATGGGGGGGGGTTGTCTTCATGTTTGCTTGTGTGCTTCCCAGGAGTATCTGAGTGGCCACTTTCAAAACCAGGATGTTGAACCAGATGTGATCTTTTTCTGATCCAGTTGGATTGATTTTATGCTCTGCATTGTGCAGCACATTCAATTTCTCTTCCCATAATGCCTTGCAGGGAAGAAACAATTTAAAGTTCTGCAAACAAATCATGTAACTAGATTTGAGAGAATAACATATTTAATTCTGTACAACTGCTTTAGAATAAAAATGGCCAAAGCAAGATTTCTAAAAGTGAAGTAAAATTTCATGGTTAGATAAGTTATATCCAAGAGACACCTAGACACATGACAGAAATTAGTTCAACAAAAGACAATTTTCTAGCACAAAATTTCAGTGCTGCCATCATTTGTTTGGAGCTGTAATTATGATGCACATAAAATGTTCTAAAATCAATGTCTGCTGTACATCAGTTGGGACTACCAAAGTCCTATTTTCAGCCATATCAAAGGATCTTGGTAGAGAAATCTAACAACTGAATAAACATGGTTTTTAGGCAAGGAAATAATATGTCCAGCTGCTGAAAAGCTGCTCCAGGATCCCACCCCAAAGTAGTAAGTGGCTTCCAGATGTTCTGGCAGTTAAAGAACACAGCAGGTCTTTGACTTCATGACACACTGCTGAACAGTTGGCCAACTCCAACTGACTCAACCAATTAGGGAGATGAGAATGGGAAGATCATGAAGATAGAGGCCTTCGGAATGCATCAATCTAGCTCCAGATGGCTCCAGATTGCCTCACTTTTAAAAGGTTATATAGCTATGTAAGAGACTGTTAATTTATATTTTTCCAGGAGTGATTTCAGATTTTGGATAGTGGAAATACAGTTTTTACCACTGCACAGTTTAGATGAATGCATTATGTACAAGTGACTTGTTTAGATCTTGCTGGTTAGCTACTATAATTTTATTTATTTTGTGCAGTCAGAATTGGGAGGATTTTTGCATTTTTCACTTTTTTATTTTCATCTCTGATTTCTAGTATGTAAACGAAAATGTTTGTTCAGTTCTAAGTCCAACATTCCATAATGGTATTGATCAGGTTTGAATGTGCAAGTTAACATGGACGCTTCAATAATAGGGCTTCCAATTAAATGCTCAGGTAGGTTCACCCCTGAAAGTCAGAATCCTAAGGAATGTTCAGTTCAGAAAAATTGGATCATTTTATTTTCAGTGTGCGCACACACACACATAGATTCATGCCACTTTATATAAAAAATGAAGTACAATATAATGAAATACTACACAAGGTTATTTTAAAATGTGTTTCCCTATTATATTTTCATCAAAGGAGTCAGGAGTAAGATCACCTACTGCACACAAAAGGAACAGTTTTTGTTCCTCTCTAATAGTCAAACTATTCTTTTTTTTTTTGGTCAAAAAACTTTTTATTTTCCATTCTTATCACATTTTACATCTTTTTATCAATTGGTTGAATTTTCCCTTTTCCCTCCCTCCCCCGAAAGGCTTCCCGCAATGCATTTCCCTCATGTCACATATAGATAAACTTAGGATAACATCAAGTACTTAATATTGTTCTAAACATAGTAAATTTTGTCTCACGTCCCAGTTCTTTTCTAAATATATCTTAAAGTCCTTCCATTCTTCAAAAAATTCTTGGTCCTCTTTATTGTTCAACTTTTTGGTTATTTTGTCCATCTCAGCCATGAACAGAACTTTTTGTATCCATTCTTCCAGATCTGGTATTTTTTCTTGCTTCCAATATTGAGCATATATCATTCTTGCCGTTGTTATCAAATACCAGAACAGTGTCTTTTTTGTTACATTCAGTTCTTCCATTTTTAAACCTAAGAGCAGAATTTCAGGTGTTTTCTTAAAAGAACATTTTAGAATCTTTTGCATTTCACTGTGGACTTTTGTCCAAAAGTCCCTAGCTTTATCACATGTCCACCACATGTGATAAAATGAGCCCTCATGTTTTTTACATTTCCAACATTTGCTAGACATATTCTGGTTCATATTTGCTATTTTCTTAGGTGTCATATACCATCTATACATCATTTTGTAACAATTTTCTTTTACATTAGTACATACAGATAGTTTCATAGAATTTTTCCACAAATATTCCCATGTTTCTATAGTTATTTCCTTATTCATATTAACTGCCCATTTTATCATTTGCTCTTTTACAGATTCATCCTCCGTAAACCATTTCAACAGTATTTTGTACATATTAGAAACCATTTTCCTCCCCCCACTTTCCCAAACAGTTTCTACTTCGTTTCTATCTTCTCTAAAACCATAGTTTTTCTTGTCCATTTTAAAAACATCATAAATCTGCATGTATTTTAACCATTCATAGTTATATTGAATTTCATCCTGCCCTTTCATTACCCATTCTGTTCCTTGCTTCATAATTAAGTCTCTATAAGGCAACCACTCCTTGCCTTGCTGTCTTGAATATGGTGTCAAAACTTCTGTTGGTACAATCCATAATGGCCTTGCATCTCGAAAATATCTTCTGTATCTTGTCCATGTCGCAAATAAAGCACACCTCACCACATGATGTCGAAAAAAACTATCCATATTTGTCTTCTCATACCATAGGTATGCATGCCAACCAAACCTACAATCATGGCCTTCTAGTGCCAGCAGTTTTTTGTTGTCCTAATAGTCAAACTATTCTTAATTGATGTCATACTACATTTCAGTTCTTAACTTAGAGAAGGTGTGTACCAGATTATGACTGGATGAAGTTTCTACCTCATCTTCAAGGTACAATCTTATCTATCATCCATCCATCCATCCATCCATCTATCATCATCATCATCATCATCATCATCTTTGTTGTTGTTCAGTTGCACAGTCGAGTCAGACTCTTCACGACCCCGTGGACCACATCACGCCAGGCCCTCTTGTCTTCCGTCCTCCTCCGGAGGTGTGGCATATGCAAATAAATTATGCTAATGAGTTATGCTAATGAGCTCCTGCACCTCTTTTTCTATGAAATGACCCCTGTATATCTATATACATTTAAACAATTGGGTGGGACAGACAGTGAAACAAAGAAGTAGTAAAGGGACTGCTCAGCCAAAGCAAAAGTAAAAGGGAAGTGGGGAATCACTATAGCTGCCTCTCCAGGAAACCTGTCAGAGGTTACTTACAAAATAAAAAATAATACAAGTGTGAAACATTTAATATTATTAATTAAAATACAGAACTCCAAAATAGAACCTACCCAGAGCATAAGAACAAATAACTGAGCAGCATAAAATAACACATTTAAAATAACAAAATTTCAAACTAAAAATGCTATAAAATGGTGTTAAAAGATCAACCCCTTAATTAAAAGCCTGGGTGAACACAAATGTTTTGTCCTAGTACTCTGCCTTTCTTCCCCTCAGAATTCTCCAAGTTTACTTCAAGTAAGCATACTTAGAACATATATTATTTTAATAAACCTCCAGTCAGAGCTCTTTTATAGATATTTGGGACTGCACATTCAAGGAAGATAGATAAATTGGAAAGAAGATAGATAAAAGTAGGAATGAGATTAAATTCTTGTCTCCAAAATGTTTAAGTTAAAATAGAAAGTTCTTACAGATGTGTAGCTCAGTCTTCTACATATTACAAGTAAACTCCACTGAGTTATCCCAGGAAAGTGCATTTAGGATTACAACCTTTAGAGTAAAGCTTTTCAAAATGTCAGGTTACAAAGAGGTATGCTGGACTGAAGAAACAATGGAAGAGCTTCTACTGAAAGAGTAAAAAGTTGGCATTAACTAAAACAAGTTCCTTGTAAAGCAGAGAACAGAACTAATGAAAACATAGTAGCCCCTATTGTCCCGGTGGCCACCGGGCCGGCCCCGGACGGCTCCCGGATACCCCGGGAGGACAGCATCGGCCCAACGCCAACCCCGCCGCCCGCCCCGACCCCGCGAACCAGGACCCTCAACAGACCTGTGCACCGGGCGTCGGGATAGGGCCGGCCGGGAGAGCCAAGAAGGGAGCGGCACGGAGATGCAGCGCCGAAGACGTCGGGACCCCGCCGGAGGAGCCGCGGGAAGCTCCGGCACGCAGCGGGCTGGCCGCGCTCGGCACAACCCCCAAATGCCGCATCAA
Source organism: Gekko japonicus (assembly GCF_001447785.1). NCBI lineage: Eukaryota > Metazoa > Chordata > Lepidosauria > Squamata > Gekkonidae > Gekko > Gekko japonicus. Next base: position 142,997 of record NW_015165243.1, on the reverse strand, counting down.
GACCCAGAGGCGGCTGCTGAGCGCGCGCCGCCTGGCCGACTCTCGGGGGAGCCAGGGACGGATAGGGCGGGGGCGGGCGCAGCGGCGTCGGCCCCTTTGAACGGGGGCGGGACCGGGGCGTTGGGCAGGCTCGACGGTCAGAGGGAAATAAAAAGGAGGGAGTGGCAAGCCGGTGAGGACTTGCTGGGCTGGCTAGAGGAACGTGTGAGGTGCTGACAGGCATAGAGAGAAACACCTCCGTATCCAGGCCAGATCCCAGGCGGGCAAAGGCGGTGACTTAACCCCTGAAGGCCCCGTGTCTGAGGCAAGCCCTCCTCGAGCGCGGTGACATTTCCCCTTTCCGTCTCAGCACCGCTCGGCGTCCCGGCCACACAGTAGGCTCTCCATGACGGCGTGAGCGCGACGGCGACCGGCGGTGGGTCCCCACGAGGGCAGCAAGAAGCTCACACCTATACAAGCTGAACTTTTTAAACAATACAGAAAATATCTTCCAGTTATAGAACTCCTAGTTTGGATAGCTATCTTCAATATTCTCCAAATTAGTCTACAGTTAGGGAGGGTTGCGAGATTATAATATCAAGATTCTCTTTGTATTTTTAAATCAGCCACTGCATCAAGAGACAGGGTAGCACAGCTGCTATCCCCCCAAAATTTATTCCTAGAATCTGCTTCCTCCTCATCTGCTACAAGGAGCAATCCAAGAAGAAGTATGTGTGTGCAGGGAATAGCGGTAGGAACCACAGATTACTCTAGTTTCTGAAGTAGATATAAAAGATTCAGAAGGAACCACCCATCTTGGTAACCTTAAAAACAGGTAGGCATATTCATATCAATTTCATTATTTGGACTGGCCAATGGGACAGTTTTTGACATCAACATTTGCAGTGGGAGAGAAGCCAGTTTTGAGGAGCACTTGGAGGACACATGGAGCTGCCCAAATTAAACCTCATCCCAAAGTAAACAAGAGTCATCCCATTCTCTTCCTTGTGTATTTAGAAATTCATTACGACCTTCTTGTGGTTGCTTATAGCTAAAATAACACAATAAAACGTTATAGCCATAAAATTCCCATTTAAAACAGGCTAGAGCATAAAAAGCAAACCATTAAAAACCAGCCAGAGCATTAAAAAAAACCCTCTGACCTTAATAGCCCACGCTAGCCTGATCTCATCAGATCTTGGAAGCTGAGAAGTTGGATGGGAGACCACCACAGAATACCAGGGTCATGACGTAGAGGCAGGCAATGGCAAGCTTCCTCTGCACTTCTCTGGCCTTGAAAACCCTAAAAGGTAAAGGTAAAGGTTCCCTTGCTCGAAAGCCAGTCGAATCCGACTCTAGGGTTGCGGTGCTCATCTCCATTTCATAGCCGAAGAGACAGCGCTGTCGGAAGACATTTCCGTGGTCATGTGGCCATCATGATTAAACTCCAAGGCGCACGGAACGCTGTTACCTTCCCACTGAAGTGGTACCTATTTATCTACTTGCAATTTCTTGCTTTCGAACTGCTAGGTTGGCAGGAGCTGAAACTAGAGACGGGAGCTCACTCTGTCTTGCGGCACCCGGGTCTCGAACTGCTGAACTACTGACCTTCCACAGCCTGCAGTTCAGCATCTTAACCACTTTAGCCACCGCAGCTCCTACAGGGTCACCATAAGTCGGCTGCAACTTGACAGCGAAAAAACAACACACATGCAAAAAAACAAGCCGCAACAACTTTGCATTTATTACAAATTACATTCTACAGTTCCTTGATGGCCAGATTGGAGGATTGAATGGAAGGGCTATTTCTTTGTTGAATGGATTCCAGGTTTGACCCTTGCATTTTTTGTCTACATACCTCTGACCTGGAAAGTTTCAAACGACACAAGAATCAAGTTTGCCACCTCTTGAAGTCTGTGTCTGAGGAAAGGAAAACTGGTTTTAGCAAAACCAAACAATGCATACTTTGTTCCCTAGGACTAGTGCCAATATTGGTGCCATATTGCCCTCCCCATCAGTTCTAGGGCAAAAGTCAATGAGCCTAGCTCACAAGTGCTTTAAAAATCAGTTTGTCACAAGCTAATTATAAGAGGAAAACACAAAGGAGCCAGCATGATTGTTAAATCACAGTCCTTTCCAGATGACTGGCTTGCAGAGGATCTATTTAAATTCTGACAGCGTTTCCCCTATCAGAATTATTCCAAGTCAAGTTAAATGACCAATTTCTCTATCTGAAAGATGAACGATGTAAATCTCCCTGGTGGATGTGCCAAGGAAGGGAAGATTTTAACTACCACTTGTACATCCTCAGTGAACGTGTACTCAAGCTGAAAGCAAGAAAGACGGTCAATGAAACACTGCGTTCTGAAAAATGCAGAAGAAAGGTTTGCCCAGCTGATGTGATCAGGAACATGTTTCTGGTCAGCAGAAACCAAAGTGATGCATAAGCGTCCATTGGAAACCTCACTCCAACTGGCAAATTAAAGAAAAATTGCTGCCCTTGCTGCAAAGACTGGGAAAGGTCAGAGTAATTTGTTCTGACATGACTCGAGAGTCTATGCTGTCTTTCCTCTATCTGCTTTACAGAATGAATTATATACTCTTTATAGATTCAGGTGGGTAGCTGTGTTGGTCTGAAGCATGCACACAAAAGCATACACTCAGAATTAAACTTTCTTGGTCTTAAAGGTGCCATTGGACTCAAACTTTGTTCTATACTCTTTATAGATCAGTGTGAACACAGAAAGCCAAGAGCCATGCAGCACATATGTATAATGCACATGAATTTGAGATCCTGTACAGGATTACAAGAAAGCCTTCGACTGTGTCGGTCATAACAAACTGTGAAGAACCCTACAAGACCTGAGTGTGCCAGGACATCTGGTCAAGTTGATACAATCTTTGTACACAAACCAGGAAGGCATGGTGCGAACACCGATTGGAAATACTGATTGGTTCAAGTTAGAGAAAGGAGTACGACAAGGTTGCATTCTTTCACCTTTCCTATTCAACATGTATGCCGAAACAATCATGAGGAAGTTAGAGCTGGAATAATGAGAAATTTGGCTAAAGATGGGAGGAAGGAATATCAACAATCTTCAATTTGCTGACAGTACAACCCTCCTCTCAGCAACTAAAAAACGCCTGGAATACCTGATCAAGAAAATCAAAGAAGGAAGTGAGAAATCTGGCCTCTTCCTAAACATCAAAAAGACCAAGTTCATGACCATCAAGAAGAATAGAAACGTCAAAATATCAGTTGACAATGAAGAGATCGAATGTGTGGAAGAATTCACTTTCTTAGGGTCACAGATCAACCAAAATGGTGAATGCAGTCCAGAAATAAAACACTGAATCACGCTGGGTCACACAGCAATGATGAGCATGAATTGAATGTGGAAGAGCAGGACATCAGGCTAGCAACCAAATGCAGATTAATCTGTGCTATAGTGTTCTAGGGGCCACGGTGGCTCAGAGGTTAAGACACTGAGCTGCAGACTAGAAGGTCTGTAGTTCGGCAGTTCGAGACTTTAGTACCGCGTGATGGAGTGAGCTCCCGTCTCTAGTTCCAGCTCCTGCCAACCTAGCAGTTCGAAAGCAAGAAATTGCAAGTAGATAAATAGGTACCACTTTGGTGGGAAGGTAACAGCGTTCTGTGTGCCTCAGCATTTAGTCATGCTGGCCAAATGAAATGTCTTCGGACAGCGCTGGCTCTTTGGATTGGAAACGGAGATGAGCACTGTCCCTAGAGTCGGATTCAACTGGCTTTCTAGCAAGGTAAACCTTTACCTTTACCTATAGTGTTCCCCATAGCAACCAGTGGCTGCGAAAGTTGGACCATGAAGAAGCAAGACAGGAGGAAAATTGACTCATTTGAGCTGTGGTGCTGGATAAGGCTCCTGTGCATTCCTTGGACAGCAAAGGTGACAAACAAGCATGTACTGGAGCACATAAAACCAGGCATGCCATCGGAAGGAAAATCACAAAACTGCGACTGACGTATTTCGGCCAAGTCATGCAGAAGAACTCACTAGAAAAAGCAATTATGCTTGGATTGGTTAGCAGCAGCAAAAGGAAACCTAGAATCGCCAAGAGTCGAACATGACTGAATAGCTAACAACAACACAGGATCAGTACAATGCATGAAAATTCATCTTATTAAGAGCTGGTAAAATAATTAATTTAGAGGTAGATGATGAACCATCTTCTTCTACTCATAAACAACACCTTGACATAGTTTGTAGGGTAAGTGGATTGTAGAGGATTCTTAATTCTCAGTCCTTTAGATATAATGTCCAGGTGTTTGCATTTTGTAAGAAAGGAAATCAGTCTGTACCTGTGCAAGTTTCTTTGTCAGGTTGATGGAGTTCCATTCCATGTGGCTGAATGTGGTGACTTCCATGAAGATAGATCCAGTTGGTCAGCCATGTTGGTCTGAAGACCAACGTGGCTGACCAACTGGAAACACCTTGACATGTTCATGCCCAATAGCTGCTGAATCAGATACTCCACAATTATTAGTTGCCCCTTAAACATAAATGAATACCAAGGGATTTTTTGAAGCAGTAGTATGACCCTTTTATCAATGCGCCACTTAGAATATTCTGCTTCAGTGTTTCACCTTGACTATTCAGAATGGAGACCTATGGTACCAAGCAGTTATCAGCAATAAAGCTTGCTGATTTAGCAGTGCGATCCTCAGCAGCAGTTAATGTACTTCAAGGGGAGGAACTCTGCTTAGGTTTGTACTGCAAGGGTATGCATTCTTGCACTAGTTAAGACTAACAGCATGGCAGGAATTAGACTCGGTCATGGCATTCCATCAGCTGATATGCTAAATGGCAGGCCAGGCAGTTTTGTGGAAGGCATTCGCTCAGCTTCCCTTCCTCCCATGGTACTAAATACTAACACTGCAATCCTAAGACTACTTTCTCGGGAGAACTCCCCAATGAATAAAAAGGACCTTATTTCTGAAATGTGTTCAGGATTTCTCCTACAATATCTCAACAAGGTGTTGCTGGGAAACACTAATTTGAATGTTCTCCCAATCAAAAAACAAAAACCCTTCCTGTATATCAAAGGGTTTTTAGCATAGTTTCCCCCAGACTTTTTAGTTTTTCATATTGAGGGGCATTATGCATGCATAGATACTTACTCTGCCTATATTCTGGAGCAGTATAGTCCAAGAAGGCAGTGAGCCTGTAGGTTAACTGCTTCTGTTAGTACAGCGGTGGTTCACCATGTTTGGCTTCTTTCAGCACTTCATTTTTTATGTATTTACCTACTTTATCCATTGCTTCCATAGTAGAACACCTGTATATATTCAGGTTATTCTAAAGTAACTGGGCTGTCTTGACATGTATAAACATGGATTCCAGTTTCTGTTTTTCTCCTTGGATCCCTTCCAGTCTGTTTAGATCTCTCCGTGTGTGCTGTTGTTGCTGTAAAAATGCACAAAGGTATAGTTCAGCAGTTATAGCTACTTACTTTGAAGGTAGAATTTTGAAATTTTTGGAAAAGCATCTAAACATGTGATGTCCAGGCTGTCTCCTTGCCTTCTCCCATTATAATTGTATTTTATTAATTGCAAAGCAAGTCACCCTGATCAACAGCAAAAGCTTCTACACACAGAAGGATGCTTTCATCATTGATAAAACACAGTACTTAGCATATCCGCTTAATGAATACAGTTTCAGTGATCGATAAAGGAATGTTTCCTTAAAGATTAATAAAATGCACTGGTAGGACACATCTGCCCTCCCTTAGTTTTCTGACATTGTTTACTATTATAATTCCACTTGGATAGTATATAGCTATGGCAGCATCCTCAGACCATGACCAGGGAAAGGGTGGTACATGAGATATATGGTACTCAATAACTATGACATTGTACTTGCAACGTTGTTCTAGTATGGTGTCATAAGGATGCAGTGACACCACATATACATAAATTCCTCTCTTTTGAGATTTCACCTCCAACATATTCCTAATATGGCTTAAACATATTAATCATAGATCAATATGTATAGATTAAACATATTTTTCAACTTCGTCAATACCAAGTACCATTTGAGTAATACATTAAAAAACTCCTCTAAGTACACTATCTGGGCAGTCCAACCCTGAGGGCTGCTGTGGCAAGCTGCAAATGTAATAGTGGAGGTGCTGGTCTGATTTTGTAGGGAAGAAAAATAACATGTGCTGTTCTGCAAGGCATGAACCACATAGTGAGCTCAGTGGACTCCATAGCATCCCTGGCAATACTCATCAATCAGACAGTGGCAACTGATGATGTCCCTCTGAGGACAGCCAGCCACTGCCAGTAATACAGCCAGTGCCCCTCAATGGCATTCCACCTCAGAGAGTGCAAGAGGACAGGAAGGGAAAACCCAGTGACAGCACAACCTCAAGAGAGGCATGTGGCCTAAGCACACCCCCCCCCAATAGCCCACCAGAGAACCACGTGGTGGACTGTGAACAGGATGCCCTTACATCCCCCCTGGAAGGGTATGACTGAGGCCAAAATTGCTGGCCACATACAACTATCCCTGCTTCAACCCACACACACCATATCCCTGAAGAAGAAAAACAAGAAAATAAGAAGACAGAGGTCAGGCTGAAACCCACAGCCCACACACCCAAGGCTAGCTTCCTAACCACTGCGCCAAGTCAGAAGCAAAGGGGGCATTCCATTACGCATTAGGCACCCCACTGCAGCCTTGCTGCCATTACCAGCCATAGTGGTTGGTTCAAAAAACAGCTGCTCCAGCTGTCCTGAAAAAGCCCACCATAGAGAATAATGGCAAAACTGAGGCTCTTGCTTTCATCTTCTCCCTTCCCTCCTTTGTGGGGGCAGAGCCCCCTTTTCTCTCCAAGAACAATAGCCCCTTGGCCCAAATGACTTGAAACTTGGGGGTTCTTTATTGGACTGACAGCAGTAGATCCACTGCAATTTTAGTGTCATTTTGTTGAAAACAGCCACTTCCCTCCCAGAAAAAAATCCATCCTTCTTCACTTTCCGAGAGGAAACAAAGAACATACTAAAAGGAGGAGGGATGACAAAAATCAGAGTTTTTAGTGGAAAGGTTAAATTATTGTCACTGCAGGCAGGGTTTGCTTTTTTAACCTCAGTTGTTGTTGTTCAGTCACACAGTCGAGTCTGACTCTTCGCGATCCCATGGACCACATCATGCCGGGCCCTCCTGTATTCTGCTGTCCTTCTGAGTTTGCTCAATTTCATGTTCATTGCATTGGTAACACTGTCTATCTCATCCTTTGCCATCCCCTTCTTCTGTTACTTTCAATCTTTCCCAACATCAGGGTCTTCTCCAGTGAGTGCTGCCTTCTCATTTGGTGGCCAAAGTATTTGAGCTTCAGCTTCAGTATCTGTCCTTCCAGGGAACAGTCAGGCTTGATTTCCTTTAGGAGTGACTAATTTGATCTCCTTGCTCAATAGTCTTCTCCAGCATCATAATTCAAAAGAATATATTATTTGGCGCTCGGCCTTTCTTATGCTCCAGCTCTTGCAGCCATACATTACTACTGGGAATACTATTGCTTTGAGTATACAGACTTTTGTTGGCAGTGTAATGTCTCTACTTTTTATTCTGCTGTTGTTTGCCATAGCTTTCCTCCCAAGGAGCAGGCATCTTTTAATTTCATGCCTGCAGTCACTGTCTGCAGTGATCTTGGATCTCAGGATCCCGGTGGCCAATGCCATTTCCCTCCAATAGGACTCAGCGGACAGAACAGCCCTTGCTGTGAGAGGGACCTACTTTGGAGGTCTGTATACTCGAACCCCTTGGTCCAATTAGCTCGAAACTTGGGAGGGTCGAGGTCGACGAAGACCGCCGGAGCTCAACAAGGGTAGACATGTGCGGAGTTGCACTGACACAAGCTACTGTTCCTGGGTTTCTACCCTCTCCATAGGGGCCCTGAGCTTGAAGGGAGAGCAAGAGGCTTTGCTCCGGTTAAGGGGTGTGAGGCAAACACCCCTTCTCAAACTTGGAGTTGCCTTGAAGTGGAGAAGCCTGAGGACGTCCGACAGAAACACCGGATTCCAGTCAAGCATTGCGGTCACGGCTAGACTTAACACTCACTAGCGAAGCTGAGAAGCAGTGGGAGCCAGTTAAAATAGATAAGTATTGATACATGGAACTTGGTTTAAAAATAAATTCACTTAATAGCTGCACTTATGAGGGTGGTATATTCTCTTTTCCTTTCACTACCCCCCCCCCAGGTTAAGAGCAAATAGTAGAAATCACTGGGCCGAGAAAAATACAGCTCAAAGAAGTGCAATAAGCAGTATAAAAAAGGGGGGGAGAAGGAAATAGAAAGTATAAATTAACTGGGTTGTTTTCTGTTGTTGTTGTTGTTGTTTTGCCGAGTCGTCATTGCCAGAGGAGAGACAGTGGGTCAACGAGGGAGTAGAGGAGAGGCGACTCAAGAGTAGGGAGCTTGAGGAGAGTGGTGTTGAGAAGCATGGAGCAGAAGGGTGATGTGGGGAGAGGCGGAGGCTTGGCGGAGAGACGGAGCTGAG
>NW_015165243.1:123687-134467 GCF_001447785.1 Gekko japonicus | reverse complement strand
TGGAGTTGGAGACAGATGGAGGCAGAGAGTGTGACGAAATCTATATTGGAATAAGATTATAGAAGCAAATAACTTTAATCGTGGGAAACAAATACATTTCAATTTTAAGACCTATAAGGCCCTATAATTTAGGTGTAAAACAACAACAGAATAATTTTAAAAAGTGTGAAACAAGAATACAAAAGTATACAAAAGTATTTAATTGGACAAAGTAGTAAGAGGATAACTAAATAAATAAATAAATAAATTTTAAAAATAAATAAATAACTAAATAAATAAGTTAAAAGAATTAAATATTAAGTAAAATGTATAATAAGAACCAAAAGATAATATTTGATAGGTCCATAAGTAGTTAAGTAAGTAAATTAATTAATTATAAAAGAAAGATTAAAACAACTAGGTTAAAGACTTAAAGAATTAAAAATCTGGCTTTATGAATTTTCCAGCAGTTGCACTTAAAGAAACGTATTCAACTTCAAACTAAGATTGCTCTACACAAATTGAAACTCTCTAAAAACTCTAAAATGGCATCCAGGTCAGGCACAAGGAAATCTTCATTACCATCACCCAAAATGCAAGCAAGAATACAACAATCAATCAACCTGACAATCATTATTTCAACGGAAGAACTTAAAGCAGACTTAAAATCATGGGTTCAGAATATAGTTGCTCAGACAGTGCAGGATTCAGTAAGGGAAGCCGTCACGCAAGCTGTGAAAGAAACAGTGGAAACGATTTTACCAATGGTGCTAAAAGCAGAGATGGAACCCATACATACAAAAATGGAGGCTATTTTTGCAGTTACAGAAGAACTTAAAAAACAAATGAAGAGCGTAAACAGGAAATGGAAAAAAACACTAAGGACCTGCGAAAATTAGAAGAAAATAACAAGAAACTTCAAGAATACTTCCTAGAATTGAAAGCAAACACAGATAGGATAGAACAAACGTTAATCTCATTGGAAATGGACAGTGCAGCGTACGTGATTAGATGCCAGAACTTCCCTAAATCCAAAGGGAAAGACCTAAAAGGTAAAATGGCCAAGCTACTAGCAGAAGAATTAGAAGTAGGATTAAAAGAAGAAGTAGAGAAGAACATTGACTTAATATACAGGAAGAACACTACGTACGCAAGGAAAAATAAAATGCCTAGAGAAGTACACATCAAATTCAGAAAAAAAGAGCTAAGAGATAAAACTCTACAGGCAGCTAGCCAGAACCAAGTGGTTACAGATAATAACGAGGTTAAATTTCTGAAAGACACCCCATGGCGGGTAAGAGAAAAAATATTTGTTTATATGAAATTAGCTAAACTACTTAGGCACAATGATATACTCTATAGATGGCTTATACCAGAGGGTCTGCTCTTCACTTACTCAGGGAGAAGATATAATATTAATTCAATATTCAAAATGGAGTACTTTCTGGAAAGACATGGACAAGATTTAGGCGGACAAAATGGAAGAATCGCCAGACTCAGCAGAAGAAGATGCAGAGGAAGGAACGAGCACGCAAATCACTGTAACAGTAGAGAAACAAAAGACAAAAAAGGAAAGAAAAAGAAAAAAACCTGGAAAAACCATGCCTAACGTTCTCACAAGATTCCAATACAAGAAGATAGAAAAGAATAACAAAGAAACACAAGATGGAGAAGTCACAGATGATTAAAATTATATCGGTCAATGTTAACAGGCTCAATGGCCCACAAAAAAGAAGAAGAATATTACATCAATTAAATAAATTCAATATAGACATAATATGTATTCAAGAAACCCACATAAAAAGATGAAGAAAAATATCTTAATCAGAAAAAGTTAGGAAGGTTGTTCACAGATTCAGACAGAAATAAAAAAAAGAAGGGATTAGCTACTTATGTAAAAGAATATCTGCAACCCAAATTAGAATTCAATTTAGAAGATGGAAAGGGATTAGTGGTCTCAGTCGAGAGACAGGGAAAAAGAAACTTAATACTGAATATTTATGCACCTAACCAAAACCAAGCCCGCTTTTTTAAACAATTACAAGAGAAATTGGTGAAAGTACCCTTTGAGGAGATTTGTATAATAGGGGATTTTAATTCGGTGTATGATCCAAAAATTGATAGAAGATCTCATAAATCAAAAACTTCAAAGTCAAGTAATATATTACCAAAAATATTTCTCAATTTAGCGGAAGAATTTTCCTTGATAGATATATGGAGAACAAAAAACATAGATAAAAAAGAATTCACTTTCTTTTTGGCCCATCATAGTACATGGTCTAGGATCGATATGGTGTGGCTATCGACCAACCTCATTAAAAGCATAGAAGAGACAGAAATAAAAAAAAGAAGGGATTAGCTACTTATGTAAAAGAATATCTGCAACCCAAATTAGAATTCAATTTAGAAGATGGAAAGGGATTAGTGGTCTCAGTCGAGAGACAGGGAAAAAGAAACTTAATACTGAATATTTATGCACCTAACCAAAACCAAGCCCGCTTTTTTAAACAATTACAAGAGAAATTGGTGAAAGTACCCTTTGAGGAGATTTGTATAATAGGGGATTTTAATTCGGTGTATGATCCAAAAATTGATAGAAGATCTCATAAATCAAAAACTTCAAAGTCAAGTAATATATTACCAAAAATATTTCTCAATTTAGCGGAAGAATTTTCCTTGATAGATATATGGAGAACAAAAAACATAGATAAAAAAGAATTCACTTTCTTTTTGGCCCATCATAGTACATGGTCTAGGATCGATATGGCATGGCTATCGACCAACCTCATTAAAAGCATAGAAGAGACACAAATACTATCAAGTACATTTGCGGACCATAATCCAATTTTCTTAAAGTTAGGAGCTAGGAGCAGGAAGTCAAGATGGACAATGAATATGGACATGTTAAAGGACAAAGAGGTAGTAGAAAAGACAAAAACAATTGTACAAGAGTTTTTTTAGGAATAATACTCCAAAAGAAACCCCCATAGAAATAATTTGGGATGCCTTTAAGGCATTCATAAGAGGGTGGTGGATCAATCAGGGGGCATGGAAGAAGAAACAAGAAAATAAAAAAATTGAAATACTGAAAGGGAAAATACAAGAAGAAGAAAATAGAATTATAAATATTAATAGGGACTCAGAGAACATAAGGACCAAACGAAATAAGTTACAGCATCAACTTAATTTACTTCTAACTCAAGATGTAGCAAAAAACTAGAAATGGCTAAATTGTATTACTTTGAAAATGCTAATAAGCGTACAAGATGGCTAGCATATAAACTGAAAAAAGAGAAGGAAAAAAGAGTAATTAAAAGACTAAAAGATGAGAGAGGAGAGGGGAAGTCGTTACAAAAAGATATTGAAGAAATAATAGAAAATTTCTATAAAAACTTATATAAGAAATCAGAAATAATAGAGACAGAGGTTCAAAATTACCAGGGAAAATGGGAAAAGGGAAAGTTTAATAAAGAGCAGGTAGCCATATTAAATTATCCAATTACGACTTGCGAAATAATTGAGGCAATACAAAATGGGGGGGAAAGAAAATCCCCAGGCCCAGATGGGATCCCTACAGAATTCTATCAAACATTTAAAGACCAGATATTGGGCCCATTCAAAGATCTATTACAAAACATTCCTAAATCAAATAAACTACCTGCCTCATGGAATGAAGCAGTTATAACACTGATCCATAAACCTAACTCTGATGAGGAGGAAATAAGGAATTATAGACCCATTTCCTTATTAAATACGGATTATAATTTTTTTGCAAAGATATTGGCTAATAGGTTGAAAAAGACCTTAATTCACATAATACATAAAGATCAATCAAGATTTCTACCTAAAAGAAGGATACAAAATAATATAAGAACTATAATTAACGTATTAGAATATTATGAATTACATCCGGGGAAGCAGATGATGCTAATACTTTTAGACGCAGAAAAGGCATTTGATAATATTAATTGGGCATATATGCTACAAAAATTAACTGCGTGGGAATGTGGGAATAACTTTTACACAATGATAAAAGCTATATACTGCAAGCAAAGTGCCAAAATTCTAATTAATGGAGAAACCTCTCAAAGCATTCCAATACAGAAAGGCACAAGACAGGGATGCCTGCTATTCCACTATTGTTCATATTTACTATAGAATTGTTAATTGATAGGTTAAGAAATAATGAAATGATAAAAGGTCTGAGAGTAAAAGGTGAAGTGTTCAAATTACAGGACTTTGCAGATGACTTGATTTTTATACTAGAAGAACCGGAACATTATTTATCATATTTAATAGAAGATATACAGGAATTCGGCAAACTAGTGGGATTTAAAATCAATATCCAAAAAACTAAAATCATAGTCAAGAATTGTCAACAAAAGTTAATTAAAAAAATTAAGGAGATTTCAAAAATGGATGTAGTGCAGAAAGCGAAATACCTAGGAATTTGGATTTCAGGTAACTCTTCAACGTTATATGAAAGTAATTATGTACAACTTTTAAATGATATTAAAAAAGATTTAAACCATTGGGAGAAAATACATATCTCGTTACTGGGTAGATTAGCGACAATAAAAATGAACATTCTTTCAAGATTTCTTTTTTTGGCACAAAACTTACCAATACTTAAAAATTACATTTTTTTAAGGAGCTAGAGAAAACTGTAAGTAAATCTATATGGCAGTCTAAAAAAATGAGAATAAAAATTAAAGATCTCCAGGACAGTCAAAAGAGAGGAGGATTTGCATTGCCTAATTGGCAATTGTACTATTTCTCAGCGTCGATGATATGGATTAAAGATTGGGTTGAGTTAGAAGATATGAGAACTCTAGCCTTAGAGGGATCAGACTTGGTAATGGGATGGCATGCGTACTTATGGTACGGGAAAGATAAAATTCACGCTAACTTCCATACACATATATTAAGAAGTGCTCTTATGAAAGTTTGGAACATAATAAAACTCAAATTCTATACTAAAGTCCCTCTGTGGATATCTCCGATAGAAGCATTTGCCAAACCGTCTTTGATAATAGGGGAAATTAAAGAAACTTATGGCAACTTATTAAACGAAAAAGCCAAACTGAAAACAGATGAGATATTAAAAACACAAAATATAAACCTATATTGGTGGGATAAAAATGTACTAAAATCAAGATACAATGAAGGTAAATAGAATTTTACACTAGTTTAAACGAAATTGATAAAATTTGGCTTTCTTCCGGTGATAAATTAATTCAGAAATTCTATACAAACTTATTAGAGAAGGAGCTACAAGAAGAGATAATAAAAACGTCAATGATAGCCTGGATAAAAGAGATAGGGCACACAATAGAAATGAATCAGTGGATAAAAACATGGAGATCACTAAAATATGTGAGAAATATGTGAGTGCGACGGCATATAAGGAAAACATCTATAAAATGTTTTCAGGTGGCATTGGACCCCTGCTAAAGTTGCTAAATGCTTCCCGAAAGCATCAAATATCTGTTGGAGATGTGGCAGGAATATAGTATCATACCTCCACATATGGTGGAGGTGTGACAAAATACAGTCCTTTTGGGGAAAAATCCATAAAAGATTTTCAGATATATTTAAAATCAATATCCCATTAACACCAGAAGTGTATTTGCTAAATATGATTCCAGATACGATAAAAGACCACAAACATATAATAGTTTATTTATTAACAGCAGCAAGAATTTTGATAGCTAAGCATTGGAAGTCGAAAGCCATACCATCTATAAAAGAACTTAAACTCAAAATTCTGGAAATAGCTGAAATGGATAAACTGAGTATAGCATTAAGGAACAAACCAGAGGACCTTTTTTTGGACGGATGGGAAATAATCTATACTTGGCTGAACCTGAAGAAGATATAACAGAACTGAGACTATGCTAGTAAAAGATGAACTTAATATTAAGAATTGTATAATTATTAAATGGATATTTGTACATATTTTTGTGAAATGAAAACTGAAAATAAAACTGGGGGGGTATCATTAGATTAGAAGGAGGACTATGCTCTGTGCAAAGTTGGTGCCATTATCTTTATAAACAGCTGCCCCAGACCTTCCAACATATTCCCCATTGAAAGTAATGGTCCCACAGCAATGTAATCTACATGGATTTGAACCCCCAAACTGGCAATATCCTACATGAATATAAGCTATTACAGAAAAAAGATCCCCTCCCAGCCCTGGATACAAAAATATAATGATTTTTTTTCTCAGTGCACACCCCTGGGCTGAAGGCAGCAACTGCATTGTTCCTTGGATGCCTTATTCTATCTGATCGCACTGCTTTATAGTTCGAGTCTCGGGGAGAAAGGTGGACTAGAAATAAATTAATCCCATCAATAAATCTTCCGTCATTTTCCTAGCCAGCCTTTCCTAACCAACATAGATCATCCTTTTTCATTGTTGCTGTACACTGAATCAACATTTTCCTTATCTACCACAAGTCCAAGATCTCTTTCCTGAACCATCACTATTAATTTGGAGCCATACCCTATCCCTGTACACCAGGATTTTTCCCCCCTCATGCTATTCATCCCTTATTTATATATCATAGAAACTATCATTTATATAGATGAAGTAGGAGGGACACTTTACACAGGAAAAACAACAACTAAAATGAACACCAAGTACTAAGATAAAAGCACTTTCCTTAAACATTTCCCCTATGTTTCAGGATGAAATTAATTTTTTCCCTTCACAGCATTCATTCATCTTAGAAGAAACTTTCCTCTGGAACCTACAGCTTTCATCTGATCTTGTTAGATTCTGTTGTGTTGCTTCTTTGGGGTCTTTTCAATCAGATGTTTTTGTATCAGGTAGAGACTGTCATCATCCATATCCCCAAATCAGTTGTGCCATTTTACTTGTGAACTGCCTCAACCTTGAGGGTTCCCTATTGTCTAACTAGGCGAGGCTCAAGTAGCACTGCACAACTTGGCCATACTTTTCTCAGGGAGAGACTGAGAGGGAAAAACAGAAAGCTGAAGGCAGGAGGGCAGATAGAAGTAGGTTAGCTGATTGGTGGAAAGGACAGAAAGAAGCAGGGATGGGGGGAGGCTATGGGGACTTTCAGGGAAGAGAAAGAGGAGATAGTGGGGGAAGGGAAAATGAGGTACTACATGCAAGTCCTTGCAGATCTCCTGCTTGTCCCATATCTAATTCCAAACCTGGCCGCCACATGGATTCATAGATGGAGAGAATGGGGCCACAGAAAGATAAGAGTAATTTATCTATAAATCTGAGGAAATTCCCAGGTTTGCAGAAAAATCCAAATATATACATGAGCCAGGTAGGTGTGGGAGGAAAAGTGGGAGCTACACCAGGAGCAGTTGGGTGAAGGGGACGATGAGGGCAAGTACGGTTGCTGCTGCCCCTTAGTGCTCCCTCTTCTGTCACCTGAGCAGATGGTCAGTGAGGGGGAGGAAGAACAGGAACCACCATTGTCGTCGTCGCCCCCCCCCCCGCCGCTGATGACAATGCCAGTGGGTGGGCAAGGAAGAGGAGAGCAGGGAAGGAGGAGCAGGAGCTGCCACTGCCACCCCATCACTGCATGAGCCAGACAGGCGAACAGGAAGGTTGGGAGAGAGAGGACTGGGAACCACTGCTGCCACCCCACTCTCTGCCAGCCAGCCTGCCAAGCAGCCCTGCTGTGTTTGCCTAAAGAGGAGAGCAGCCAGCTTTCCCTTTCCCAGCTTACTGCCCCATTCTAGACCATCTGTCCCAAACACTGGTGGTCATACAATCAATTAACAGGTAGGTGGAACCTGGATCCAGGTGACCACTTTTTCCATGTAGTACTTTGAACTGGTCTGACAAGATAAGACCAGCAGATCGATGCACGTCAGAGAATTCGAAGAATATTCCGAACAAGTGAGCTGTCCTTCAAAGGATTCCATTTTCTAGTTGCATAAAAATCCAACCGGTGATCTTGAGAAACAGGCTTTATACTAATTTATATGCGTTAGCATGGATGAGAATGAGAAAATATATTCGGTGGTTTGAATAGATTTATTGTGCTCACTGTATTGGTAATCTGGAAATCCTCGCTAATCAATCAGCCTATACAATTATCTTAAATCTTTCAATGATACAGTGGCACAAACATTTTTTAGACATAAAACACCAGCACAAACTATTCCTGTCCTTTTCTGGCACAAGCCTGTTCGGTCACCACTGTCTGCCATAGCACTGAACGGTGTGCAGCCCTTCCCAAGGCTGGTCTCTAAGTACCATGCCCGTTTGATGTTCTGCACAAAAGGATTATGTTCTATTTGTTAAGGTGTCTGAGATGATTGAAGCACATCAGAGAATTCAAAGAAGATTATTCTGAATGAGCCATTCTTCAAAGGATTCCATTTTCTAATCAGTTGGTTCTTAGGATTACAAGCCCCCCTCCTCCAGTTCTTACTCCTTTTAAATGCTCCCAGTGACACACATGACCTTGCCTGTTTGTTAAACTACACATTCTTAAAGAGGAATTATGAGCAACTGGCTGTTCTGAAAGGGCATTCCCCCCTCCAGTGCCTTGTCAGATTGAAGATTGCATCCAAATTCTGGTAAGAGTGCAATTTCTTTCAAAGCCAAAGACACCGAAAAAGAGACAGAGAATAAGATAAATAACTGCTTGTTCGATTGGGGCAAAACAGATGAAACCAATCAAGCATGATGCCTTGATGCCATGATAGAAGCCCCATGCTTTTATGCAGTTCAGCCATGTGTAGAGTTAGGAAGTTTCTCAAGTTTGGGGGGGGGGGGACCCAGAGATCTATATATTTTGCTAACTTTCATCCTATCTGCATATTCAAGACATTTGGAAGCAACTTACATAACCCATATGTTATAAGGAAGGCCATGGTCGACGAGATAGTTTTGATGTTATGCATATTTTTATTTGCACCACAGGAATTGAGATGGAAGGGACACTTGCCTTTCTTCCACTACAGATTCCTAGTACATTTTGGCAATTACACTACAAAGGCAAGCTTAACAGTTATGATTAAATACAGGAGATCAAGCTCAAATGAATACCACATTGGTAGGAAGAGGCTTTGACCAATATTTCAAGCAATCTGATTTCACTTTGGGCTAGCTTTCAGATTCCAGTCAAAAAAAAGAAGAAGCAACAAAAGCCTCTAGATTGTATGTCATTTTGGAGGTAGCAGTGCAATAGGAGAAACTGATACATTATTGCTTGAATGCAACTCAAAACAGTCTCATCTTGTATCTGATTTTTTTTATAGACATATTTCTCCCAGCAAGTTGCCAAATCCCTGGAGAAAAATGCCCCGTCCCTTTAATAAAGGGATGTTGTTTATCAGATGATGTTATTTACCTCCAAGCCAGGGAAAACTATTTCAACACATTAAGGTTCTATTAAAGAACTGGACCCTAGCAAAAACAAAAATGCAGTCATTTAGAGTAGTTGGGAGGAGTGTTCCCCCTAAGCTGAGTTACTGTGAGCTAGCTTACAGTTTTTTAGCCTCCAGCTCATACGTTTTTTGTGAAGGATGGCTCCAGAGCAAATTAATTTATGCAGCAGTTAATCACTCACTCATAACTTTAATGCCAGTAGCTCACAAAGTAGAATTTTTGCTAACAAAACTCCACAGTTTAGAGGGAGCATTGGTTGGGAGTTGGCAGCTAGGGAGCTGCGAGGGAAAAGAGGATGTCTGACTGAGTGAAACTGTGGAGAAGAGCTACTTACAGCTGGCTGAAAATAGTCAATTGGTAACACAGGATCCCAGTTACAGGAATAACACCACAGTTCAAAAGTTCAGTGTAAGGATGGGCATAAACTGGGAAAATGCAGTTTGGTTTGTGTTTCATAGAGTGCCAAGTTCATGAATCACAAACCATCACAAACTTTTAGAAGCCAAATGAACTGGTCTGGGTCATGAACCTCATGAACAGATCCTGTGCAAGCTAGAAAAACCAAACTTGCTTTCTGGGGAAAGAACAGGTGCAGGTTCAGGAGGTTCAGTAGTGTATAGAACAGATCCTGTGCAAGCTAGAGACAGCAAGGGACCTTCCCCAGATGCTTCTCTACATGCCCACCAAGTTATTGCTTTGAAGTCTGGTAAACATTTAGATTGAGTGCAGACAGTCTATCTGGAAATGTATCCATTCATGAACCACCACAAACCTCCACAAACAGCTTGAAAGTTCATGGAAATTTTGTTCTAGTTGACCAGCCATGAATTTCGCTTCATGAACCATGAACCAGACAAAATTCATCACAAACTTTAGTTCGTGAGCTGGTTCATGTCCATACCTAGTTCACTGAAAGTGAAATGTTGTAACTCCTACTACCTTACTTCTTTCAGTTTGATGTTCATACCATAAATAAAAGTTAACTTCTTGTTTTGTTTAACCTTATAGGCTGCATGTCTCAGGGAAAGGGCACACACACACACGTTAAAATATCTCAGTCTATGTGTGCATTATGCCCTGACCTGGATGGCCCAGGCTAGCCCAATCTCATGAGATCTTGGAAACTAAGCAGCATTGGCCCTGGCTACTATTTGGATGGGAGACCACCAAGGAATACCAGGGGTGGGATGCAGAGGCAGGCAATGATTAACCTCCTGAGAACATCTCTTGCCTTGAAAGCCCTAAAGGGTTGCCATAAGTCACTTGGCGACACTTTCCACCACCATATATGTATTATAGCAGGGGTGTCAAACATGCGGCCCGGGGACCGGTGTAACAGGCCAGATTAACCCCCCGGCCAGAGTAACCCCGGGGTTACTCTGGCCTAGGCTAGAGTAACCCCGGGTTAATCTG
>NW_015165243.1:122308-123586 GCF_001447785.1 Gekko japonicus | reverse complement strand
GGGGTTATTCTGGCCTAGGCTAGAGTAACCCTGGGTTAATCTGGCCGGCTGTAACAGGCCAGATTCACCCCCCGGCCAGAGTAACCCCGGGGTTACTCTGGCCTAGGCTAGAATAACCCCTCCATTCACCCCCCGGCCAGAGAAACCCCGGGGTTACTCTGGCCTAGGCTAGAATAACCCCCCCAGGCCAGATTAACCCCCCAGGCCTGCTTTCTATGGCTGCTGTCTTTTCCTACTAAGAGAGATACTTCCCCAATAACCAGAGAGAACCACCTTCTGTTGCCAGAGGCGCTGCCTTTTACTCTTGGGAAGCCCCAATACCGAGGGCACCCCACTTATAACCTGACCCAGAGACCCACAGGACTCAGGCCAAGAAGGCACCCAAGTCCCATGATGATTATCCTAGTGACTCTGCAAATGACAGCCTGAAGCAGAAGACACTCAAAAGACCATGTGAGGGACCAGACAATGATGACATCAACATCTCACAGAGATGCCAGCAGATGAAGACTTTCAACCCACTACCAAGTTCTGTAAGAAAGTATCTTAGCACCACTCTTGGCCTTTCATTTGTAAAGGTTGTGTACTGTGGACGCACAAGGGAGCTTGGGCATCCACGGCGTATGTATAAAACCAAAGGTGATGGGAACTGCTACTTCCGGGCCATCAGCTACATCCTGACAGGATCAGAGGACAACCACTCCCTTCTTAGAAATAAAGTCATCCACCACATGAACACTGACTTGACAGAGAAACTACAGGACTACTTGAACCGGAATGTGAGTGAATATGTGAGCACTTCTGGCATCTCTCATGATGGAGTCTGGGCAACTGATGCAGAGATCATGGCCACAGCGAATCTGCTGAGTTGCGACATCCTCATCCACACAAAAGCTGGTCACTCCATGGAATGGTTGACCTATCCCGCAAGCTTCAATCTGCAGTCAACAACAGAGCATGCACTTTATCTTGGAAACAAGCATGATCATTTTGATGTTGTCATTAGTGTTTAGCTTTGAATAATTATATCTCTGTGGGTACTTGGTAGCCATCAAAGTAGAAGTTTCAGGATGTTATGACTTATATTACATTATGGACAGCTAAGTTAAGTGAAAATCAAGTCTATTGTTTTTACTGTTGGTTTTTTTCCTGGTTGAAGTAATAAAATTCTATGTGTGCAGAGTTCTAAGACTGAAGTCAATCAGCTTTCTCATGTGACTTACCTGTCTGTCTCTGCTCTACCATTTCTTTCTTTCTTTCTTTCTTTCTTTCTTTCTT
>NW_015165243.1:108254-119573 GCF_001447785.1 Gekko japonicus | reverse complement strand
GCCTCAGAAAGGGCAGTCTTTCCCTGCAGTGGGAACCAAAGCAGCTGACATCATTCTCCTCTCCCTCATCTGATCCACACAACTACACTATGAGGTATGTTAAGGTTGAAAGTGTGTGAATGGTCCATAATTCCCCAGGCTGCTTTTAAAACATGAACCTGGGACCTGCACACCATCCTCTGAAGCGCTCTCTGTGGCAGTAATGGGGTGACTGCTGGCACCTTTTCCTATCATTTTTTGCCTTGTGGTATTCTGCTTGTGGTGTGATCTGTTGTCTTTGTGGTGTGGCATGATTGTGTTATTGGGTTTGTTTCTTTTGAAGGGGAAGTGATGTGTTCTGAGTGAGGACATATTTTACCTCAGAATACAGTAGGGTGGGGAGTATGGCATTGTATCTGTCTATGCAACTGAAAATTCCAACTGCCTTGTCGGGGGGGGGGGGGGTTTGGGGGGGAGTTTGAGGTGTGGAATGGAGTGAAGTCCAATCAGCTTCCATATGCAAAAGACCTTGAAATGCTGGGCGGGACTGCACAAAGCAGCCAGTCAACCCAGCCAGCGTCTTCTGACTGACAGTTCTTCCGGCCGAACACTAAAGGGGCCAAATTTAGAACGTTCAATATAGAACGTTGCTATTCAATTATAATAAGGGAGAGATATCTTCCCTACCTGGCATTACATTTTATGACACACATGGATTGGCCCAGCAAGGTCTCATTTATGTCAGATCCGGCCCTCATAACAAATGAGTTCGACACCCCTGTATTATACGATATGAATAAACAATGGCCGTGTGTGAATGGAATCCAAAAATTCTGCGTGAGGGCCTGTTTTTAAAGGGGGTTAGGATTACCCTGTCTGCTGATGTCTGTGTGAGTGAAAGAGAGAACACGAAATGTGAAATGGTCATGGATCTATATATATTTTAAAAGAGACGAGAAGGGTGGAGAATGTGACATTCTGACCTATCTGTACCTTGAACCTGAGAGAGGTGGTAGGCACTCTGTGTGACTGGAAAAGGGGTGTCACAGTCGATATTTTCTACTCTGACTGGCAGCAACTTCAGGATATCAGGTAGAGGTCTTGCACATCACCTACTGCTACAAGCTTTTAACTTGAGATGCTGGGGATTGAACCTGGCACTTGCTGCATGCCAAGCAGATGCTCTGCTACTGATCCTTGGCCTGCCCATGATCAGTCCATTCTGTGTGTGAACTAATATGCTGAGCTACCTGCTCCAGCCCCTGCATAGTCCATAGGGTGGGCAGAGGAATTCCATCATCTCTATGCAATCTGAGCATCTGTCACTTGTGTGTGAGGGCCAGCCAAGGAGAACTAGCTACTCAGAAGTGCTGAGGAATGCTGAGCCATTGCTCTGCTGCCACTGCAGGTGCTGTTGTGGAATGACAGGGGGAAGAGATTTCTCATATCTGCAGCTCTTTAATTGGGCTACCATTAGAAGCATCTCTATGGTCCTATTATCCGTAAGAAGGCCTCCCCACCCTGGCTGGATGATGCTTTGTGTCATAATACTGATAGTAGTAATACAATATGGAAGATTCTGGATATAAACTGGGGAGCCCTGAAGAATCATGGGAAGGACTGAGACATTTCCCCCCAACCCAAGTTTCCCCTTACATGACACTATTGGCTCCATCTCCTTCTGTTTCTCTGCTCTCTCCCATTGACTAACTCCCAGCTACTCTGCATATTCCAAAAATAATGACCATGCTCATCAGGCTGGGTGGGGGTCTTTTAAACAAAAAAATTACAAAGTTTTTCTGCAGACCTTGTTAGCAGTCAGACCCCTCCTCTTGCAGAAAGCAATTTATAGCTTATAGAGGCAGAAACACCTCTCCATACATCACCCTATTATCTTGATGTAGGGCCTGGGATCCAAGATCACTACAGACGGTGACTGCAGCCATGAAATTAAAAGACACCTGCTCCTTGGGAGGAAAGCTATGGCAAACCTAGACAGCATAATAAAAAGCAGAGACATCACCCTGCCAACAAAAGTCTGTATAGTCAGAGCAATGGTATTCCCAGTAGTAATGTATGGCTGCGAGACTTGCACCATAAGGAAGGCCGAGTCCCGAAGAATAGATGCTTTTCAATTATGGTGCTGGAGAAGACTCTTGAGAGTCCCCTGGACTGCAAGGAGATCAAATCAGTCAATCCTAAAGGAAATCAACCCTGACTGTTCCCTGGAAGACCAAATACTGAAGCTGAAGCTCAAATACTTTGGCCACCAAATGAGAAGGGAGCACTCTCTGGAGAAGACCCTGATGCTGGGAATGATTGAAGGTAACAGAAGAAGGGAATGGCAAAGGATGAGATGGTTAGACAGTGTTACCGATGCAATGAACATGAAATTGAGCAAACTCCAAAGGACAGCTGAAGACAGGAGGGCCTGGCATGATGTGGTCCATGGGATTGCGAAGAGTCGGAATCGACTGTGTGATTGAACAACAACAACAACAACAACAAAGGCATCAGCCTGGGAAAGTTTCAAAACACAAGTCGGAGTAGCTGGCTGTTTACATCCTCTCCTTGCCCTGGAGAGATGCATGACTTTAGAACACTGGGTTCCCCAGTATTTATTGATTCACTCAGCATAACCCCATCAACACCCCAGCCTCACTTTCCCATCACTCATTACCCCTTGATTAAGGTAAAGGTAAAGGTTCTCTTGCTCGAAAGCCAGTCGAATCCGACTCTAGGGTTGCGGTGCTCATCTCCGTTTCAAAGCCAAAGAGCCAGCGCTGTCCGAAGATGTTTCCGTGGTCATGTGGCCGGCATGAGTAAACACCAAGGCGCACAGAACGCTGTTACCTTCCCACCGAAGTGGTACCTATTTATCTACTTGCAATTTCTTGCTTTCGAACTGCTAGGTTGGCAGGAGCTCACTCCGTCATGCGGCAACTCGGGTCTCGAACTGTTGAACTACTGACCTTCCACAGCCTGCAGTTCAGCGTCTTAACCACTTGAGCCACGCAGCTCCAGAAACCCCTTGATTAATCAATGCTTAAATCTGATAATTTTTCCAATTGCCCTTCCTGTCTAGTACTTGTGGAGCCATCAGGCATCTCATACCTTTTTGTCGACCTTTAGTTAAACCATCAAGTCATTGTTTCCAGCAAGCTCATCATCCCCACCTAAAGGCACTTCGTGGCCTATAACTGGACCACCCTGCTGCCCCAGCAGTGTGTGTGTGTATGCCTTGGATCCATCCTCACCCCCCCACTTGCCTGTGGGTCTACTGTTTTGCTTTCCAAAATGCTGGCCATTTTACAATTCGACGGCTGGTTCTGCAGACCTCTTCAAGATTGGTAATTATTGCCCTTCCCTAAAAATCTCTCCCCTTCCTCCCTGGTTTCTTAGTTAGTTCTTCAGCGTGTTTCTCTCTGTGTGTGCATTTTTGTTTATTTTCATTATCTTTTTAATAAAAACCTTTCTGGTTGAACATCTGCCTGGTTTATTTGAGAGTTCTCCTAAGGGGAAAAATCTTGGTATACATACGTGGCGAATCCCAGTTACCCTCCTCTTGCTCTGTCTTCTTTGCTAATTCATCCAACCAATTAGGAGACAGCCTATTTGGGTAACAACCTAGTGTGGGTTCCTTTCATTACCTTCACGATAAACAATCAGTCATGAAAAGCCAGTCTGGTGTAGTTGTAAGAGTGTTGGGAGGACTATAAGGCAGAGCTAGATTCAAATCCCCACACTGCCATGGAAACTTGCCGGGTGACCTTGGGCCAGTTAAACACCCTCAGCTGAACCTACCTCACAAGGTTGTCATGAGGATAACATGGAGGAGGGGGGAATATTGTAAGCAACTTTGGGTCCCCATGGAAAGAAATGTGTGGTATGAATAAAACTAAAGATTGTCATTAGAAGGAACAAGCTGGGAGGGGCGAAATAAATTGTTGGGAGAAGAACACAGTTTGGACATTTCCCTATACATTCATTCAACTCCCCAGCAAGGATTATACAAGCTCTCATGGGCTTCAGTAGGCCAATTACCCCCTTGCCCCTACCCCTGTTCTAAGGGACTGTCAGCAGTCTATGCACCTTGGAGCATGCTAAGTCCTCATGAGGAGGCTTTTTGAGAGCTATTTTCTTTTTTCTCATTTTGGTTAATGAAAAAAATTATAATTTCCTTCATTTCTAGGGAATGCCTTTAATACATAGGAGAACCTACCTTGTCAAGGGATGGCCCAGTTTTGTGACTGTCTTCATGACTGATGTGAACCACCCACTTTGGCTGTAGCAATAATGAATTGATGATTAATCCCATTATGCCTTCTCAGACGCTCTATAGTGACCCAGGTTTTCTGGTTTTCTTCTCATGTCCATATACATAATAGGATTGTTCATATGCATTATGTTCCACGGTTTTAATAACTAGTCTTTTATATCTGGTTTTATGTGATGCCTTCCAGTTCTTTTCTGCGGTAGGAATCATATTTCTGACTAAATTTGTATGAGCCAGAGACACTGATTCCTTTAACCAATTCAGCTCACCAAAAAACTCTAGCTGTAATAATATGTAAAACAATACCTGAAAACAATTTTTTTAAATGTACCGTTTTACTTATGAACACCAGTTTGGTGTAGTGGTTAAGTGTGCGGACTCTAATCTGGGAGAACCGGGTTTGATTCCCCACTCCTCCACTTGCACCTGCTGCATGACCTTGGGTCAGTCACAAGCTCTGGCACAGCTGTCCTTGAAAAAGAGCAGTTTGTGTCAGAGTTCTCTCAGCCCCACCCACCTCACAGGGTGTCTGTTGTGGGGAGGGGAAGGGAAAGGAGTTTGTAAGCCGCTCTGAGACTCCAAGTGAAGGGCGGGGTATAAATCCAATCTCTTCTTCTTCTTCTTCTTCTTCAATATACCCATGGGTGCCTGCCCACAACTGCACCAGCTATCAGGTTGTTGTTTATCATCTTCATTCTGAAAGGAGTGAGATACTGCCATCATAATATCTTCAAACAGATCAATTGCTTTGGGTTTTTCCATACAACTACTGCTCCACAGGTCACCCTGCATAATTAGTTTGGGCATGCCAATATTAAGTAATTTGCAGGTCCATTGATTTCAAGAGCAAAATTTCTCATTAAACTTTCTCATTAAAATCAATGGGACTAACTCATGTCTTTTATATTAGACCTATTCTCACTTATGCTGATATGTGTTCTTCTTTATCTACAAAAAGTTAGCTATACAGAGACACTGAAACTCCATGGATTTCAGTGGGACGAACACAATTTTCTCTTGATGGAGCAGGTAAATGAAAGTGGATACAGCTGAAATAACAATCTTAGTAAGTGTCAGAGTATATTATGGTAGTTCTAAGCTTATCAGTTGCTGAAAATCAAAATATCCATTTACTACTGATTTGTGGATTTTGGGTTGTATCTGAAGAACAAAAGAAAAATAGCTACTAGCACTGTTCTCTAAACAGCAGCATAAGCCAAAGTAGAAGAGTTTTCATTGTGTGCTAATAGGTAGGTTACACATTATTCCATAAATGAACAAAACTTAGTTTCACTTTTCTTGGGCAACACTCTAACACATAAGGTAAAACAGACCTTCTGCATCCAGAAGAGCATCTCTGAAATCCAATCTAGACATAGACATATACACTGCAAAAGACTCATACAGTGTACAACAACACTGTATATAGTAGCAGTAGTATATTATTCCACCAGCACTAATGGAAGATGTACCTTCATTCATGTTTTGTAGGTTTGCCACATATTGATTGGCTTTAGAGACATGTAGTCTAATGTTTCTGTGTATGGAAGAATAAGATCTATACAAAGATTGGTCTTCTGTGCATTTTAATTTATGTTAGGTGCCATTGTGGAAGTCAGCCTGGACTAAGAGGCAACTTGGATACGAATGCTTATCTGTATCAAATTTTGCATATGTATAGACTAGGTCCAAAATTCTTATTTTTTCGTTATTACCCCAATTTATTTATTTATTTGATTTTTATCCCGTCTTCCCGGCCAAGGCCATTTCAAGTCAGTTATGAACACATCTCACCTCTTTTTCTCCAAGAAAAATTGCAAATCTGTGAAATGCCATTTAAGGGGGGGGGGAATGTTAAGACCTCAGGTTTCAGCTTTGAATTAATTAGTTTTATAACTATTGTTGTTTTCTTTCTAATTGGTTCCTTGAATTTATAATATTACCAATATTAAGAGTAAATACGCAGTTTCATTTTTGACAATCATGCTTTGAATATTGTGATGCTGGCTTTATAGCTGAATAGTCATGATGTTCTGTAGCCGTATCTCTCCTTATATATAATTCTATTTTGGTAGTGGCACTTTGTGAACATTCCACATGCTCCCAAACCAGTAGACTCCCTCATCTGTCACTCAGAAGGTGTCCTTATCCACTGGCTGTGTTACCTGTAAAATACATATCCCAATCTTCCCTTAAATGGTCACTGGAGTTGCCAATCTCCCTGTGGGGCCTGGAGATCTCCCAGAAATCACTGTGTTCCCCAGCCACAGCATATCAGTTCCCCTACAGAAAATTTCCCAGCTATTAAAACTGATGTCCAGATGACCAAGATCAGTTCTTCTGGAGACAATGGCTGCTTTGGGCAGTGGACTCTATGGCATTATACCCTGCTGAAGTCCCTCCACACCTCAAACCCTGCCCTCCCCAGGCTCTTCCCCTCAAATCTACAGGTATTTCCCAACCCAGAGTTGGCAACCATGTAATTGGGTATGGAATTACTTTCCAGACCCTTGGAACCCAGAAAACACGGCATAGGAGAAGGTGCTTTTCTACCTTAGATGCCATGGCATAGCCCCAAATTAACATATGCCAACCTCCAGGTGGCACCTGGAGATCTCCAGCTATTAAAACTGATGTCCAGATGACCAAGATCAGTTCTCCTGGAGACAATGGCTACTTTGGACAGTGGACTCTATGGCATTATGCTCTGCTGAAGTCCCTCCCCAACGCAAATCCTGCCCTCCCCAGGCTCTACCTTTCAAATCTACAGGTATTTCCCAACCCAGAGTTGGCAATTGTGTAATTGGCTATGGAACCACTTTCCAGACCCTTGGAACCCAGAAAACATGGCATAGGAGGATGTTATTATTTCCCTCTTTCCCTAAGCTGCCACTGCATACCCCCCCCCCCCAAAAAAAACCCCATAAGTCAGGGTTGGAGGGAACTATACCTGTTACCATGAGGCTGTCCTCCCATACTACCCACTTGGGGCAGCAAAATGACTTGAGACAGCCCTGCCTTTTAGCTAAGCAGAAGGAAAGAAACATGGCTTGCCTCCCTCTATTTCCCCCTTCCCTCTGCCGCCCCACCAACCACAGCCGGGACACTTACCTGGAGCTTCCTTCTAGAGCTCGTTGTATTTCTTCCCACAACGGGCCTTACTCCTAGTCAAACCATAAAAGTGAACATGTTCTGCCCTGTTTTGCAGTTCTGTTGAGCCTAAAACTGAGACGCATTTGCTGATTGTAAACCTGACCACCCACCGAATAATCATCCATTCTGATCAAAATGACCATCTTTAGGCATCTTTAGGGTATCTTGTCAAAACAGGAGATGAAACTCTGATTCTTAGGCCATCTGGCTCAGTCCTAATAACTGGCGTTGTGCTCTTAGTATACCAAAGAGAGTGACATAAATCACCCTGGTATTCTAAATTCCTTTGAGCCCTGTGCTAGCTTGAGATGCCAGGCCACCCAATTTCCCAGTAGTTTGTAAGCAAGGGATAGTTGTATAGATCCAGCTGTCCCTCCTCCAGTTGGCAGGTCTGGGGTGCTGCTGCAGCTGTGGTGGTACAAGGCATTGCTGATGGTGCCATGGCTCAAAGAGCTACATCAGGTAAGAAATTAATGATTCATTTCTACATGACTATATGAAACAATGAGAAAAGGCTCATTCCCAGGGAGACTAAACTAAACTTCTGGCCAATACAAGGAAAAGTGGTACACTTGCTAAGAAATTACTCACTGTCAGTATTGTATTCTCTGGAAAGTTTGTTAAAATATAGCACAAAGGAAAGAAAAGATTAGCAAATATTTTTAAAGTATACTTGTAGGAATGTGTATTTTCTCTCTTCCTCCCCCGGGTCCTTAAAGCTGAACTTTTTAAAATAAATATGAGAATCTACATGGAAAATGAGTTTACTTTTATCTCTCTTTACTTTTTATCATGGAAAATATATTATGCATAGGTTTTGCATTCTTGGCCTGTGCTACAGATGACATGGGTGTGTGTGTGTGTTTCCTTCCTTCCCATCTCAAAGAGAGGAGGAGAGAGGGAGATGCCTGGACATCATTTCCCCTTTCTTCCTACACTATATGGGGAGGCACTCAATGAACTCAGTAGCTGGAATGAGAAGCCCTGCCACAGCCACAAATGGGAAATCAGGACTGTGGTACATTGCACTTTCACAAGAGCTTCTTGAAAATGAACTGGGGGCTTTCCCATGGGTGGATTTTGTCAAGCTGGATCAATATCCATATATTATAATTTATGTAGATTTTTAGTATTACTGGAATGTTACATTTTCAAGACCTTTCCTTTACAAATGTTTCATACATGAGTAATCTGATACTGATATACATTTACAGTAAAGCAGCTCTCTTCCTGCTTCACTGAAACCTTTTCGGCACACTGGAGTTACTCCTGATTTTCTTGGCAGTCGATCTGCAAACATTGGAATTGGTTGCGGCAGGGTTCTTCCACATGCCTGCCCTCCCTGTGCATTTTTACAGCAGTTGTGTCAGTTTATTTTCTTCTGCATGTGGCTTAAATAATGAGTATTTTCAAGGGAGGGTGCTGTTGTCATAGGTGTTGTTATCAGTGGTGGCAAATCACCCCCCCCCCTTTTAAAGGCCCTAAAAATATCTATGTATCACTGTTGTGTTGTAAAGATTGTTTAGGCAGGTTCTCTGGATTTCCAGCTTTCTTTCTTTTCCTTTTTCTTTTTAGTGGTTAAGAGTGGCAGGACTCCAATCTGGAGAACTGAGTTTGATTCCCCCCCTCCTTCACATGCAGCCAGCTGCATGATCTTGGGTTAGTCACAGTTCTCTCAGAACTCTCTCAGCCCCTCCTACCTCACAGGGTGTCTGTTGTGGGGAGAGGAAGGGAAGGTGATTGTAAGCCGCTCCGAGACTCCTTTGGGTAGTGAAGAGCAGTGTATAAAACCAACCTTCTCCTCCTCCTCCTCCTGACCTCACATGGTTATTTTGGGAATTTATTGATTTACTAGGAATAAGGCCCATAGTGGAAATAAATGCAATGAGCTCTAGAAAGAGGCTCTGGGTGGGTGCCCTGGCCTTGGGCATTCAGCAACAATTTGTGGTGGTGACCTCAGGAGGGTATAATGACACAGAGCTTACCATTTTCTCCAGGAGAACTGAGCTCTGCCATCTGAAGAGCAGTTGTAATTCTGGGTGATCTCCAGCTCTCCCCTGGAGATTGGCAACAATGGTCACCCATGAGGAAATGGGTGGCTTGGTGGGTAGAGTCTATGGCATTGTACCAGTCTGAGGACCCACCCCTCCTCAAGCCCCACCCTCTCCAGGCTCCACCCCTCAAATCTCCAGGAATTTCCTGACCTGGCGTTGGCAACCCTATCACCTTCCCAACCAGCCATCAACGTACTGTTATCTGCCCCTCTGACTTCAGCTTTCCATCTCCCTCCCCATCTGCAGCCTCTACCTAGGAAAACTACAGTCTTTCTCTGCAGTGGGGACCCATGCAGGAGGGAAGTGACCTCAGCAGGGTATAATGATACAGAGGCCACCCTGCACAGTATCTGATTTTTTCAGGGGAGCTGATCTCTGCCATCTGGAGAGCAGTTTAAATTCCAAGTGATCTCCAGCCCTCACCTGGAGATTGGCAGCACTGGTTCCCCAGGGGGAAAAGTACAGTCTTTCTCCACAATGGAGACCAAAACAGCTTACATCATTCTCCTAATGTCACACCCATCTTTAAAAAGGGTTCCAGAGGAGATCCGGGAAATTACAGGCCAGTAAGTCTGACATTGATACCAGGTAGATTGGTGGAAACCATTATTAAGGAAAGAATTAGTAGGCACATAGATGAACAAAACCTATTGAGGCAGACTCAGCCTGGGTTCTGTAAGGGAAGATCTTGTCTCACTAACCTGTTAGTGTTCTTTGAGGGGGTGAACAAACATGTGGACAAGGGGGATCTAATAGATATTGTTTACCTTGACTTCCAGAAAGCTTTTGATAAAGTTCCTCATCAAAGGCTCCTAAGTAAGCTCAAAAATCATGGGATAAAAGGACAAGTCCTGTTATGGATCAAAAACTGGCTAATTCATAGAAAACAGAGAGTGAGTATAAATGGGCAGTTCTCCCAGTGGAGGGGTGTAAGCAGTGGGGTACCACAGGGATCAGTACTTGGTCCACTGCTTTTTAACTTGTTCATTAATGATTTGGAGTTGGGAGTAAGCAGTGAAGTGGCTAAATTTGCAGATGATACGAAGTTGTTCAGGGTGGTGAAAACCAGTGAGGATTGTGAGGCACTCCAAAGGGATCTGTCAAAGATGGGCAAGTGGGCGTCAACATGGCAAATGGGGTTCAATGTGGCCAAGTGCAAGGTGATGCACATTGGAGCCAAAAATCCTAAATATAAATACACGTTGATGGGGTCTGAACTGGCAGAGACTGATCAAGAGAGAGATCTTGGAGTTGTAGTAGATAACTCACTGAAAATGTCGAGACAGTGTGTGACTGCAATAAAGAAGGCCAATGCTATGCTGGGGATTATTAGGAAGGGTATTGAAAACAGATCAGCCAATATAATAATGCCCCTATATAAATCAATGGTGAGACCTCATTTGGAATACTGTGTGCAGTTCTGGGCACCACACCTTAAAAAGGATATTATAGCTTTGGAAAAAGTGCAGAAAAGGGCAACTCGAATGATAAAAGGGTTGGAACACTTTCCCTATGAGGAAAGGTTAAGGCGCTTAGGGCTCTTTAGCTTGGAGAAACGACGACTGAGGGGTGACATGATTGAGGTTTATAAGATTATGCATGGGAAAGAGCAGGTAGAGAAAGAGGTACTTTTCTCCCTTTCTCACAATACAAGAACCCGTGGGCACTCCATGAAATTGCTGAGCGGTCGGGTTAGAACGGATAAAAGGAAGTACTTCTTCACCCAAAGAGTGATTAACACTTGGAATTCACTGCCACAGGAAGTGGTGGCGGCTACAAGCATGGACGGCTTCAAAAGGGAATTAGATAAGCATATGGAGCAGAGGTCCATCAGTGGCTATTAGCCACAAGGTATAG
>NW_015165243.1:96549-107620 GCF_001447785.1 Gekko japonicus | reverse complement strand
TCCCTGATGGATTAAAGTACCCTGGTCCTGCTCCTACATTTAAGAACATAAGAACATAAGAGACGCCAATGTTGGATCAGGCCAAAGGCCCATCCAGTCCAACACTCTGTGTCACACAGTGGCCAGAAATACCAGTGCCATCAGGAGGTCCAGCAGTGGGGCCAGGACATTAGAAGCCCTCCCACTGTTGACCCCCCCCCCAAGCACCAAGAAGACAGAGCATCACTTGCCCCAGAGCCCCTAGCTATACCTTGTGGCTAATAGCCACTGATGGACCTCTGCTCCATATGCTTATCTAATTCCCTTTTGAAGCCGTCCATGCTTGTAGCACCCACCACTTCCTGTGGCAGTGAATTCCATGTGTTAATCACTCTTTGGGTGAAGAAGTACTTCCTTTTATCCGTTCTAACCCGACCGCTCTGCAGTTTCATGGAGTGCCCACGAGTTCTTGTATTGTGAGAAAGGGAGAAAAGTACCTCTTTCTTTACCTGCTCTTTCCCATGCATAATCTTATAAACCTCGATCATGTCACCCCTCAGTCGTCTTTTCTCCAAGCTAAAGAGCCCTAAGCGCTTTAACCTTTCCTCATAGGGAAAGTGTTCCAACCCTTTTATCATTCGAGTTGCCCTTTTCTGCACTTTTTCCAAAGCTATAATATCCTTTTTAAGGTGTGGTGCCCAGAACTGCACACAGTATTCCAAATGAGGTCTCACCATTGATTTATATAGGGGCATTATTATATTGGCTGATCTGTTTTCAATACCCTTCCTAATAATCCCCAGCATAGCATTGGCCTTCTTTATTGCAGTCACACACTGTCTCGACATTTTCAGTGAGTTATCCACTACAACTCCAAGATCTCTCTCTTGCTCAGTCTCTGCCAGTTCAGACCCCATCAATGTGTATTTATATTTAGGATTTTTGGCTCCAATGTGCATCACCTTGCACTTGGCCACATTGAACCCCATTTGCCATGTTGACGCCCACTCGCCCATCCTTGACAGATCCCCTTGGAGTGCCTCACAATCCTCACTGGTTTTCACCACCCTGAACAACTTTGTATCATCCGCAAATTTAGCCACTTCACTGCTTACTCCCATCTCCAAATCATTAATGAACAAGTTAAAAAGCAGTGGACCAAGTACTGATCCCTGCGGTACCCCACTGCTTACCACCCTCCACTGAGAAAATTGCCCACCTACACTCACTCTCTGTTTTCTATGAACTAGCCAGTTTTTGATCCATAAAAGGACTTGTCCTTCTATCCCATGATTTTTGAGCTTACTTAGGAGCCTTTGATGAGGAACTTTATCAAAAGCTTTCTGGAAGTCAAGGTAAATAATATCTATTGGATCCCCCTTGTCCACATGTTTGTTCACCCCCTCAAAGAACACTAACAGGTTAGTGAGACAAGATCTTCCCTTACAGAAACCGTGCTGAGTCTGCCTCAATAGGTTTTGTTCATCTATGTGCCTACTAATTCTTTCCTTAATAATGGTTTCCACCAATTTACCCGGTATCGACGTCAGACTGACTGGCCTGTAATTTCCCGGATCTCCTCTGGAACCCTTTTTAAAGATGGGAGTGACATTAGCTACCTTCCAATCCTCAGGAATGGAGGCAGATTTTAAGGAAAGATTACATATCTTTGTCAGGAGATCTACAAGTTCACATTTGAGTTCTTTCAGAACTCTCGGATGTATGCCATCTGGGCCTGGTGATTTTTCAGTTTTTAAGTTGTCTATCAGTTTTAGGACCTCCTCTCTCGTCACCTCAATCTGACTCAGGTCTTTCAACACCCCTCCTGAAATCAGTGGTTCTGGAGTGGGCAAGCACTTCTCATCTTCCACAGTGAAGACGGAGGCAAAAAATGCATTTAGCTTCTCAGCCATTTCCCTATCATCCTTCAATACTCCTTTTACCCCTTGGTCGTCCAAGGGCCCCACTGCCTCCCTGGCTGGTTTCCTGTTTCTAATGTATTTGAAGAAAGTTTTATTGTTGGTTTTTACGTTTTTTGCTATATGCTCCTCATATTCCCTTTTTGCCTGCCTGACCTCAGACTTGCATTTTATTTGCCATAGCCTGTGTTCCGTTTTATCAGCCTCACTGTGACTCGCTTTCCACTGCTTAAAGGAATTCTTTTTACTTTTTACAGCCTCCATTACTCTGTTTGTTAACCATGCAGGCTTTTTCCTATACCTTTTTGTGCCTTTCCTAACCTGCGGAATATATATTTTTTGAGCTTCTAGGATCGTAGTTTTAAATAGATCCCAAGCTTCCCCAATTGTTTTGACCCTTTCTACTTTTCCTTTCAGTTTCCTCCCCACATGTCCCCTCATATCAGAGAAATTACCCCTTTTAAAGTTAAAAATGGTTGTGTGAGTCTTTTTGGCCAATTCTCTATTTGTACAAATGATGAACTCAACAACATTATGATCACTGTTTCCAAGCGGTGCTGTTACATTGTTCTGCCTTCCTCCATTTTATTTGCATAACAACCCTGCAAGGAAGGCTAGGTGTGAAAGTGTGATTGGTCCAAGGTCACTCCTTAACTATGGCAGAGCAGTAGTTCCAAACTGGGTTTCCCAGATCCTAGGCTGACACTGTAACCACTACCCTACACTGGCTCTGGAATAGGTTGATTAGACCCTGTCTGCTGCCCTGAGCTCCTTGTGAGGATGGAGGAACCGAAGTGCAATTATTGATAGATAAGGGAATAATAATCGATCTCCTGGAACACTGATGCGTATGTCCCAGAGCTCTGCTGCCAGGGGACCGCACTGCCTTGCAGATCAGACCCGTAGGTTTGTTATAGGGCCATCTTTTCATACCCTTTATAAAATAAATTGCGCCACCACCGGCTCGATTCCTGCCCGTTATGGGGCATTTTAATTAGCTGTGCATTTCTGCTGGCGCGAACATTTGCAGCTAAAGGCAGGAGAATAAGTCCTCTGTTACATCCACATCTCGCCCCCTCCTTTAATAAAACGGGACGAAAACAAAAGCTGCGGAAACCTGAGCGGCTGGCAGAGCTGTTGACCCTTTCTCCTCCGCCCCCTTTTGCCTCGCCCAGCTGTTCCCATTGCGAGGGGGAACGCCTGGCGGGAGGGGGGCGCGCGGAATCTCTCAGGATGCTGACATGGCTGACTTTATTTCCACTTCTCTCTGCCAAAGGCCCCCCCCCCCCCCTTTCGACCAGTCATCCTTTGTTCGATAATGCTTATTTAGGCGAAAGCAAGGTTCCGGCGACCCAAAAGAGGCAGCATTTGCTGGGATTTGTGCTGGTACCTGCGCCTGCCGGCCTCCCTCCCTCCCCAGTTGTTGACCTCCCCCTCTTCAGGCGTTTTCCTCTGGCCGACGACATTGGTCAATTACACCCTGAGAAACATCCAAGCAAACAGCTTGAAGAACTCTTTATTGGTTTATTTCAGTCGGGCAGGCTTGTTTTACTGCCCCTCCCCTCCCCCCCCTTTACAGTTTTCTGCTATTCTTTACTAATTCCAGTGATTTGAGAAATGACCTTTAACCCGCGCAGTTTGCAGACTCCTAAAGGGGATCATTGAAATGCCACAGTAAACCAAAGGCAATAAAATATTATTTACTAGGCATAAAACTTGGGGGATGGAAGGAAAGAAAGAAAGAAAGAAAGAAAGAAAGAAAGAAAGAAAGAAAGAAAGAAAGAAAGAAAGAAAGAAAGAAAGAAAGAAAGAAAGAAAGAGACCACCACCACCACCCCCCGTTTGGAATTGGGTGTCTGCAGAGAGATACAATTCATATATTCTCCATCAGGATTTCTGCTGAATCAATCAAAATTCAGGTTAATATGGGTGACTGATTTATTTACCACAGAACACATACCAATGGGAATCTTTCCATCCTGTAATATGATTTGTCCAGTACACTGAGATGGTGCATGCAGGGAATGCTCCCCTATTTTACACATTATAAATTCGTATTCACCATATCCATTTATGTGCATGCCAGGCTTCCCCTTTGGGATAGGTATATGCATGCTTCAAAATTGCATGCCATTATTCTTCAGGAGCATCTATATCTGATTATTAGGGGACACAGTAAAGTTACCACACTCAAGGGGGTCCCCCCCCCCCCGTTTAGTCTTGGATGTATCTAAGGGCAAACCTTCACATGTTGCTGTAACTCTGACCCCCCCCCCTTCCTCTCATCCCACCCTATATTGAAACCTGAAGTGGCATGCATGGACAAATGCATCTTAGATAATTATAGTTTGGTACAGAGATTGTCCTTTTATGGCATATGGATTGGTAGACAGTTTGTCATTTTTAACTGCACTGAATTAAGGGCCAGTTCTCCCTGTACTTTTGTACTGGGCAAGTACTGGGATTAGCCGCACCCAAGTTCAAAAGGTAAAGAGGGAATCATCCTTAAGAGAGGCAAACTAAATAACATGGTGGTGTGTCCCTTGACTCAATTTCTGCTAGTATGTAGCCTTAGAATTATACAGCGTCTGCATCTAAGCTTCAGGCAGGCAGCACAGAAACCCAGTGAAAGAGAGACAGACAAACTGAGCAAGATGCGAATCCCGTAGGACCTCACAGACCAACAAGATTTCCATGGTACAAACTTTCCAGAGCCAACGCTCCCTTTGTCTTGTTGGTCTTCCAGGGTGCTACTGGAGTTGAATCTTGCTCTGCTACTGCAAGATGGGCAGCCAATATTAGTCTGTCTGTAGCCACAGAAAAGAGCAAGAGTCCAGTAGCACCTTAAAGACAAACAGAATTTGTGGCAGGGTGTGAGCATTTGTGAGTCACTGAAGAAGTAAGCGGTGACTCACGAAAGCTCATCCTTTGCCACAAACTTTGTTAGTCTTTAAGATGCTGCTGGACTCTTGCTCTTTCCTTCTTCTGCTGCAGACCAGCTCGGCTACCCCGCTGAACCTATCTTCATGGAACACAGAGAGAGGAGGAGCGTAGAAAGGAACTGATGGTGTGGGGCAACAATGTGTTGGACTAGGGTAGGAGGGCTGTGGTTCAAAGCTCACTCTGCTGTGTAGCTCCCTGATTAAGCTTGGGCCACGCACTGTCTCCCTCAGCCTAACCTACCTCACAATATTGGTGTGAGTACAGTTGGGTATACTCACACCAAATCCAGTTTGGTGTAGTGGTTAAGAACCAGCTTGATGTAATGGTTAAGAGCAGTGGACTCTAATCTGGAGAACTGGGTTTGAGTCCCCGCTCCTCCACATGCAGCCAGCTGGGAGACCTTGGGTCAGTCACAGTGCTCTTGGAGCTCTCTCAGCCCCTTCTACCTCACAGGGTGTCTGTTGTGGGGAGAGGAAGGGAAGGAGATTGTAAGCC
Source organism: Gekko japonicus (assembly GCF_001447785.1). Taxonomy (NCBI): domain Eukaryota; kingdom Metazoa; phylum Chordata; class Lepidosauria; order Squamata; family Gekkonidae; genus Gekko; species Gekko japonicus. The sequence goes on along the minus strand of NW_015165243.1, from coordinate 102,284 downwards.
TCTTCGAGACTCCAAGTGAAGCTGGGCAGGGTATAAATCCAATTCTTCTTCTTCTTCTTCTTCTTCTCCTCCTCCTCCTCCTCAGAGGTCAAGACAATTGTTTATGCCACTGATATCCTGGGAGGAAGGGCTGAATGGAAGTGTAGCATTAATACAAGTCATGAGCTATTTCTGAAACATGGGGCATCACTTGGGAATAAGGAATTGGCCAGCAATGTGAGTGGTCAAGGGACATGGGAAAGTATAACAGCATACCACTAGTATTATTTCTAGAGACGTGAATGCTCTCCTTCCACAAAGAAACTCAAGACAGCTGATAAATATCTGAACTACTGGTCTGTATTGTAGTGTTTATGATGTATATATATGATCACGGGTAAACAACTAGAAATAGTTGTCATAAAAGAGGAGGTCTGTGCAGCAGGAGTTTTTGGAGCATCCACATTATGTCATCCTCTAACCATCCACTTTCCAGGCTTTCCCCTGCTCTTTATAGGCTGTGGTCACAGGCAATGTTCCCTCTAAGCTGTGGAGTCATGTGAGCAAAAATTCTACTTCGTGAGCTCCTGGCATTAAAGCTGTGAGCGAGTGATTTGGTTACTGCATAAATTAGTTGGCTCTGGAGCCCTCCTTCCTGAGCTAAGACATAAATGTGTGAGCTGGAGGCTAAAAAACTGTGAGCTAGCTCACACTAACTCAGCTTAGAGGGAACACTGGTCACATGGAGCATTAGCCACGCTACAGAGACGGAAGATAGGCGGATTTTCCGGGAGCGATCACAGCGCCACATCTGGGAAGCGTAGAGCTCCTGTGGTGAACCTGAGGCTTCCCGCCAAAGATGCGGGGTACAAAACTAGTACTTCCGAGGTACTAGTTTCCGGTAACCGCGGGGCAAGGGCGGGCGCCTGATCGCGTTTCCGGTGGTAGGTCGTGGCATCCGGTGCCTGCCCATGTCCCCTCGTGAAAAGGGTTTTTTCCCCCCAAGTCTCCACAGGATGCGCACAAGCACCCAACGGCACATGCGCACACTTCAGCCCCCTCCTCTTTTCCGTACCCCCCCCCACTCCTGGCTCTGCCTGCCCGAGAGGAACTCTCTGCACCAAGTGGCAGAGGGGGAGGTGCAGGGGGGGACGTGGCGGGAGGGCGGCCCAGCTGAAGCTCCTCCTGGAGGGGACTAGACGGGGGACACAGTTTGCATTCCTCTGCAGCCCTGGAAGGGGTTAACCCGCGGAGCCTTTTGCTAGAGAGGCCGCTTCTTGCCACAGGATTGTCCTGTGATCGGCACCTCCCCTCTAACCACGGGACCTCGAGGGGACCTCTACAGGACATCTGATCGCGCAGCCGTGCGTTATTTTGCTTCGTGGCAAACAGCCACGCTCCCCCCCCCCACATTTTCCTGCCCATGTGACCGGGGCCATAATTTTTCCCCCTCCAACTGAGTCTGGCACAGTCTTTCCAGAAACACAATCCAAATGCATTGGCAAGTCATCTGGATGGAAAAGTCCTGCCCTCCTTTGGCACCATTTTTCTCACACACCCCTCCTTTGGCACCATTTTCCATGCTGTGGCACTGGAAGATCTCTCTTCTTTTTTGAAACCTGGCAACTGCAATGGCACTATACTGAAATAACATTAGAATGACCCATTGCCATGATCTATTAGTTCCTCTGAATCCCCAGTTTTCATTTTTTAAAAATCCAGTCTTTTCATTGCAGAGATATAAGGGGAAAGGCAACTGGGGAATGTATTATTGGGTAATTGGGGTATATATTATTTACGATTCATTAGTATGATAAAATGAATTCCCATGTTTCAAGTACCATTTAAAAAACCTCCAGTAACACAGTGAAGGTGCTGGCACAGTGAGGTGCTGGCAAAATAGCTGCTTATGGAGGAAAGTGCACACAAAATTCCTGTGTTGACTCTCCAGTGGAAATGCCTGTGCATTTGGGTGGCAATAACAGGGAAACAGAATCGTTTCTTTATGGATGCTGCAGTCAAATAGGTTTTTCATGATATCTTTAAGACTAGTGCATGTTGTGATTTCTGTGAGTCAAAGATTAAACCATTACAAATGTCTTAGTTTTTAAAGTGCAACAAGACTGCTATTGATGACTCAGTAGAACTGCAGAATGATATGGAGATTATATAGCTCCCTGATTAAGATTGGGCCACTCACTGTCTCCCTCAGCTCTGAGGGCCTGAGCCAGGTAACAAATATAGGTCCCGGTTACATGGGCCAGAAAATGCGGGGGGGAAGCATGGCCCCAGAGCAAAGTAACGCGTGGCAGCCCGATCACATGTCCCGTGGAGGTCCCGTGGGTATGCTGTTAGGTGCCGATCACACGGCTATCCTGCAGCACAGCAAAGAAGTGGCGCAGCGTGATCACACTGGCAATCGCTAGGTGCTGCTTCCGTGGCAAACGGGAATTTTTCTCCTCACCACAGTGTGTGCATGTGCCAGTGGACATTTGTGCGCATCCTGTGGAGATGTAAAAAACCCCCCCAACATCCGGTTTGTGATGGGACATGGGCAGGCGCCGGATGCCACGGGATTCCAGCGGAAACACGATCAGACGCCCACCCTTGCCCCGCGTTTTCTGGAAACTAGCACATTGTATGTACTAGTTTTTTATTCCGTATCTTCCGCAAGAAACCACGGGTTAGCCACGGGTGCACTACGCTTCCCAGATGTTGCAGTGTGATCGCGCCTGGAAAATCCACCTATCATCCGTATATTTAGCGTGGCAAATGCTCCGTGTGAACAGACCATAATAGATTAAAAACTAGTTGCCTATATCCATTTGAAAACAGCTAAATGCTAGCTTTCAGCTCATCTACCTAATGGCTTAATTTGTACTCCTAAAGCCTCCTCAGATTAAAATGTTATACCTTTCCTGAAAGATGCTCATGCATGCACACATGTTCATCACCCAAGCATCTGCAACATCAAGTGCAAAAGTCGGGACAGCTAGAATACTCATGTGCTGGGCACTGCTTCATACACATAAGAGGCAGTACCCAGGTTCTGCTGGGGAGCATCCAGCAATTTACACGTGTTTGTAAGCCTCAGCCTATGCTGGGTGGAACACAATCCATAGTCACTGGGAAGATTCAGGAGCTCTCCACATTACATTTGTAGCACTATATGCCAGCTAAACATTGGAGGCACTGCCTGTTTTTCCTTTCCTTTCTCTGTTCTGGATACAAAAAGCTCACAATCTGCATTCAACCACATCTCCCCATGGTTTCTTTGATAGTCAGCCAGATCATGAGATGGACTGAAATGTGGAGGGCAGTTTCTAGATTTCCCACAACTTTGGTCCAAAATCGGCTATGTCCCGCATTCACTGGCTCCTGCCTTTTCTAGCAGTGGCAGGGTACAAACCACAGCACAGCTCACCCTTGGGGCTGGATTCATTGTAGAGACTCATGTCTTTCATGCACCAGAGCTGCAGAGAGACTCATGTCTTTCATGCATTGTAGAAACTCATGCATTCACGAAAACTGTAAGAACATCAGAGAGGGAGGGAATGAATGGCAAGGCCACCCCTGCTGCAAGGTTGATTTACATAAGAACATAAGAGAAGCCAATGTTGGCCTGTTCAGTCCAACACTCGGTCACAGTGGCCAAAAGTACCAGGTGCCATCACGAGGTCCATCAGTGGGGCCAGGACACTAGAAGCCCTCCCACTGTTGCCCCCTCCAGCACCAAGAATACAGAGCATCACTTGCCCCAGACTGAGAGTTCCTATCTATACCTTGTGGCTAGTAGCCACTGATGGACCTCTGCTCCATCTCATTCTTTAACTCCATAACACTTGCCTTCTGTACCCACATTACTTTTGTAAATCATGGGGGAAGGGGAATCTACGATGGCTTCAAACATTGATCTGAGTCTCTTTGTACACATACCGGAAAGTCCCAAATGATTTGTTTTGTTGAGTTTTTGGCCCTGTGTAGTCATTCCTGGTACGTGGACATTATACAGAAATGCACATAACATATATGACTGGCTGCATCCACACATCATTTATTTGTTTATTCATTAAAAGATTTCTACTCCACCTTTCCTCTGGTCTCAGGGCAGCTATTGCACTATCTTTATGCTATAGGAGCCATTCGTGTGCTGGCTTGTTTTGTCTACACAGGAAAATCCAGTAGGCAATGATTGCCCAAGGGCATTGAGTGTGCAATATCCATTGAGGTGTGGATGTAGCCTCTTTACTGAGTGTTGCCATGGTTATATGCACATTGGGAGCATTGCCAACTGAAATTGAACACCTGCTGAGTTGAAGAGATTCAATATACAGGACACTGTCCTGGAAGTTACACCTCTCATAATTGATTTTTGTGGAAAAGTAACATCTCCCTCTGTCAAAATCTGTAGGATTTAGTGTTGGTTTATTCATATGTATATGTACATGAATACATAACCAGATTAGACAACGCCTGAGGCTCATTAATTCTTCAACACTTGAGCACTGTTCCCACATTACTTTCAACATATGGAACAGGGAAGAAGAAGAAGAAGAGATTGGATTTATACCCTGCCCTTCACTTGGAGTCTCAGAGCGGCTTACAAACTTCTTTCCCTTCCCCTCCCCACAACAGACACCCTGTGAGGTGGGTGGGGCTGAGAGAGCTCTTGATAGAAACTGCTCTTTTTCAAGGACAGCTGTGCCAGAGCTTGTGACTGACCCAAGATCACATCAGCAGGTGCAAGTGGAGGAGTGGGGAATCAAACCTAGTTCTCCCAGATTAGAGTCCGCACACTTAACCACTACACCAAACTGGGAGATAGGATCATGTACATGGGGAACACTTCTGACCTCCATGTGTTCAGGTGAAAGTCTATGCAGGGTCTGCCTGCACATAATTGTGCATTAGTAGAACTCTCTCCATGATATCTAGTAAAACATGGTTTGGGTTTTGTGGGGAGAAATGTACCTACCTACACCAGCACAGATAAAGGCAGTATGCAGACAGCAATCTCAGGAGTGGGGACCATGTGTGTGACCCTACTCTGCTCTCAGGGAACATGTTCCGAGGGCCACCATGGCTGGTCCTTGCACCTATGAAGTGATTCCACTAGAAAGCACTGCTTGTGCAGAGATAAGAAGATGGTAAAAAAATCTGCCTGGGGACCTTTGATCCATGGTGATTCATCCAGATGTGGCAGTAATCTCATGATGCCACTCAACAAAAACCAAGGTGTAGGTGGGTGGACCGGGGCCTTCGAAGTTCCCATCGTTAGGCAGGAAACAGATGGGGGGGGGGCACATGAAAGAGCAGCAAATTCTTGTCCGCTAATTCATTCAGGATTATAGGAGGGAGGGAGGGGGATAGGACGCCATTTGGATTTCCCCTCCCTCTGGTGCCCAAATGTCTGGTGGGGCCGGCACTGCTTTGAAGTGCTTCACTTTGGCTGGATGATCCCCGCCCCCCCTTTACAGTTCTGGTTCTGTTGCCCCGAACAATCGTCGGCAGGCCTCCCGGGGCGTCAAAGGGGTCCTCGGCGGCGCTGGGACGGGCGAAGGAGGATCCCCACTCCCACTGCGCCTTCGCCTTGATGTCCCGGCCAGCTTTGGCCGTCCGACGACGTTGCCCCTTGCCCGTCGCTGTTCTCGCTCCTCGCCAGCGCCGGGGGGCGGGCGAGAAGGCGGACCCGCAGTCTTGGGAGGCGGGCGGCGGTCCCTCCCTCGGATGCGCCGCCCGCCCGGCCTTCTCCCCCG
>NW_015165243.1:90971-96353 GCF_001447785.1 Gekko japonicus | reverse complement strand
CCCCCGCGCGCCTGCTCCTGCGCGCCTTCTGCTCTCCCGCCCTGGCGACGAGCCGAGTCCCTCCCCTCCTCCGCAGCTCCGGCGAGTTTTGCGGGCTGCAGAAGGGAAACGCGGCTAGTCGGGGGCGAGAGGCCACGGCAGAGGTGTCCCCCCCAGACCTGATAAGTCGCGTCACATCCTAAGAGGAGCCTCAGGCAGGGCAGTGAGAGACGGGTCCCTCCCGGATGGACGTTCCCGGCCGCTATCCTGTGATGTCTGAGTCTGAACCACCTGTCGCCTGTCAGAGAGCAGCCTGCGTGCTGCACGGGCGTTCCAGGAAGGCCCGGTGCACACGCGCAAAAAAGCCGAGGAAACGCTAAACCTGTTTCTGGATCAACCCATTGGAAGTGGGGGAGGGCGCAGGTCCAACGCTCCTGTAGAGGAGGCCAAAGACAAGAGTCTCTCCCGCCCCCGCCCCCACGCAAGCAACCCTGGCATGTGTCACCTGTGTGTCTATCGTAAAGCTGTAACTTTAGCTATTTTATTGTGTTGTAACCCGCCCTGAGCCCTGCCGTGAAAGTATAAATAAATAAAAATAAAGTGGAACAGTCCGGGAAGTATGTGTGTGTGATGTGTGTGTGTGTGTGTCCCCCTTCTGTTCTGGGTCATCATCGGGAGCAGGTTCGCAGAGGTGCCTGACTGTTTCGGGGTGCCCGATCTGCTCAGCAGGGTCACTTCCTCTGGGCATGTTTGCTCCAGCTATGGAGAGGCTCTGTGACCCTGACACCAAAGGCACAGCAGACAGGCAGCTACTGCTCTTTGCTATCAGGTGTGAAGCAGCACACCCACCGAGTGGGAGGGCAAGCAAAGGGGATCAGTCCCCCCCCCCCCCAAGTCATCCGTGGATGAATGGCGACCACAGATTAGCAATGCAGTCCTGCAGAGTTACTCCGATCTAGGCCCACTGAAATGGATGGACTTGGACAGAAGCAACTCTGCACAGGATTGCAGTTGGGAATCAGGCACTCCACCGTGCCCCCGTGCCATACCCCAAACGGTAGGGATGCTTCCAGTGCAAAATGCCCAGGAATGGTCAGGCTCCAGGCAGGCAGCAGGCATGTAGGACAGGATTTGTGACAAGGAGGAGGAATGGGGGACATTGAGCAAAAACAAACAAACAAACAAAAAGAGCAAAAAAGCGATCCAGCCTCATGCCTCTGCAGAACTTCTGCTGTCCCACTGTCTCTTTTGCCACTTGCTCTGCGACCTTCTTCAGTGTCCCAAATGGCCTTAGATCAGTTTCAAGTACAAACGGCTAGGTCTTTGTCCCCTTCTGAATCTGGCCAAATGGAGACTATGAAGCGGCATGGGTCTGGTGGGGGCCATAAGGAGTCTGCGACAGAATTTCACTTTGAACTAGTCACCCAGCAGGGGGTTCTACCACTGGCTGGAGTTCTGACAATGCTGCTGGATGCTGGCAGCTCCTCACCATTGCAGGTCAGCAGTGCCTGGACTTCAAGTCACCGGACTGTGCCTGTCCGGAGTCCAGTGGCTCCCTCTGGTTTCCACCCAGCTGAGCTTGCTGCCAGGCAAGAGCCTGGGGCAGAGTGGAGTGGGACCACAAAGGTCCTGGCTGCTGCAGCTGATGGTTCCTAGCTTTGGTCAGGCTGGAAGTAGGCCTGGAGAGACTTCAGGATGCCCTTCAGTTCATCCACTAGGGAAGGCTGGAGGATGGCAGCACTGACGGAGACGGGGCACAGAGGGAGAGGCAGGCAAGGAAGCGGGCCCTGGCCTCTTGATACTTGCCGGTGGGTATGCGTAGGACTGAAGATTTCACACAGTGCCATTCTGAGCAGTTACATCCTTCCGAGTCCATTGATTTCAGTGTCCTGGGAATGAGTGGCCCTCTGCTTAGATGGGGCACTGTAAGTCAGCTACTTGCAGGCAGGTCCTAGCTCTCCAGCCTGCTTTCAGAATCCAGAGTCAGGACTTAATTCTGGGACATATTCACATTGGTGAGTTGGTACAAACTGTAAAATAAAAAAAATGTAGTAAAATAAAGTAAAAGCTGTATAATAATACTTTTATGCATATGCAAAAGTCTCTCTCACTGTGGTTGTACCCCACCCATCTTTTATTAGAGCTTTGGACTCCTGGCTTACTCCTGAATCCCCACATCTCTCTGGGAGCCCTGGCAGGCTTGCCTGTTGCATGGCCTTTTTCTCTCTAAATCAGGGGCACTGATAGCCCAGTCCTGCCCATGTCCCTGGAAATCAATCCCACAGTGTTTCACGGGAGACGGAAGAATCTTAGGCATGTCTGCACCCTGCAGGTTGTCCCTTTGATGGGAAAGCAACTGACTGCCAAGAAGGGGAGTCTGGTGTTCTAGTCTTCTTTTGCAAGTTAAGAATAATGTACGTATTTACCTAGAGCTTTAGGGCTTCATATTCTCTCTAAATCAGGGGCACTGATAGCCCAGTCCTGCCCATGTCCCTGGAAATCAATCCCACAGTGTTTCACGGGAGACGGAAGAATCTTAGGCATGTCTGCACACTGCAGGTTGTCCCTTTGATGGGAAAGCAGCTGACTGCCGGGAAGGGGGGTCTGGCGTTCTAGTCTTCCTTTGCAAGTTAAGAATAATGTACCTATTTACCTAGAGCTTTAGGGCTTCATCTGCAGAATGACACCACCACAGTGTAGGCTAACAATATCATCTTTGTTTGCTTTTAAAGGGTTCCAGTAGCTATTAAAATATGTTATAACTAAGTATGGTAAAAGGGGTGGGTAAGGAGGGACCTAAAAAAAGTGGGTGCCTTGCAGCAGTGAATTCACGAGGGGAGACTTGAACTGGGAACACTGCTGCTCACGGCAGGAGGACCCTGAGGGGTGCTGCATGTGTGTCCCTTGGCTGTGTAGTGATGCGTTTCCACGATCCGGGTTTCTTTGCCATTTGTGGGACCCAAACGACTGGAGGAGATAGAAGGGGCTTTCCTAACGCTGCCGGTCTGGCCGCTCCCTTCCCGGCTTGCCCACATACCTTCCAGGCAAGCTCCCCGCCGGGCGGGGGGGCGGGGCTTACGGAAGGAGGGCCGTGGTGGTGACCTCTGGGTGAGGATTTGACATCGCCGCGTCCGCTCCCTCCCTCCCCCCCAGAGGAAACCCCAAACGATGCCTCCACTCCCCCTCCCGCGCCCCCGAGATCGGAGCAGGGGGGCCGACTCCGGAGCCCTTGGCCGACGGTCCCGGACTCGCTGGCCTTTGGCGGGCGACCACTCTTCTTCTGCCTGCCGCCGTCCCACCTCCGACGGGCCCAAGGTGCCTTCTCTGCTGGCCGGCTCTCCGGTGCCTCGGGCGACACGGCCAGCCAGGCAGGCAGGGGCGGGGAAGGAGGGCGGCCCGAGCGCCAGCCTTGGCAGAGCCCTACAAAGGGCCGCCGCCGCCGCCGCCGCCGGCACAAAAGGGGCAGCCACCCTTGGCATCCGCAGCCCGCCTGGCTCAACCGAGCGTGGCTTGTCAGCAGCCTGCCAAAGCGACAACAGAAACGCGCGCCCGGGAAGGAAGGCGGCGCTCTGCCCCTCGGCGGGGGGACGGGGGACGGGGGGGGGACCTCTTCCCCAGCCGAGGCCTGTCTCCTCGGGACTCGGAGTAGGGTTCTCTCCAGGTGGAAAGGGACTTTCTTCCCACGTCAAAGTAGATAGGACTGCCCTCGTAAAAAGGGGGAGAACATTAGGGAAAGGGAGTAGTTTTGTGCAGCGCGCGATCCTGGGTACATTTACTCGGGAGTAGGCCTCCGAGGATTACAGGGAGACTTACTTTCTGGAAAATACCCCGAGGGATGGACCTCGGGGCTACTAGTCTGTAAATTCAGTCCAAATTGGGGCTCGGAGGGGGGGACACAAACACACACTTGATGGAGCGCTTCCTGGAGGCCCCCCGCCCCCCTGAACTCGCTCGGGCTCTGCAACGGACTTTGCCCGCCTTCCAATCGACTGAAACGGGAGGGGGTAGGGGGCGGGTGTCATCACCCGCATTCTGTCTGGCAGAGTCACAAGATCGCTGGCCAGGAGGCAGATCCTTTTGGGACATCCTAGAACAGGTCGGGACTGAAGCCTTAACTGCTGTTCATGCACAAGCGCTGGGATTTTGATCAACGTGGTGTTAATGGCTCTGAGGGCCGGAAGGAAGGGGAGGCAAACGGATAACACTAAGAAAGAAAGAAAGTTACTGCCTTAGTGAGTTGATCTACTCATTGTCATGACTTAAAAAAATATCAAATGATATATACCCTAAGATGTGACTCTGACCTAAAGAAACCTTTCTGCATAGAGTATGAACATTTGGTGACTGGCAGGCTTATCAATGTGTCCTCCAATTCCCACCTTCTCCAGCGAATCAGATCTATCTTCAACACTACAAAGTTTGAGAGTCCAGTGGCACCTTGAAGACCAACAAAATTTTATCCAAGGTAAAGGCTTTCCTGTGCAAGCACACTTCTTCGGATACAGCAAGGCCTGTACCCAAAATCAAACTTTCCCGGTCTTCAAGGTTTCACTGGATCCTCAAACTTTGTTCTGCTGCTCCAGACCAACACGGCTGCCCACGTGAATCCACCTTCAGCCCTGTTTTTCATCGCCTGCACGCTCGGTTCTATGCCACGTATTCACACAGCGGAGTAGTCCTTGAAAATCCTGCCGATGGGTGCCCATTTGACTGCCAGGCCACCCTATGCGCAGGCATAGATGTTTTGCCTGTCACTACCAATGTCGAAGCCACGGACTCTGCCTTTGGTGGGGTTATTCGTGCCTGAGGAAAAAGTACTCTGCTCGTGCTCAGAGACGCTACGGTTCCCATGTCGGATAGCCAAGCCTGGACTCTGAAACTCAACATATCCATTAAGTTCTTTAGCTCACACACCTTGCCTCGACCCCGAACCAAAAGTTGTCCCTCGTGTACCTTAACTGGAAAAAGGAGGAGAGAGAGAGATGGCGTAAGAAGAAAGTCCCACGCGGTAGAGCGAGATGGACCGCCTGTCCCTTGACAGTGCTCGCCTGCCAAGCGCATCAAACAACAATCTAAGGAACAAAAGTAACGTCACCGAATATTAATGACATTATTTTTTAAAAAAACACACACCCCATCGAACTATATAAACCAAACCACACCCAGAATGACCACCGCGTGCGAAGCTGGACTGGTGGCGTCGGAAAGGGTTTCTAATCCGCGTTGGAGACGGTCACAAACGATGGGGATGGTTCCAGATTAAAGAACGCCGAGCGGCAAAGGGCGAGAGGGCGCTGCCTGGACTTTCTCCTTCGTGTGTAGGTATCCGCGGGCGCAGCTATTCCGGATTAACTGCCGCGCCGCACGCCGCAGCTCGCCGTTCCCTGGGCGCGTCCTCGAGGT
>NW_015165243.1:86019-90568 GCF_001447785.1 Gekko japonicus | reverse complement strand
GCTACCACCTAGGCTGGAGTGAGCCCAGCGAGGAGCTCGGAGCCGTCGTCCCGCTCTCTCTCTCTCTCTCTCTCGCCGTCCTGCTTCGTCGCGATCGCGGATGGACCTTGCGAAGGAGGCGTCTTCTCTGCCCCGTCGCCGGAGCTGCCGGCCTGGCCGTCCCGCTTCTCCGCCTCGCTTGGCTGCGGACCCCTGCCTCCGTGGATACCGCGACGCCCTGGGCTGCGGGCTCGCTCGCTTGGATTACTTGGCTGCGCGAGTCGACTCGGCTTCCTGAGTCGCTGCCCACCCCCCACTCCGCACCCCGCTCCCCAACAATGGAGGTGAGTATTGCTCGGGAGTGGAAGAAGCGGGCGGAGGGAGGAGGGGGCGTGGGGGGGGGAGCCCGAAACCCGCGGCTGCTGCTGCTTCGGAGAGATGCAGCAGGAGGAGGAGGCGGCGAACTTTGTTCCGCCAAACTTTGTTTCGAGGGTGAAATCGACTAGAAAGAGCCAGCCAGGGGAAGTAGCTGATTGGGGGGGGGCGCGCGCTGGCGGCTTCAGATTTCCACACACCGCTGGCGAAGATGAAACTGACGCGAGGCTCTTTCTGTCTCCTGCAAGGACCCCCTCCTTCCCTCCCTCCCTCCCTGCTTGGGTCTGGCCCCTCCGCAAACCTGTTGCTCCGAAGTACTTCGACCTCTCTAGGCCCCTGAAAACTGTGGTGGCTGGGGGTGGAGTGGGGGAGAGGAGATTGCCTCTTTGTCCTTTTTCTTGCGGATCCCTCCACATTTTTAAGACGCCTTCGTACCCCTCTACAGGGGCGCCTGGGGAAGGGGGGGGGGACATGGCTGCCGTGGAGGCTTGTACCTTTAAGAGCTTTTGGCAGATGGCTAGTGGGGGGGAAACACACACACACACCCCTCTAACACGGGTGGCTCCTTCTCCCTGCCCTCCAAATGCGGGTCTCCGCTCCTGCGTGTTGTCACTTTGCATCTCCTCCGGGCGAAGAAGACCAGGAGCTGCTCTTCCGGCCCCCCACCCCCTTGCCCCTTTGATGCTCCGGGGCTGGGTTGTGCAGAGCTTTGTGTGTTTGTTTTTAATTGTCGATTGTGTGCGGAATTAGTTGCAGTCGTGGGGTCAGCGAGAGTTCAGCGTCACCCAGAAAGTTACCTCTTCTCGGGGAGGCAGCGAAAGGTCCGGGATGGTTGCGTTTAAATTTGGTGGTGGTGGGGGGTGCAGAGCCGAGGAAACCCCCCCCCTTTCTCTGTCCCCCTTCGGAGTGGCTTTCCTTATTTCTAGACAGAAGCCCATAAAAGGTTGCACTACTTTGTCCTCCTTTCTTCCCATATCTCCCCCCCGCCGCCGCCCCCCCCCCAGCTGCTCTGAAGGCGGTGGGGATCGCTCCTGGCCAAACATCGCCTCGAAAGCCGTCGAGCCGGCCAGTCTGTGCAATTGTTCCTGCCTTTTACAACCCACCAGAGCCGAGGGGGCTCTCGCAGTCTGCGTGCCGACTTACCTTGGGCAGAGCTGGTCTTAAAAACAGCGGCCATAAAACCAGATGCCCCAACAAACTTTCCAGACCCCCCTAGTGTTTGTGTGTGTGTGAGTGAGAGAGAGAGAGAGCCACCCAGGGATTGCAGGCGGAGAAGCCACCCTGGCTGCTGCTGGGGAGGGGGGCAGATCTGTAAAAGAGCTCGTTTTCCTCGCAGGCTGCTCCGTGCGGGGCCGCCTTTGAAAACTGGCTCTCCGCAACCGTTGAAATGGGTTTGTCCGTATAGACAGGATTGAGAGCGGCGAGCTGGAGCGGTCTCTGGAGGAACTAAGCTGCTTTTTAAAAAATATATTAAATGGATAGAATATTCATGGTTGTGAATATTCCATTTAGGGGATTTCTCTAGTTGAGGCTGACTCGAGCAATCTCAAGAAATAGTTAAAAAGAAAAACGCGGCCGGGGAGGGGGGGGAGGCTGAAGAAATGAATCTGGCAGTCGCGGCAGCACATCTGCGTTTCGCGGTTATGGCTGCCCCCTGTTGGTGGAATGGCGGAATGGCTTTCCCTTGAAGCCGGGCGGCGAGGTTCGCTTTGCTCACCAGCCGCTTCTTCTCCCCCCACATGCACAAAAACAAAACAAAAAAACCCTCTACCGGTTAATTTTTCTTTCATTCTCATGAGCCATTTTAAAAAAGCAGAGCCGCGTGTGATCGCCGTAAGATTTTTTTTCCATTAACACCCCCCGTCCTTTAAAGATAACTTTCTTTTTTTAAAAAGGCCTTTTATTCGAGAGACAAAGCCAGCCCGGATCCAAGTAAAGTTTCTCGATCCGGCAGCCCGTCTGTCAAAGCCGTGAGTTCCCTGTAGGCGACCAATGGTGCAGCTTTTCTTGGGGTGGGGGTTGGCTCTGAGCCAGCTGTGCCCTCCGCACCGCCTGTGGCTAGTCGAGGCGCGCGGATTTCTTTCTAAGAAGATCCGGAACGGGGGTCAGTCTTGCCGAGGACAGACGGAAGCCGAAAAGTGTTTGTCTCTGGCATGTGGGTTTGCGCCGGAGCCTCTGGCTGCGGGGGCAGCGCGTCGCCCGGGGGGAGAAAACTTTCTTGGTAGTTTCCATCCACGGAGCGCGGGCCGGGCCGGTTGGTTAGATGCCCTTCTTGGCGCCCACTGCTCCGGTATCCTTCGGCCGTCGTGCCGGTCCCCGGAGACACCGGACGATGATGCGATGCAGGCCGCAGCACCCCGCTAGCCCTGCCTCCTTAGGCGCCGAGCCTTTGACGGGTTCCACATCGCTTACTCTCCCAGTAACCCCTGAGGTAGGTAGGAAGGTCCCTGTAGGGCGGGCTGGGGAACTGAGGCTCGGAGGCCAGGCCAGGACTCGGTGGCAGAGAGGGGCGTCTGGAACCTGCCGCGAAGGACCGCGCTCCCGGTGGCAGACCACCCTGGCTCTCCACGCCTCGACGGGCGTCGGGGCTTCCTACGCGGTGGCCCCTCGGTCGGCTTGGCAGCTCCCGGATTCACAGTAGTCCCCTGCAGAGCTTCTGACCGGGAAAGGGGAGATCAATCGGACCTCAGCCATTGGTCAGATGGAAACGCGCACTCTCCGGCCTGTTCGCCCGAAGTCCTGCTGCCTTGGGTGTGTGTTGAATTGGGGGGGGGTTTTGCTCTGCCGGAATAAATGGGCTGTTTGGGGAGGGGAAGGAGCCGTGTGTCGGGTGGGAAGCGTAGTTTCCTCAGTTTCCCCTGCGAGGCCCTTTCCTAAAAGCCCCCCCCCCCCTTTACATGCTCGGGCTTGTGAAGGCAAAGGGAGCTTTACGGTGTCCAACTGACCACCCCGAAGACTGGGGAGGTGCCTCCAGGAACGGGTGAAAGAGAAACTCGCTTGGCTGAGTTAATCCCCCTCCCCGGTCGAAGCGCTTTTGAGTGCGGCCGATTCCCCCGGGCTGAGCTCGAGAGAAGAAGCGCCCCGGCGGACAAGGAGCCGCGCGGCCAGTCGCTTCAGCTGCCGCCGTGGAAAGGGCTCGAGGACTGGGCAGTCGTCCGGAGCCAGGAGTCCCGGTGACCGAAAGGCGGCTTGCCTCGGAGTAAACCGGCGGAAGTCCGAGCACCTTGGAGGAGCCGGTGGCTTGACGGCTGCTGCAACGATTCGTTGAAGAGCCAACCTGGAAACCGGAGGGGGGGGGGAGTCTCTTTGTTCGTCTGCTTCTGAGAGCACTTCGGCCGTCGTCCTTTCTGTGATCGGAGCCGATCAAGAATCCAAGACTGAAACCCTGGACGGCAGTAAACCCCACTGGACCCAAATGGAATTGGCAAAGGAGCTGCGTGCACTCCTGCCCCCCTTTGGATTGTCGAGCGAAACCGCCCGTGTCCCACAGGAGAGACTTAAACGCCCTCCACGTCCTGCTCCGTGGCTCCACGGACAGAATCGGCGCGGGAGGCCAGGCGAAAAACGAAATAAACCCCTTTGGGATGCGCCAGGCCAGGGGAAGAGCTCCTGTAAACAACTTGGGATTTGTACGGCGCTCTGGCCTCCAACGCGCAGCTTCGCGCCGCGGAAATCAGGCGGCAGCGCTCCAAGCCACTTAACTCTCGAGTTGTTCCCTTGGCTTCTTCAGCCGTGCGCTCCGGCCCCGCGAGGCCCGCGGCTCTCCCCTCCGGGATTCGCGAACCGCCGTCCAAACGCTGCTGGAACTGTCGGCGGGTCCGGGCTCCGGAGTGAGAAGATACCGGAGGACTCTGGGGCCGAGTCTTGCCACCTCGTGGCCGAGTTCTGGGCCATCACAGCAGTTCGAAGCCCCGGGTGGGGGTTGGTTAAGTGCTTCCGACTTACGGCGACCCTATGGATTAATGACCTTAAAATATCCTCTCCTTAACAGCCATTCTCAGGTCTCGCAAACTGAGGGACGTGGCTTCCCTAAAGGAGTCAGTCCATCTCATGGCAGGGGTGGGGGGGACGGTGGAAAAGGTCCGCCTTGGGATGTTTCTTCTCATCCGGTTTCGCGTCCTTTAACCATTATTGGGGGGGGGGCGAGAGGGGCGAAGCCTCCCCCCCCCCCATCCCCTTGGAAAGGTTTTTTAAC
>NW_015165243.1:81679-85858 GCF_001447785.1 Gekko japonicus | reverse complement strand
CATCCCGGATGGTTCCATGCCCTGGGGGGGGGGAAGCTGGTCTCCTCCGGGCCCACCTCGCGTGTCTCCAACCGCCTCCCTGGCAGGTCGCCCCTCCTCCCCCCTTATCTCGGCTGAAGCTCCCCAGGGCATGGGCGAGGCGCTTCCGTCCTTCCTCCGGTCCAGCCGGCTTCCCCTCCCCGCCGTCCGTGTGGGCGTCTGTAGTGCAGGCCGAGCTTGGCTCGTCCCGCTCCAAGGGTCTCGCTGGCTCTGCGGGGGCGGGGGAGAGGAAGAACCCGGGAAGTTTATGAGCTGGGCTGGGGAGGGGCGAGGCGGACCGCCGGCAGCAAAAAACGTGCATCGCAAACACCTTCCAGACCGAGATCCCTTTCGATGATTCCCATCTGGAAGCGGCTCCCATAATTATTGCGCGCAGGGCGGTGGGGTGTGCGTGTGTGAGAGAGATGAATAGGTTGTTAATTCGGAGCTGAGCGCTCCAGCTCTCTCTCTCCCTCTTGGCTTCCCCACCCCTCGAACACGCCCGCCGCCCAGAGCCTGGGCTCCCTTCCCCACTTGTTGCTCTTCCCGCGGCCGGCAAGAAAGCAAGCGCCAAGGTGCCCGGACGGCTCTCTTTCCTCTGGTGGGGAACCGGGGTGAGGAGTCTCTGTGTGTGGGGGGAATCGATGCTGCGGGATTTCGGGAAAAGCTGAGCTTGCCTGGTGAGGCTGGGCGAGTGGATGACTCCGGAGGGACTCTCTCTCCTTCTCCTGTGCGGCCATTCCAGGGGGGGGGCAAAGGGCAGCTGCTTCCTAAGGCAGCCGGGGCTGGAGATGATCTGAGCCCCCCCACCCAGCACTAAAGATCTGCCCCCTTCTCTTTCTCCCCTCTAGAAGTCCCTAGGAGCCTCAGCTCAAAGTGGAGCCTCGTGGATGCTGGGCAGGGCAATGAGGTCCCCGTCCCTCTTCTTGGGTCTGGCCATCTTCTCTCTTCTCCAAGTGGTGATAGAGGCCAGCTCATGGTGGTAAGCTTTTAAAAATATGTCTATGTATATATACACACCGGTGGACCAAGTTTCCTTTATGAAACTCCGCAAAAGGAAAGAAATAGAAGATGAGCAAGGCCTTGGTTGGTCTCGCAAACACTGTCGATCTCAGGGCAGGAATCCAACTATTCCTCCCATCCCTTTAGTAGGGAAATGGGCTTAACTGGTTGTTTAAATCCTTGTTTGTAACAAAATGAAGCTGAAATAGTAATAAGATGATTTTCTCTCACATCATCCGGATTAATGACAGAGTGAATGGGAACATACTTTGTGATTGTTCTACATTATGTTGGGTATAACGTTCTTAATGTTTGTTTCAAAGAAAGTAAGAATTAAGTAAATCATAAGCTAGGATTTCTGCTTTCCTAAAAGTTTTTTTTCTTTAATAGATGATTTGCTAAGGCTCTCCCCCCACCCATTTTTACGAATTAGATTCAATCCACTTGTGAATGATTCTTGGTTGTGCATTTGAAATGTCAGCCTTTTCTGACACGATCCCTTTATCTAGCAATTCTGTTTTGAGCCACATCTCACTTGCACAGGAAATTTTCAATTTTTATGAACTGTCAGAGTGAACTGTTTGAGGTCAGTTCTCAAGCCAGTGGTATTTATAATTTTTTTTTAAAAATGTGGTACATTATACAGAAGTATTTTATGGCTGACTCGATCTACAAAGTTGTGGGCGGATCATCTTGTACTTTCTTAAAATAAAAATGCGTAAGGATTATATGAAACCTGAAAGCTAGGAGGAAAGATGTGCTAGAGGGGGGCAAGCATCATATTTAGATAGCGACATAAATTTGATGCTTGTCTCAGTAACTTCATGCATATGGTTTGCTTTAACTTTCCAACCATTCAACGAAGCTGAAGATTCTCTCCCCTCCACCACCATTTCCCACATTTTGGCTGCTGTTTCCAGCACAACAAGGGATTTACTTCCAAGTAAATGTGTTTGAGGTTGAATCCCACATGCATTCGTATTTGCAGAATTCACAGACCGCATTTAGAGCTGTGTTCCACACTGATTTCGTATTTGCAGAATCCATGACCTGCATTTGAGGCTTTGCCTTGTTAATGGAATTCCTCTTTTTACACAGGTCTCTGGGCATGAACCACATGAATCCTATGAACCCTGTTCAGATGCCAGAGGTATACATAATCGGAGCCCAGCCATTGTGCAGCCAGCTGGCGGGGCTTTCTCAAGGACAGAAGAAGCTCTGCCACTTGTACCAGGACCACATGCAGTACATTGGAGAGGGAGCAAAGACGGGGATTAAGGAATGCCAGTATCAGTTCCGCCACAGACGATGGAATTGTAGCACTGTGGATAATAACTCTGTTTTTGGCAGAGTCATGCAGATAGGTAGGAAGTGCCTTGGAGGATATGTGTGCAGTATTTACTTAATGTTCTGTGTTAAAAGGTCTTGCCAGGTTTCTTATGCGCCAGTGAAACCTGGCAAGAAAGGGAAAGCATTGCTGCCTTCTGCCAGTGGCAGTCTCCAGTGGGAAGTCAGCGGCAATGTGAGCCAGCTGGTGATGTGGAAAGGGAATTCTGTACTTCTCAGCTTGCCTTACTGCGGGTTAACATCAAGTCATATCTAAATGTGGTCGTGGTGGAAAGAAATATAAGGAGGAGCGTTACAAGGTCATTTTCATGGCTGGGATACTGAAACTGCACGACAACTGGATTCGACTCCAGTTAACAGCACATCAGTATCTTCTGAACACTTGTTTTTTATATGCAGTCCATTCGCACAGAGTCTTTCTCGGAGCGAAAGCATTTGGGTAATAGTAGAGTTCTGTTGAGCAGTGAAATACGTTGGCACTTGCAACCGATGTGCTTCTTACAAAGCTAAGTGAATAGGTAGGTGGTTGCATGCCTCAAAGTAATTATTACTGTCAATTAAAAATGCTATCATAAGGATCTTCCCTAGCCTTGTGTTCTGGCTCGTGTTGGAAAGCTCATGTCAGCACAAACACTGCCACCACATACAATGGAAGGACTCGTTTCTCAAATCCCTTAAGTGAAAAGTTGGGTTTGAAGGTAGCACATTGATCACTCCGATCTTGAGGGGTTGTTCTCCAGTTATAATAACAACATCTGTACCTCCAAACCCACTGTTCTCTCTTTGCTAAAAACTTTTGGAAAATGAACAACTCATAACTTGGGAACAGCAGCCGTTCAGAATACTAGGAGCTAAATCTAATTCTGAAGTCTTCTTTCTGAAACAGGATAGGAAAGGATTGGAATGAGTTTAAAATTAGATTAAAGGTAACTTCACTTATGAATTGAATAGGCTTCTGCATTGCTTGAAGGGATGCTGTTAAGTCACATTGACTCTAGAAGTTAATTTTATGTAAAAATAAGCTTTACAAAATCTCAGATTGAACATTTTCAATGCCATTTTTAAATAAACGCAGTAAGTGGAAACGCTTCTTTAATGACTTAAGTCTTGTTTTGTAGATACTGTGGAACTTACAATATGAATAGGTTGCCATTGGCCTGTTCTGAAAACCCAAAACACATAGAATGGCATGCATAATTGGAATCTTAAAACACCAGCTTCTGATGATGCTAGCAGCTTCTCATAACCCTTATGTTCTGACTGCTAAGCTATACAGGAGTGGCACTCTGGTGATGTCTAAATTGCCATGGTAAAACCCATGACTATAGAAATATTAAAAACTGGTCCCCAATTGTTGCCTACCCGTAATACATCTGCATTTATTTGAGCTGGTATAGCAGGGTAATTAACCACTTACATTAATTGAAAATAGAGGTGTTGAATGTGTGTGTCTAGCTCTTAAAGAATCTGGAAAGTATATATTCATTTTAAAAAGTATATGTTGTTGTTTCATAGTGGGGCCTATTTTTTTTTAAACCCCCAAGAGGGTAATTTTATTGGTTTTTCAATAGACTACATAACTACAACAGAAAAATATAGGAAGGGGGACTACAACTAGGGATAAAGAAAAGATACTCACACTAACTAAAATCCCAAGAGTAGGAGATCATATCCGTGTTAAACTACATGTTAGTAAATACGTGTTAGTATAACAATATATGGAGCTGTGGTGGCTCAAGTGGTTAAGACGCTGAACTGCAGGCTGTGGAAGGTCAGTAGTTCAGCAGTTCGAGACCCGGGTGCCGCATGACG
>NW_015165243.1:50982-81123 GCF_001447785.1 Gekko japonicus | reverse complement strand
CTCTACCAGCTTCTCAGTTGCCTGCTCCACTTTTTTCTCCGTCTCTGCCAGCTGGCGCTGCTGCGAGGCGAAGTTTTGGTTTAGTGTGGCTAGTTGCTGGTTAATACCACCGAGCTGCTCCAATTCTGGTTTCAGCATATCCGCTAACGTCTTCATGACATCTGTTCCCTCTCCTCTTCCAATCTTGGACTTTGGCTCCCTTTCGGTTTTATTTTCCCTCGTGGAACCGCCATGTTCTCTCTTTGTTTACAATTCAACACCTCTGTTTCAGAGCTCGAAAGACTTGTCGTTTCCCTCTCCAGACTCAAGTAAGTCTCTCAAAATGTAACGCTGTTTCTCTTCCCTCTCCCCCCTTCCCTTCTTTGATCTATTTCGTTTATCTCACACTCACGTTCATTGTTGGTCGTTTCTGACCCCGCTCTCTTCCATCACTATTCCGCTTGATCTCCAGCGCTTGTCCCGGTCAGATTGGCTTACACCCATAGGTCACCCATCGGCTGGACCATCAGGGCGGAGGGAAGCCTCTATTCCACAGCTTCAAGCCGTCGAAGAGGCTAACCCTTGAAAGCCCTCTGGCTTGGAACCCACCACAAGGGTTCCGTGGGAGTGTCACTTGAGGTGGCACCCCTCCAAGCCGAAGGTGTGCTAGTTGCCTCCTCGAACTTCGAGGAGAGTGACTGCCATCGCCGATCCACCCACCGGAACAGCAGTGGGGCCTATTTTTGTGATTGGTTGATGTTTCTCTTGAAAGTGGGACAAGATCTCTACTTCAGATCTCTGCCCCTTGCTTACGCACACTGCTAATTGCTGTCAATCCACTTCTGAGTACAGTTCTGATAGAAGATGGTGTCAATTAGACCCTGGGTCTTCAAGGTTTTTTTAAATTCATTGCTGATGGAATTGCTGAAGACTATAAGCTCAATATACCATACCAAATTCTAGAAATCAATATATTTTCTTAGGCTAAGGCTGATGTCTGAATTCCATTGATGTCAATAACTAAATGCCAATACTTTTGTATTGTTTTCAAATGAATGCATTGTTGCTGAAATAGTAAACTGAAACACAGTTATGGTACCCCAAAAGATTAGTGAAGAACTGGATCTCTGTACTTTTTCCCTTAGAGTTGTAATTCTGATTGGACAAAGTCAGTGCAAGCTTTGGCTTTCACTGTCAGTGAAATATCAGTGGGCTGTGAATCAGTGAGCTACAGTATCCCTGGCTTCAATAAAACCTTCCGCTTCCTTGTGTCTGAATGATCCTGGAACGTTAGTTGCATAGTAAGAGGAACATGTGTGTATTGCTGGAGGGAAAGAAAGCAATAAACTGCAACGAAACAATGAGCAATTCCCCCCCCCCCAAATGTCTGACTGGGCCTCCTGGGGGAGAACAGTTCTACTATCTTGGCTATAATAGTGGGATCTGTGCCATGGGTTAAGAAAGCTTGTCTAAGAAAACAGGACTTGGAATTTTAACATATTTTGGAGTAAATTTGTGAAAAATTAAGGTTATACTCCAGGCAGGCTGCTGAAATCCCACCAATACCTTTGGATGTCAGCAGCCTAATTCCGGGCAGGATTAGTAAAAAAGAGCAAGAGTGCAGTAGCACCTTAAAGACTAACATAATTTATGGCAGGGAATGAGCTTTCCTGAGTTACTGCTCATTTCTCCATACCTTGGCACAAATTCGGTTAGTCCTTAAGGTGCTACTGGACTCTTGCTCTTTTCTGCTCCTACAGACAGACTAACAGGACTACCCATCTTCATCTGTGCAGGATGGCAGCCCAAAACTCCTTTTGGAAAAAGGTCAGCTGATGTTCTTGCTTGCTTGGAGGCCTTTCTCTGAAAATGGTGTCAGTGTGGGGAGGAATTTCTTCTCTTCCCTTTGGAAATGGGCACAAGACATGCTCCTGGGAATTCTTTTTGACCACATAGGAAAGCATGTTTATGCCTCTCACAGAGTGAGGCTCTTCCAAACTGGCCGACATTTGGCGGGCAGCAAGGCTTTCAATGATGTCAAGGTTGACACAGCTTGCTTTATTTATGATTATTATTTTATTTATTAAAACATTCATACCCTGCCTTTTCTGGTCATTGAAGGTGGCTCACAATAATAAATGTGCCTGGTCTCTAAAGTTTCATGGCACAGGATAAACTTGCTCAGACGATTCCTGCTCCCTCTTGAGCAAGTCAGCTTCTCCCACCTGTTGTTTATCTTTATAAGTACACTCATTTCTAACTTTTGGCCTTTATCCACATTTGAAAGGATTCTTTAAAATGGGGAGGGTTTCTAAATGTAGCATTTTTCTAGAATGTATGGAAAAGTGGATTAGAGAGAGGCAAAACTCTTAACGCAGCTCATTGCAAATCCTAGCGGAGTGGAGATGTTGGAGTTCTTCCATAATGTGCATAACAGAGAGTAACTTGAGTCTCAATTTTAAGATATAATCAATAGTCGCCATCAGTTTTTTTTAAAAAAAGAATAAGTAGCCCCACAGAGACAAAGCTAAATATGTCAAACAGACCAATATAAACACAAGCGTTGGAGGGCTTGTATTGATATAGGTATCTCTTAGAGACTGGCATGTTCTCAGATATGGACTTTGGTGTGTATCTTTGGGTGTCTGATCTACTTCTAAAGAGGTCTTTTTTCGTTTCATTTCATGGAACAACTCATAGCAAATATTTTCTGAAGCAGCCGGCTTGGTTGTTGGAATGAACTGATATGTAGAATTGTCTTTAAAAATTAAGTCCTTGATGAAAAGTGCCTCAGAATTATGATTGTAAAACTTGCTAGCTTTCAGAGCCTTGGGGAGAACCTTGTGAAGTTAACCTTCAAAAATAGTTTCACCCTTATTCCTTGGGAATCCCTGCTGTGAAAGGGAGTGAGGATTGGGACCATAATGTTGGTTCCCTTTCTTGAAGAACTGGAAATGTGAGTTTCCAGGAGACCAGAAGCAGACTTTGACTTTGGTAAAATGTATTCCAGCTGTTAATGTGGTGCTCTCTTTTTCCTGTCAAGTGAAGTTTGTCTAGCTGAATTCTATCTGGGTAAAGTGGGATGAGGTAATATATTAACAAATGAATTTTCTTTCAAGCTATCCCACGAGAACTCCCATAATCTGTTTGTCAAAAAAACCTGCCATGAAAAACTACTTAAAAATTACAAATCAGTCAATCAATAAGTACAAAATATTTGACTCTTTTCATATATGGTCATTATATATGGAACACATTTTTGAGAAACCTTATCTCATTTTTCTCTGTCACTTATTTAAGAGATGACCAGGCCAGAAGCTTCTCCTGTGACAGGATCCTTCCTCATCAGATTAATTGGCATACTTCAAGATGGCAGGTTTCTTTGATCAGCTGTTATCAAAATGGATGTCCCAAACGAAAGTGTTTTGGTGCTGTTTTCCCAATCTGAGCTTTGTCTAATACCAGAAATCCGGGTGAAATATTGTCTCTTGTTTCTTTGTTGCAATTCACTTTTTAAAAGAAAGTACATGAATCATGTTTCTTTTTTAGGGGGGCTCATAATGTAAAGTATAAATCCCTATCTCTTGCCCTGTACTGAATAGTGAATCTTTTTGTTTTTCCTCGCAGGTAGCAGGGAGACTGCCTTCACTTATGCTGTCAGTGCAGCTGGAGTGGTCAATGCAATGAGCCGGGCCTGCCGAGAGGGGGAGCTCTCTTCCTGTGGTTGCAGCAGGGCTGCCCGACCAAAAGAATTACCTCGGGACTGGCTGTGGGGTGGCTGTGGGGACAACATTGAGTATGGCTATCGCTTTGCCAAGGAATTTGTGGACGCCCGCGAGCGAGAGAGAATATATCAGAAAGGATCTTATGAGAGTTCTAGGATCTTGATGAATCTGCATAACAATGAGGCGGGGAGAAGAGTAAGTAGCCAAACAGAACTTTTTTCCTGCCATCTCCTCTTACCTGAGTGCCAGGAGTGTGGTTTCCAAGCACCCTTTGGTTTGTTGAATCTGTTTTCTGAAAATTGTGCCTGTCCGGTTGGCAAGACGAATTTTCACCCCAGTTACTTTCAAGTGAAACTTAATGGCTGAGCTCACTCTTGTTAACCATCTCTGATCTCTGTCATCTGGAGATTAGTTGTAATTCCGGGAGATCTCCAGGTCCTGCCTGGAGGTTGGAAACCCTATCCAAAGGACATCTTTCCCCTTCAGGATGCTCTAGTAAAACTGTTGCATGCCGAGTGAATTTTATGTAGGATAGGATTTTATGGGTTTATGTTTCCAACTGATCCAGTTGTCTTTGGAGGGGAACAATGAAGCACCATGATTCCCAGAGTGAAACCTTATTCGGGGGCGGGGGGCCCCGGGGGGCTCTATTCTCCTCCTTCCTTGTGAGGCTGTGAAAAAAAAGGGGCCCTTCACTATATTATTAGAAAACATGTTCTTCTGCGGTGGAAGTTTGGTTTTTATGGCTTTTTTAATCTTCAAAATCTTTTAAACGAAGGAGTGTAAACTTCATTTTATTGCTCTGAAGTGAAGGAGCCAAAGTCATTATTTTCCTAGAACTGACGGTGCCAGGAGTAGTCGGCTAGAGACTTTAGACTCGTGTTTCAAGGTGAATTAGGATGAAGGATAATTGAAAATTAATAGCATTTAAATGTGAGAAGAAGGCATCTGAAAGCAATGGAAAGGCTTCGGCAGAAGAAAAATGACTTTTCACAGTTGCCTTATAGCCTTCCAGTGGTTCCTCGCTCCCCCACCCCATTTGATCTCCCTTCCTGCCATGCCATTCGGCAGAGTTCGAACTCCCCTCCCCCCTTTTAATGTTGGATGGAAGTGGCATTTAGCGTCCACCTTAATGTGGACCCCAGCATATTTGGGGCTGTGTCAACATTGACTCATGTCTATTTATATGGGGTGAATTAACAAGGCCTCTTTGCCAAGGCTTTACAAAAAGGATATTGCGATGTAGGCCTGTCCTTCACCCAAAGGTATTTGGGGGAGTTTCGAGCTTAGTTGGAGTCTCTGTGCCATGCATGAAGCTTGGTGTGGAAGGGACTTCTGAACCAAGAGTGGAAAGTCTGCTGTTGGGGCTGCCTGCCTTTCTTGGAGGATGGAAGGAAAAGAAAATGTTGATTTCCAAAGCAAGCCTAGTTTTGGCAGGCCAGTAAATTGCGTGACTACTCCGGAATGATTTATTCAAAGCTTGTTAGAAAGATAAATTTTAGGGACTACTCTGGCTGGGGTCTAGGGGGTTGTATGGAGACCCATTTCTCTTTTTGGAATGTTTTACCTGTCGCTCCCCTCCCATACCACTTCTCTTTAACTGCCCTGGAGATTTTAAAGAAACCCAAACATTTCTGGAATTACATAAAATAGCAGTTCAAAAGGAGATTGGCACCAGTGCATGCTTAGTATCCCCTTCCCAGCACTCCCTTTGAACCACTGTTCTGCCTAACCCCCTCTAAGCTAAGAGTACGAGTCAATCAATATTAGATGCTTTTAACAGCCATTTATTTCAATGGAAGCAAATTTAAGTGTCTGCTTTAATCTCTTCAATTGAAATCAGTAGCATTTAAATGTGACTTGATTAGGCCCTGTTTTTTTCAAAAATTAGAGGTTAAAGAGAAGATTGGAGGGTCAAGAGGGATAATTTTGAAAGATGAAACTCTGGTGGAAAATAGTGTACACAGAAAACTACATAAGCGGTGCTGTTCTGAATCCCGGTTGACAGGCACAATTCTGCAGAAGTTAACAGAGATCGAGTCCCGTGGCACTGAATTCACTGGAATTTAGCCATGATGGATTTTTTTGCTGGATTGTATTTTTAGATTATTTTTACGCCAGTCTTTCAATAGTTCAAGAAGCGGCATTTTAAAAACGCACACATTACCATTACAAAAGAGAACCACAGAAATCACTCTAAAGCCAGCAGGCAGCTACTCCCTTTCAGTGTCCACTATTTATTACTGGCAGTATTTTCGCTTGTCAATTCAGAATGAGTTTCTCTTAAGTAGAGCCAATGGGGGATCAGTTCAGATTACATCTGAATTTGCTCATGTTAAAGTTCATTCCATTCTGAGCTCTGGGCCTAGTTGTGTGACACCCTGATAACATCAGGAATGTGGCAACGGCTAGACATCTTGTTGGTTGGGTCCCTTTCTTTCCCTCGAATTTACTTTCCATTAGCAGAAAAAGGAGGGAAAGGTGATATAAAGGGAGACCTGCTTCTTAGCTCCTCAGACACTTATGAATAGATGCTTCCTAGTGCCCAGATCTCTGGGCTAGGGCTTTGGGGGGGGGGTCTTAGTAAGGTCCAGAAATCCTAGCAAATTAGGAAACCTGTGCACTGGGGAATACCTGCTAGTAATAGGGTTGCCAGGTCTGGGTTGGAAAATACCTGGAGACTTTGGGGGTGGAGCCAGGAGAGGGTGGGGTTTGGGGAGGGGGGGCCTCAGCATGGTACAATGCCATAGCGTCCACCCTTCAAAGCAGCCATTTTTTTCCCAGGGGAGCTGATCTCTGTCAGCTGGGGATCAGTTGTAAAAGCAGGAGATCCCCAGGCCCCACCTGGAGGCTGGCAACCCTAGCTAGTAAGTACTCAGGCCCCTGACCTGAATAGCCCAGGCTAGGACTGATCTTATAGATCTTGCAAGCTAAGCAGGGTCAGCCGTTATCAGTTCTTGGATGGGAGACTACCAAGGAAGTCCATGGTTGCTATGCAGAGGCAGGCAGTGACATGCCACACTGCTTTCGCCTTGAAAACCCTACAGGGTTGCTGTAAGTTGACTGTGACTTGACAGCAAAAAAAGAAAAAGAAAAAAAGATTTAGGCTCTAATAGAAATTTAAGAAACGGTCCTGCCCATCATTGCTACTGGAAATAAAGCTTGGAGGACAGGAATGGGCTAGGGCTGTTTGGAATGAAGCCAAGCTTTATTCACGAGCTGAGCCAAAATTCAAAGGGATCTTGGCTTGGATCACAGTCCTCCCTCCCATTTCATGACTTCTTCATCATCCTTATTTATTACACGACCAACAACAACTTTAGTCTCGTCATTGGGAATATACTGTACTGATCTCCTCTTCCATACTAGAGCCAGAGACAAGATTTTGAGGTTGAGAACAAAAGATGTCTGGTGGCTCTTTGAAGATTCGCAGAGTGATTGAAGCACAAGCTTTTGTGAGCCTGCTTAATCAGGTGCCTAATTAGATGCACAGAATAGATTTTCAGTCAGCAGAATGTAGGCATAGCAAAGAGAGAGGAAAAAATGGAACGGTGGAGTTAAAATGAGGTCTGTCTCTGGTACCTTTTTAGCTTGCCCCTCCTCCAAGGAGCTCATGGCTATCCTCACATCCGTATGTTATCCTCATAACAACCCTGTGAGGTAGGTTAGGCTGAGAGACTGGACTGGACCAGAGTCACCCAGGGAGTTTCATAGCAAAGTGGGGATTTGAATACAGGTCTCAAATCTCCTAGTCTGACACTATCCTCTACATTATGCTAGATTCCTGTGCTTTGTGACACTGCTATGTAAATAAATACATGTACTACTAGAAATGCTGACCACGTTCTTCAACAGAGGAACATCAAACGAAGAATCCAGCGTGAAATCTCTGAATTAGAAATATATCGATCATATCAGCCAGGAGTTAAACAGACCTGACATTTTTTAGACAATTCCAAAAGGGTAGCTGTGTTAGTCTGTTGTAGCAAAGTGAAGCAGAAATCATGTGGAACCTTTAAGACTAACCAGGTTTATTTCAACATAAGCTTTTGTGAGTATTTTGGAATATGTCTGCATACATATGTATGTATACTTATTTGCAGGGGTCTTTTCCTAGAAAAAGAGCTGCAGGAGCTCATTAATATACGTTATGCTACTAGGCTATTAGCATAATAGCTCATTAGCATATGCAACACCCCCTGACATCACCGGAAGTGATGTCAGAAGGGGAAGCAAAAGGGGGGGAGGCATATTCAAAAGCTTCCCCTTCCCTTCCCCAGCCGGGGGGAGGGGAGCGAAGAGAGAAGGGGTTTAAAGTTTAAACCCCTCCTCACTAGAGTTGGGCCGCAGAAGGAGGAAAGAGGGAAGGAAAGAGAGAGAGAGAGTGTAGAGAGAAGGAATGAAGGAATGAAAGTAAAGAAGAAGGAAAAGAGAGGAAGGGAGGAAGAGAAGGAAAAGAGAGAAAGAAAAGGAGGGAAAGAAAAGGAAAGGTGAAGGAAAGGAGGGAAAGAAAGAGGGCAAAGAGATGGGGGGGAGGCTCTCCCACCCCCCACTCCCCCAATCAAGCCTCCACCGCCCCCCGCAGATCCCTCACTTACCCCGGGAGGCAGCGGGGGTCCCCTCTTCTGCCCTCCCATGGGCCACAGCGCTCCGGCACTGGCCCGGGGAGGCGGCAGGGGGCCTCTTCTGCCCTCCCACGGGTCACAGCGCTCTGGCACTGGCTCAGGGAGGCAGCGGGGGGCCTCTTCTGCCCTCTCATGGGCTGCAGCGCTCCAGCGCTGGACCGGGGAGGCGGTGGTGGGGCTTCTTCTGCCCTCCCACGGGCCGCAGGGCAGCAGGGGGCTGCAGCGCAGGGAGTTGGGGCGGGGCTTGCTGCCACCGCCATTTGTTTCGGTGCCTGGGCTGCCAGAGCAGCGCTCCGGCCCCAAAAGACCCCTGCTTATTTGGAGGCTAACTTTGGTTAGCCATAACTATAGCTCGCCGGATCTGAACGTCACAGTCGCCTATGTTGTTATCAGGTAGTGGAGGGTTTTCTTTGCAAAAGCTTGTCTGTTATTTTAGTGGTAGAAGCAGATCTATGTCAATTTGAGTTAGGCAGCCAGGATATACAGTAGTCCCATATGTTCATTAGAGCGTTTGTTTGTTAAGAGCTTTGGGGGCATTTCTTTCATGATGACCCAGAAACAATCAAGTTGGAAAACAGAGACCACCATTTCAATCAGTCAGCTTCCCAGTCCTATTTCACTCACTCTAGCTGTTACAGAAACACATGGAAGCTACTTTAAATTGCTTCAAGTTGTGGCCATCACCACATGGTGAGTTGCCAAATTAAAACAGCTCACCCACATGGGCTTATCAAGTTAAAATATAATATAAGGGGCTACCTGTGAGCATAGGTCCACTTTACCCTCACTTACCCTATAGCAGGGTTAGGGAAAATCCTCTGATCCTTGATGATATTAAGAACAGAGGTTGGATTTTCTTTGTGCAAAGATGTGTGTTCCGCTGTGATGTGTTCTTGCCTTCTTGTTAATCCAAATGCCTGGGGGAGGGGAGGATACAGAAAAATTGCCCAATTAATGTGGTAAGCCACTGTGTGTAAACAGCCTTCCACACAGTAGCTTATGGCACCCTCCAGTGGGGACAGTACCATCTCTGAGAACACCAGGAGCACTGCAAAATAAACATGATTCTGTTTTGAGGTATACATGACTATTATGCATACTGTCCCCATGACTGGAGAAAGTATTGCATTTTGAGTAATTGATATACTACAAGGAAGGCTTCCCCACTAATCTGGGAGATATAAGACATACATCCTTTTGTCTTGGGCATTGGCCCAGCTCTAATTTGATCTAGATCTTTTTTTTACCCAGCGTTGCACGACCAGACAGCTCTCCTTACCGCGCACGTACTCTGCAGTGGATTGTCTAGACGGCATCCACCTGAAGGAGCTGTGTGGTCAGGTTTTTTTTTTTTTAATCTGTTTGCGCATGCGCATCTGTGCCTCAACGTGTACTTGTTTTTCTGCACATGTGTGGAATTGAATAGTTAAAGCACTGCCAGTGGTACCTCCCTCTAGGTACCCTTTTATTTAATGCAGTTCATAAAATTCATGGGCCGTTCAGAAACATGAAATTGTCTGGAACGTTTGAGTGGAGCTCTGTGGCTGTCGCGCATTTACACATTTATGTGCATATTGCTTAGAATTTTTTTAAATGGCGACCGCTTGGGATGGTCTGACGTTAGACTATCCCAATGGGCTGATTGCGCGATGGAACAATTAGATGGGGAAAAGTCCATCAGTGGCTCGTCGGGAAGCAAAAACACTGGACTTTCACCAGTATCTATTAAGTACGGCTCCCTAGCACGGCAAAACAGGATGATCATGGAAGAGGCACATTTCCCAGATGTTGCTGTCTGGTCATTACCTTTAAATCCACCAGGCGTGAGTGGTGCCTGGTGCAGATCTAAAGACCTGTCTGATCGGGACCTGTTATTGACAATTCAACTGACACACAGACCATGGAGAGGTTTTTCTTTCTTCAGGGCATCCTCCATTTGTCATGTATTGGCTGAGAGCTAAAGGCAAGTGGTCCATATTTGTAAAGGAGACAAATTCCTCACAATAAGCACTACTAGGCCTGTGTTCACTTCAGAAAAGTGACCATAGTGAGACAGGGAGGGACATGCTGTAGATTGTGACAGTTTACTGTTGGGAAGGCCATAATGAAGTTGTTGTTATGCTTGAGGCACAGGACATTTTGCATCAGTCATACTGACCTTTGTTCTCTTTTTCCCTTGCCTTTAGACAGTGTATAGCTTGGCAGACGTGGCCTGTAAATGTCATGGTGTGTCTGGATCCTGCAGTTTGAAGACCTGTTGGCTACAGTTGGCGGACTTCCGCAAAGTTGGTGATGCTCTGAAGGAGAAATATGATAGCGCGGCAGCTATGAAACTCAACACCCGGGGCAAGCTGGTGCAGGTGAACAGCCGCTTCAATGCCCCAACCATCCATGATCTTGTGTACATTGATCCCAGCCCAGACTACTGCGTGCGCAATGAGAGCACTGGCTCCTTGGGCACGCAGGGCCGGCTCTGCAATAAGACTTCCGAAGGCATGGATGGCTGTGAACTCATGTGTTGTGGGCGAGGCTATGACCAGTTCAAGACAGTGCAGACAGAACGCTGCCACTGCAAGTTCCATTGGTGCTGCTATGTGAAATGCAAGAAGTGCACAGAAATTGTGGATCAGTTTGTCTGCAAATAGGTGGGGTTGAGGGGGAGGAGCTCTTCCAGTCTACCAGCAGAGGTCACTATCCTAAGATGATTTCCGCTCTTATTTATAGAGCCCAATGGGTTGCTTTCCTTGTTTATATATTAAAAAAAACATTTTTTACAAAGAGAAGTGATGGGAAATGTTACTGCACCCGGCTAAGACTGTGCATAGTTTTATATTTTTTGAAACAGTGGAGGAGAACCTGAGAGAATATTTATTTTATGCAACCAGAATTAAGACTTAAAATAAAAAATAGAGTAGTTAAAGGGAAATTCAGCCTATCTTCATATAGTCTCATGAATAACACAGTACATGTGCAGTAGATAAGGTGTTTGCTTGGGTTTGGAGCAGGCCTGTAGCTACAGTGGGGCATCTTGGGGCCCGCCCCCCGACTTACTACCAAGGCCCCCCAACTTCCCATTCAGCTCAGCCCCCCCTTCCAATTTTTTATTTTATTTTTGGTGCTCCTTTGTGGGGGTGTCTGTGCAGGGTACCCCCTGACTTATTTAAAGCCCCCCCAAATTAAAACATCCTGCCTACGGGCCTGGTTTGGAGCATGATCCATATGGACTCAGTGATATGCAGGTCTGTACATGGTGTTTCTTCTTAGTTTTAGTGACCAAAAAGAATGGGAACAGTCAAATGCAACACTGATCAGTATGTCCAAAAGGCTTAGCATGGAAGCTGCCTCAACACTGGTCATGTGACAGCAAGAAGAAAGGGATGGCATAAATTTTCGCCTGTGCTGCTAGGTAACATTGAAAGGCCCATTAATTTAACGTGGTGTTTTGCATTTAATTTTTGGTATTCCTGCGATAATGCACTGTGTGACTAGAACTGCACATGAAAGGCCTCCATGACAGTAGATTCCAGCTTGCTTGTTGGCATCTTTCACGCAATGTATTTTCTCAGGAGCTGCAGGGGACAGAAGGAAACATATTTCGGGGAATGGGATAAGACAATTCTCGCTTCCAACAACTAGCAAAACTAATGGGTGGAACATGCACCTTTGACTTTGCAGTGTAGGTCAAAGTAGACTTTGGAACATTTCTACTTGAAGTAGAATGTGTCCGTCTCTTGCACATTTAGCAAGCCATTACTGCCTTATTTTTTTAAAAAAGGAGTTAGCTGTGGAATTCTCTGCACAGTGTGGACTAGCTGACGGCACTGGAGTGGAAATGGCAGTGCTAATGTGCTTGGAAAGTCCTTTTTTACCCCCCCTCCCAAATTTTCATTTGAAAACATTTTTTTTTCCTTTTCTAAAAAAATGGTGTGAGTACTTGGATCCCTTTTGAAACAAGAGTTGAGTGACAGCCACTGTGGAACACTGGAAACATTGAGTTGATGTGATACTTGGATGTTTTCCTAAGGGGTTCAATGCAGTGTTGCAGTAATGCCTACTTTACCATCATCTGTCCTTCAAAAAAACAACCCCAACAAAAAACTGCACAGTGCTTTAGAAATATATTGCAGCTATGCACGAACTGCTCAGACTGTACTTGAGCAGTTTAGTTATATATGGGAAAACTATGGTCTGCTGGTGGCTAGTGTCTCAAACCCTTTTTATACATATATTTTGTCAGTACAAACCAATGGTTTTCTTAAAAAATATAAAACCATTCAAGTTACCAGGACAATTTTTTTTTGTTTAGACTAAGTGTATTATTGTCTTCTGCACCCATAGCCCTTTTCACAATGTAACACATCACTTAGAGAGCAATCTTAAACGGGTCGACTTAGAATTCTATTCAAGTCTGTTTGTGAGACTTGCTCCCAGTTCTTAGCACTGCGCACTGGCACTGTTAAGGGTGTTTCTTTAGCTTACATTCCAGCCTCTTTTGCAGAGTCTCCTAACACATGGATATTTAAAAGTCAGTCAGTCACAACTTCATTTCAGTTTTTGTCAGACGACCAAGAAGAGTCTAATGATCCTAGTTATTAGAGCTTCTGCTGTATACGCTTCCAGTATGAGTTGTGTACTTAGTCAGCCAGTATAGGATTCATAATGCATCCGTTTACACTGGCTAACAACCCTCCTTCTTACCTTTCCCGCGAGGGCATTATTGCTCATAATGGAAACAGATGTATGAAGGTTTCCCAGGCGAACGGTGGCCCAGTCTCCCCATCAAAGGAGAAATTTGTTTGCCTTTCCCACTTGCCACAAACTCATTGTGTGTTTTTTCTAACAGCTCTTCCCAAGCTCATTCTGCTCACTAAATGGAAGTAGGCTGGAAGGTATGTCTGGCTTCCACCTTAGAATTACCATACGAGAAGCTTTAATTTATCACAAGCCTACAAGCTGCCAAATTAATCCCGTCATGATGATCATCTTTTAAAATGATGATTGCTCTTAATTTATTGTGCAAAGAAATATTTACCACCATGGTTCCTGGTATTTGCAAACCAATGTCAATTTTTTTTTTTAAATAAAGCACTAATTCATTGAATATGTCACTTTTGGTTTTTATTATACAAAAACCATAATCCTTTAAAATACATTGAATCACCTACTCTTTATAATGGCTACTCTCTGTGAGCAGAGACAAGTCTTAATGATCCTAGCTATTAAGAATGCTATTTAATGTAAAATATTTCACTTGTGTTCATCAGATATTATGTAAATCTTCTATGTCCTCTTCTTTGTTCTGTACATTTAATGTACATATTTCCATCTTGTGTGATTTGTATATTTCACTGGTTTTTTGTTTTTTTTTATAAAAAGGCTTATGCCATAATGGAAGATAGACTATAAGAATAAAATGTTGGTTATATATTGGGGAGGTAGTTTTTAATTCTTTTAGAAGAGGGTTTTGTTAATCAGTAAATAATGCTGGTGAAAAGAAATGCTATGTGGCAAAGTAGAAGACCAGTAGCACTTACACTGATCCTTAATTTATCACCTAGAGGGCAATCCTCAGCAATTTACAGATATATACAACCTGGAGTCAGTGAAGAGTTTTGTGGAACCCTGAGGCTTCTGCTACATTGCATGAGAATTTTGAAAGCTCTCAGTCTTCAGACAGTTAACATCCCCCCCCCCCAATCTAGCTAGGGGTTATAACAGATGAGAATGCATGTGTACAAAGGGGTCCTGTATGTGCAGTTCCCCATTGCTGATTCAGTCGCTGGCACGGCCATTTTAATAACTAAAATCCTGCTGATACAGGGGGTAGAATTGACTTTGGTCCCCACGCTGTTTCCTCTTCCCTGCCAAACTGTTAATATTTTAGATCTTTTAAAAAAAGGCTTCTCAGGCACATCCCCAGCTGTTGTGGGCTACTTCTTATGTATTGTGTTTGCCACATGCTTTTAAAACAGGGAACAAAAGACATCCACAAGGATCAAAAAGTGAGGATGAATGAGTGGGAAAAGCCAATGGTTACTATTTTCCTAATTGTCAAAAAAATTTTTTAAAAGGGGTTTTAATTTAATTGTGAGGAAGAGACTGCCAAGTTAGCTTCAACCAGTATTGCTGACTGCTAAGCTGTCTGTGTTCTTAGTAGGTGGCTTGGGATCTAGTTGCTAAGGACCTATAGCTATGATTTTCAAAACTGGCAGTGTGCATTCCCTAAAACAGAGAGCAAAACAAACAAGGTTGTCCGTGACACCATCCATAGTTCCATCTGTGTGCACCATGTTTTGAACAGACTAGACAGTAGCAGATAATGTCTGCCCTTCCACTCGTGGCATTGATTTGGAATGCTGGACACCAATGAGGCAGCCTTCTGGTTTTTTTCCACTGTTTCTCTTGTTAGTGGCCACCCTTACTTTGTATTCACAGTGGGGGTGGATCAGCCACTTAAATGACAGGCAAGTTTTCTGGTGGGCTGCTGCCCTAGGAGACCACCAGTGGCCAGAGAGGAGCAGAGCCAAGCCCCAACAACTCTGCCTGAGCTACAGGAGTTGCTTTGGCCAGACCCCTCATCAGCAATAGCAGTTGGTTTCAGATCATCAGATGTCTCCTCTTGCACGGCTTCAAGTTTGGGAGATCATGGAGTGGGTGAACTAAGGCCCACTATCAACATTACTGAGCTGAGTGGCCCTGCAGTGCTGGCTTCCTCAGCTTGACTTGCTTCAGGGCCACTTTCATTTCCCAGTCTGCTCCTGATGCACAGTGCTGGAATTTTCTAAATTTATATTCTGCTTTAAGAATTTTAGTAACTCGTAGGTCAGGAATTATTACAAGTCTCATAGATTTCAAGGTAACTGCTTTAGTCTAGCAAAATCAAGCTTAGCCTCTAAAGGACTTCTCAGACTAGGCTTCTGACGTTTCTGTTAAAAGCAAGCTTTCTAATCAATATGAGCATCTAAGGGTTTAAACTGTATGGTTCACTGGGAGTTCTTTGTACAAAGCTCCAAGCATTTTTAAAAACTGGTTTACCAGGTGATTGGGACTGCAGTACAACAGGAATGGGCTTTTAAACCCTCCCCCCTGTGCCATTTTCTTGATCAAAAACTGTCCCAAGAACGCTATTCATCTTGCTGTGAAAATATTTATGTACTGTATGTGTTCTGTTCATGGAACTCTCCACGTATCATGTAGTTAAGACCTGAATTATATTCTGAAAATCAGAGCATATGATTACAGGTTAAAGATTCTTCCTGGGGAAAGTATGGCCAACACCTAGATGCAAGGACTTCACTGGACAAAAATACAATAAATTATGCAAACAGAAACTTGCTCCTACCCACACTGATTTCTTGAATGTGCCTCTGAAATCTTTGCCACATCAGCAAACCTGATAGATTAGCTGTCTTTTCAAAAAGGCTCGCCTAACCTACCGAAACTCTCTTGGGCTGCCAAGAATGTATTATGCCACAAAAACAGAAGATCAACATGTAGTGTGCTTTAAAATAGCACTTCTGGGTAAATGCAATTTCTGTGGTCCTATTACTCACATCTGGTTCCGTTTTTCTTCACTTGTATATTGACCAGTGTTCTTTATTGCAAAAACGCCGACCTCTAGTTGTATAGGTCAGCATTTCTGGGGGTACTGGAGTGTGTTCAAATTCTTCTTTCCAATAGCAGGGAAATTAACAGATTTATACACTGGAAGCAGCAGAATAGCTGTGTTACAGGCAGCAGAGCTTTAGGTTCCAGTAAAGTTTATCTGCTTTTGGTTCTTTATAGCATTACCATGACCAAATTTACTCTAATTTTTGAAACTTTGCACTAATATTTTTGTCGAGCATATTGTTTTCCAGTAATATAAAGCACAAGTCTTATCTACAAATCACTGATCCATGTGTAATAATATTGCAGATAGCCTTATGATTTCTGGAAGAAATCAAGATTATGTAATTTAAACTGATTCTTGATGGTCAGGGATAGGGTTGAATGTTTTAATGTATGGTTATCTGTCCTGAAACCCCAGGATACTTTTCCAATTAATACCCATTCTTTCTGAGGGAAGCTACGATTTTAAAATAACTCCGTAAGATATTAGAAGGAGAATGTTAGGTGATCTTCCTACAGCACTGAAAACCTAAGGTGAAAATTTTAAAATTTGCATTGCACTAAAAGAGAATGAATGGAAAACCTGTAAACTTCTAATGGCTGAATAAGATTTTAGAATATTGTGGGGGTATATAATATGAATGTCCATAAGAAGAGCCAGAGGAATTGGAAGGACTTTTCATTGAGCTATTAAGGAAAAGGCATTTTAAAAAGTTCATTAAAATTATATTGTTGCTTTAATATTGCAATTCTTTTTCTTTTTTCTTTTTAGGCTTTGTGTATTTCTTTTGTTCATTTGTTTTCCTGGCATTATGTGAATCTTTTTAAAAAAACTGCAAAGCTGCAAGCAAACAGAAGTTCAATCACTTTTGCCTGTTAAACTCTCTGGAAAGAATTAAGACATTCTCCTAGCTTATTAGCAATGCTAATTAAAACTTTTATTGCTATATATTAAATAAAAGAAATATTTTAAATATCAGAGTTTAACTAGGGAGCTAATTGACTGCCACTAAATACTTTAAAAAGCCCTTTTATTTTGAAATTATCCTTTTCTTGCCATAACACGTTCATGAACAATAAACTATAGATTATAAGTGACCAGAATAGTATAAATATTGTAAACCTGGTTTTGTCCCTGTGTATAATCCAGTGCACACTGAGTTGAGAGCAAGCCCCACTGAACTAAGTTACTCTGTCTCCTGAGCACAAACCAAGACATAGTTTCAACAATTGGCTGCATGTGTGTTGCAGTGTATGCATATTCTTGCACTTAAGTGCTATATTGGATGGTTGATAGTGTTCTTTCACCATGTCACAGGCCTGGTTCACAATGCCAAAATCCCCTGAAAAACATCAATTTATGTTAATTTTACTATAAAAACAGGGATGGGATTGCCCCTAAATGCCTTAAATTCAGGTATGTTATCTAGTTATACTAACATCTAATGGGGTGGGTAGCGGGAAAACCTGAAACATTCTAAAGGACAAGTTGGTTCAGTAGAAGGTATAGTTTTATTTGCTCTGTGCATAAGTTGCTGATTTTAGACTCTCCGGTTTCCTTAGCTGAAAAGCTACTTGCTAGCTTTTTGATTTTAAAAAGGCAATTGGAAACCAGTTATTCTTATCCAATGATGATAGTCTATACAGAATACAGAGGAGACTAATTCAGCTATAGGGCTAGGATATGATACAAAGGTCTATGCTATCTGTGGCAAACTTGCTGAAGTTAAGCAGGTCTGGTTGGTGCCTGAATGGAAGACTTTCTAGGAATTCCCTGTATGCTATCTTTAGTTCCACAATACAAGAAAAACAGGACATAAATGAAATAAATCAAAACAGCTCTCAGAACACCATGAATTCTTGCGGCATATACATTAGCAGTGGTTCGTGCATACTGCTTTCTCCAATTCTGTTTTCATAACGTGGGATGTCTGGTATGTACAGTTTTATATTGGCTAGGACAAACTTTGCTCAGTTAACACCAGCCAAGTCCTACTGAGTTAATTTCAGCTTTAGGCTTCACCCATTGTTTGCCCCCCTCCCATTTTGTAAAAGGAAGAAGGTTCTTTAGCATATAGCCTAGACTTGTGCATTTCTTTCATTATTAATTGTGAAAATGAGGTGTGTCATAATTATTGTAATTGATATGAAAACAAAATAAATCCCCCATTTAAACAGGCCGTAATACCCCCCCAATCAATACTCCATGATTTCCTTTCATTTTATTATCTTTCATTCTTTATTGCAGTCTTGCCTCACTCTGACTCTACTGGTTTAATTTCTAACAAGGCAGCCAAAGTTCTCCTAATGAGGGCATAAGCTGTGTTCCTTAAGGAGAGGGAGAAGAGAGACTCTGGGCTTTCTTGCCACTGCCAGCTGTATACACTAGGATTATATGACATGTGTGAGGTATTCCAACCCTGAAGCTTATGGGGCATGCCTTTGCCTTCCACTCTTCTCCTAGTCCTGGCCCTGCTGTGCCAAACTTCCCCTTGCTGTCTGCACTCCCCTGCTTGCCTGCTGTTCTCCAAACCTTATTCCCTGTCCAAGCAAATCTGCCTCAAGGTCTTCCTGCTGCCACCACCCTAGATACTTGCCCTCCTTGTGTCACCAAATGCCCTTGCTTTGTTTGTCGGCCTCTTCCTTGTGCTAGCTAAGTGGCTGCAATGCCATATCACCTCACTGCACGTTGCCATCTGTGTTATCGTGTGGAATCTTCTATCAATTCTCCCATAAACGTTAATGTTAAACATAGGTGCCTTTCATTGCCTAAAAAAAGGCCTTTACACAGTCTGTCTGGAATCTGGTGGTGTGCATGCCGAGGCTAGCCCAGTCTCATCAGATCTTGGAAGCTAAGCAGCATGGCCCTGGCTACTATCTGTATAGGAGGCCTTCGAAACACCTCTGAACATCTCTTGCCTTGAAAACTCTATGGGGTTGCCATAAGTCAGTTGTGACTTGATGGCAAAAAACAACAAATGCTCTAAGGGAGTACTGCAGTCCCCCTCAGGTTTGTCCTGTTGGAATAAAAAACCATGAAGGTACAAACGGACAGTTGCCAGTGAACTGTTTCCTGCTGCTGCTCAGAGTGGTGATGGGAGAATTAAAAAAAAATGGCTGTTGGGCTTACAGCATTATGTAACTTCCATGGGAAACTCAGAGGTAACATCACACCTCTCTAGGAATTGCTGGAAAGTCTATGGCAAAACCATAGTTTTCAGTGATTCCTAGAGAGGACTGATTTCACTTCCAGATTCCCCTTGGAAGACAACATCACATCATCACCAACAGCTGCCACCCCCATTTTCCTGGCCCCCACAGTCTTCTACTGGTTGCCTGGCTGTGTCTGGCAAACCTATGCAGATCCAGGAAGAGGATAGGGTCTTCCATTGGTACCAATGGGAGATAATAACAAAATAGAATTATGAAATGAACCAACAATGATGAAAGAAACAATAATTTTAAAAAGCCAGAAACAAAAGAAACTCCAATGCACATAGCCTTGTATATATGTCATTAACAAATTTATATGTCTTTCTTATACTTTACAAAAAACTCATGCAATCATGTGTCCTGTGATATGATTCTGGGGTAAGAACTCAGGGCTTAACTATATGTTACAAATTCCCCGTGCTCCCCTCAAGTTTGCCCCAGTCCTGTTGATCAGACATGAACTGGGAGATCCATGCTCAAAACTTAATTTCCAAGAACATGTGAGCCCAATTCACATCATGACTATGGGGAGAGAGGCTTGTGCTTTCTTATGGGCATAGGGTAGCCATGCCATGCCTGGCAAACACTGGGAGATTGAGGGTCAGGGACATGTAGAGACATGGGGGTGTGTGCTGGCATTGAAGTGACATAATATACCTCTAGGCTTTGCTGGAAACTCTACAGTAAAACAATGCTGGCTTAATTTATTTTCTCCTGTTGCTGCTCAGAGTGGGGGCGGGCAACAAGGGTTGCCAGCGGGAGGTTTCCTATACCACAGCAGGGGACGTGGCAACCCTAACTTGGGGGGGGAGATGAGGACAATGCAATATCTGGTAGTAAGGCCCTCAGCAGCCATGACCAAATTAATACTGTATCTGCCATGTTGCTATGGCTATCAACTTCCCCCCTGCATTTTAAAGCCTTAAACTTTAAATGTAAAGATCAAGTTGGTGAAGGGGCATAAAATACTTTAATACTCAGACTGAGCTGCAGTCCTGTTTTGTTGTGGCCTCAGGTTTAAATATGCTTCCTTTTCAGATGTATTTATCATATCCACTGACAACAGTGAACATCATGATGGCACATCTTGTTCAGAGGTTGCCCTGCACAGTCTGTCTATGTAGTTCTCTTCAAATCAAGTGGGACAAAAGTCTATTGTGTAAAAAAGAAAAAGAAAGCATATTTGTGCCCTTCTTCAGGCTTGGGGATAATCCTGTAGGCTGCAAGCCAGAAAATATATTGTGCAACTAAAACACTGTTGACATGCACATAATTTCCACAGAGGCATGATCCAGGGAACCACTAACTCTAATCTTTTTATGAGGGCAATTGCCTTGGTGTTCCATTTGCATTTCTCAGCCTTTTGTGCGCTTGCAAAATTATTCATGATTATGGCAATGCGGTGAGTGCAAAAGACAAAGGGGAGACAGTGCCAACTCATTTATCCAAATAGCTTACTAGACATCCGTGTCTAGTCTGAAGTTCGGCTAAATGAGTTTAGGCTTTGAAAGGCCAACTCTGCTGCAGCAAGCACAGCAACAGGCTCCAACGGCATCTTAAAGACAAATCCTAAACCTGTTATTCTTTAAGGGTACTGCTAGACACTGTCAGACAAATAAATGAGTTCTAGATCAAATCAAGACTGAACTCTCCCTAATGACTAAACTGAGGCTATTGTGCTTTGGTTACATTCTGAGAAGACAAGATTCACTGGAAAAGATAATAATGCTAGGAAAAGTTGAAGGCAGAAGATATAGAAGAAGACCAAAGATGAAGTTCATTGACTCATATGACGATCTCACCCTCTTCCCTCCCTCCCTCCCACCCAGGATCCCCCCCTTCTTTCTTTCTTGCTAAATGGCCCTTATATTTATTTTTTTATTATTAGTTGGTCTATGGCTGTCCCACCCTGTCATGTTATTATATATTTTGATGCTGGCCCAGCCCAGGGACTTGAAAGAAGAGACAAAATCACCTTCTTATATTCTACTTCTGTAATGGCACACAAGAGGCTTTTGAAAGTTAAAAATAAACAAAATATTTTATTTAACTTGGAGGGGAAAAGGTCAGGTGGAATCAGGGGTAGGATGTATGAGGTGAGCCAAGAATCAAACTCAGGTAAATTTGTAATCACACTAAATCCAGCTAACATGTTGCCAACAAGTACCGGTAAGTGTTTTTGCTTTCCAACAAGGTCTTCGAAACTGAGGAAAGAGGCTTTCTTTTCAGTTTCTGCTCTAACTTGCAAGCAAAAGTCTCTGAGTGTCACTGATACTTCATGTTTAGAAGGCAGGAATGTACAAAAAAG
This sequence comes from Gekko japonicus, assembly GCF_001447785.1. Lineage (NCBI taxonomy): Eukaryota > Metazoa > Chordata > Lepidosauria > Squamata > Gekkonidae > Gekko > Gekko japonicus. The sequence goes on along the minus strand of NW_015165243.1, from coordinate 59,662 downwards.
CTCCCCAAACCCTTCTCTCTACACAGACCAGGGTTCACTCCTTTTTCAAGAGCTATCTCCCATTTCACTGGGCAGGGATTACTTCTCTTAACTAGAAGCAATTTCCCTTTTCCGCTTGAATGGGGATCCTCATTGATACACCTGCCACTTTCCCAGTCCACAGTTAGGGCTAAACTAAACTTCTTCAACTGTCAGTTCCCAACTGTCATTTCTTAACTGATGCTTTCCCCACAGAATTCCATTTGAACAGGCTGTCACTCAAAGGTTCTCAGATTCTATGAGGCATTAACCCTTGATAGTCAATCACAACTCAATAAAGGAAGCCACGGCCCTCAGTTTGCAAGACCTGAGCAAGACTGTTAACAATATGACATTGCTAAGGTCATTAATTCATAGGGTCAGACACAAGTTGGAAGCTATTTGACAGCACTTAACATGCACAGAGAGACACTGTTGGTCTTGCTAACCGTATAGAGTCCTATATAGCTTTCCTCTGATAGTTTTACTTTTAAACATCCATTTGGCCACAGGGGTGGCTGCTGTATTTCATTTTTTACCTCTGTAAGTGACTGGAAGGCATTTATTATATCACTTGTTTATAATATGGCATGCACTTTTTATATTTCTGCATCCAGTACACAAAAACCACAAAACCACATATACTCAATCAAAAGAGCAATAGGATGATTATGCATTCACAAATTTATCAAATATACCTGTACTCTGCTCTCTCAGTTGTTCAGTTGTCAGGGTGGCTTCCACCACAGGCAAAACTTCAAAATGATTATCTATATCTATATACAATTATTATTTAAATTAAAATTCTGAAAAATTAAATTTGTGGGGAAAGTAAAACTACTTGGTAGCACAGGCTGGTCTTCACTAATCTTCTCAAATTCATTAAGGATGTAACTTGGTGGATCTTCCAGGGGAAGACATTTCACAAAACAGAGAAAACCCTTTCTGAGTCTTTGTTGGAAGAATTTGGACCCCAGGGTCCTTTGCAGATCTCAGATTCTGAGGCTTCATATGAAACAATGTCCTATGTTATGCTGGTCCCAGACTGCCTGGGGCATTAAAGCTCACATCAGCACCCTGAATCAACCCTGGAGTCAAACTATCAGAGCAGTTTCAATGCACTTTAGACAGACATTACTTGACAGGATGGAAAAATCTAGACTCTGAACCTGCAGCAGTTTCTGGGTACTTTTTCTGCAGGCTATTATGATACAGATGATGGTGACAGATGGTACAGGATGGGGCCACTGGGTGCATTGCCCCACCTGGACTACAGGTTTCCCCCACCTATATATTTTTATTTTTTCAAAAAAGGAGTTTTGTTTGTGACATGACAGTTTCCATTTAAAGCATCAGTGGCTGCGATCACACACACTAAATAATTCACTTTCAATCCACTTTCAAAGCACTTTCCAACTCGATTTTGCTGTTTCACACAGTAAAGTCCAGTTGGAAAGTGCATTGAAACTGAATTGAAAATGGATTATTTAGTGTATGTGATTGCAGCCAGTGTGTGCTTTTGCAAAAAGAACATTTCTGGTTTTAAAAAATCCCTTGTTAGCCACTAACGTTTAAGGACACAAGAGATGGTTGCCCAACGTTTTCAGCCTGAAATCAGGTTGCCAGCTTCCTGGAGAAAACAAAATCCTGTTCCTTTAGTAGATGCTTATTGATTATTTTATTTACCAAGTGATAGTCTTTACTTCTGTGTAATGAAAGCTTCAATTGCCTCTTTCCACATATTAAGCCTCTGTTAAAGAGACAGTATATTTTTCTCTAGGCCTGATGGCAACTTTAGTTTAAACCCTAGACCAGTGTCACAGAAGTGTTCTGGGTCTGGTAGATTTTCTCTCTCCTGCACTTATGTTGTTCCTAGGTACAGATGCTTCTCTCAGATAAAGAAAAAGCTCTAACTCCCTAAGAAGAACATGGGCTAATCTTAAATGAAAGCATAGGATGTAACACTTGGTCACAGCAAGACCTGGAAACCTCTTGGCTTCTACTTTGGTCCCTGCCACACGGCAGGGAAAACACCAGTCAAAGGCCCCTGCCACACGCAGGGGAAAAGACGCTTTTAAAAGCCGCGCCAATGTTGACACGGCGCGGCGGGATCTCACGAATCCCCCGGCCGCGCCGCCTTTTCTCCCCGGCGCGATCAAACGCCGGGGAGAAAACACGCCCTACCCGGGGGCCGGCCGAACTGCGCATGTCCAGGCATGCGCAGTTCGGATCCGGGCCGGGGTTGAGCCGGCGCAGGGAAGCGGCGGCGATCAAACGCCCCGGTTGCCACGCCACTTCCCTTTAAACCACCTAGATAGGTGGTTTAGTTTGGCGCGGCTTATCCCGGGAAAGGGACAGTTCGGCCACGGAAGCAAGACGCTTCCCAGATGTGGTGGTGTGATCGCGCCGGTTTGATCCGGCCCCAAACTGTCCCGCTCCCGGACCAAATAGCCGCGTGTGAACGGGACCAAAGTGCGGCTAATTAGAGCTGCACCAAAATAAAGACGCTGCGGGCGGGATTCCACGGATCACGTGAGCCGTGCGCCGTTGCTCCTCGGCACAATCAGATGCCGGGGAGGAAGAGACGAGTGGGAGGGGGAGGCTGCCGAACTGCCCACTCCCGACCCAAAACCCCTCGTGAGAACAGGGCCGATGGTTCTTTTATCAGTGACCCTCATTTCAGTAAAGGAGTATAATCCATATCCAGGAAGGGTAGCTCTGTGCAAAAACAGACTTCTGGGCCTGGCAATAGTTCTGTGTTTCTATATCATAATGTTTATTCCCCTCCTTTTCCCCTGGATATGGGAGAGGATACACATCCTGATCTAGAGCCACTATTCTAGCATCCAACCACAGCTGGATGGAGGTCCTCATCTTTCCCCCAGCATGCTCTGCCAATGTTAAAAACCTGGCAATTTTATGACTGGTGTCGTTTTGAAATTCCCCCTTTATGAGATGATGAGTATTTCTTATACCTTTCCCTTCCTGTTGAAAATTACTTATTCTTTGTTCCCTATTTCTGTCTGACTTTCAATGCATCTTGATCTCAGCAGAGATATGACTACTTAAGCAAACAGTACTTGGGGTTCCCTTGTTCTGTCTTTGTTTAAGGTGAACTGGTAGGATGGAAGCAATCCTTCAGTATAAATGTGAACTGACCTCTACCAGGACAGGAGTCCAAAGGCCCTACTGTTTACTTCCAATAACAGTTTTCGTATCCTACATTTGCCCCACAGGCAACAAAAGCATAAACAAATTCAGGATAAGGTTTGTTTTTCACAATAAATGAGAACATTCACAATAAATGAGAACAGCTAAAGCTGCAGAAGGAAATAGGTATTGGGGGGGGAAATGATTCAATTTATTGGAACTGGGTGGGTGGGGGTCTAGACAGCCTAGACAGTACAGAATCTCACTTAAAAATGATTTAGTTTTCTCACTGCCCTTCAAGGAGAACAAAGCATTTTAAAAATATTTGCCTTTTATTATGAGCCCCTTCATGGGCCTGTCAGCCTACAAGTGGATTAAAATGTTTGAAAATAACTAAAATGTAATATGAACACATTTCTGGAAATGGTAAAATTCTGGGGGGTGGGTGGGGTTGCAACTTAGGGTGGATGATACAGATGACCAGTGTACTCTCTTTAGAGACAGACTTGTGTTTTATTATATTCACATATGATTGAATGGATATATTAAGGATGCTTCATTTTGCCTGGAGCTTCATTTGAGGTCCACTATGCATTTCCCCCATCCCTTTATGACATTAGGTTGGAACCCCTGGAGGATTTTGGTGGACAGAAGGGATTTCCATCTGCAGATAATTTTTTCCTCACCTCCCCCTTCCACTGCAGCCTCAAATGCCACCATCAGCTCATTGCTTCCCCCCCTCCCCATTCCTCTCAGTCATAAATGCTATGACAGACCCCTCCTTCTCTCTGAGGCAGATTTCCCCATCAAAATGCTGTTCCCCACTCTGACTGAGCAGCCTCTAAGTAGCATATTTGAATTACAGAATTATAACTTCCTGTTTGTCCTGCGCTGTGATAGAGAAGTTATTTGTCTTTTGCCCAGGTGAGAGATTTATTGTAACTATGCAGTAGCTGTCTTATAAATCCCTTTGGAAATGGCACTTGACATGAAGTAAAGTTCAAACAGTAAGGTTGATTTTATTGAACAGGCACAATTGAGTTAGGAATAAGGCAGGGGACAAGAAGTTGACGTAAATTTGGTTGTTTATAAAAATTATAATATTTTGAACAGGCAACAGAGTGTAAAGACTCAGTTCTTAACTGTGAGAGGCTTGTTTGTCTTGGAGATTTCAGCAACAATATGTCTTAAATTTTCATAAAACTATCTTAGGCCCCGGTCACACAGGAGACTTTGGCCCGGGAGAGGGACGGATTGGGGGCGCAGCAAACCGGCGCGATCTCACCGCAACATCTGGGAAGTGGCGCGCACCCGTCCCCGATCCATCCCTAAACCCTGAAAACCCGCTGCGAAAAAGAACCTCCTACAGAGGAGGACTTACCTGAAGCACCGCTGCAAGCGTGGCCATGGGATTGCCGCTGCGCCGTCGTCCGGATCAATCCAGGCTCCCCGCCGAACTGCACATGCGCACACATGTGCAGTTCGGCTGTCGCACTCTTTCATTAGTGGCTCCCCCCCGGCATCTGATCGTGCCGGGGAGGAAGTGCGTGGTGGCTTTAGAAAGCCGCACTTCGCCCGTGCTATTCCCCCCTGTGTGGCAGGGGCCCTAGTTTCCTGGAAGTTAGTACTTTCATTCTGTATTTAAATATTTCCCTTTTGGGATTACACATTTCTTTCTTTTACTCTTGAGGAGTCTAAGACCATTTTCCTTTTCACAGAGTGATACTCTGTATTCTTGGTGCACGGGGGGGGGCCAACAGTGGGAGAGCTTCTAGTGTCTTGGCCCCACTGGTGGACCTCCTGATGGCATCTGGTATTTTTGACCACTGTGTGACAGACTGTTGGACTGTATTGTGTAGTGGGTTAGACACATGTATAAACCACAGAGATGGATGTAATGATCAGCATGGTTTACTGGTACACAATTAGAACATAGAATACTGGCCGGATGGCCAACGATATACTTTACCTGGGAACACCCCTAGATCCTATTGGTGGGTTTAAACCTCCTGCCAAAGTCCCTATTGGTTCTCCAAGGAAAATCCAGGAGCCTAGTCCCTATTGTTCTTCAGGAGTTAAGTTCGGCAGTATAACGCTGGCGCCTAGTGGCGGTCAGCGGACATAACAGACTGGATGGGCCACTGGCCTGATCCAACATTGGCTTCTCTTATGTTCTTATGTTTGTAACCAGGGGTGCCTTCTGACTTGAACCCTCTGATTAACTGGGTAAGAAATATCCTCCTCTTTCCAGGAGCGATAATTCTTTTATGTTCGGCTAGACTGGCCATTTTCAACCTCCCGTCCAGTCTTTTCTGTCAGACCTAAACCCTAGTTCTGGAGACTCTGAATAAATGGAATTCATCTAGGGCTGACACTTAGACTTTAAGTTCTATTTTCTGAACTTTTCCTCAAATGTGTTGGTACATGGTAAGCGCAAGGAGCTGTGTCTCTTCACTTCTCAAGTGACTTGTCTGTTTCCTTCAGACCGACACATTTCTCATGACTGGCAACTGCCAAACCAAAGTCCTAATGACGACTAATCCCTTTGACAAGACTGACAAGACTTTTGAAAGCTCTCCTCAGCTGGTGCTGACAAATCAGAGAGAAGGGAGTGGGTACAGGCAGTCACCAGCCTGTCAATCAAACTGTGCTTTACAGAGAGGCATTAATCTCCCATCTCTCTGAATTTGATGCACTAAGCATCCTGCTTTTTCAGGTCAGTTCGTCACAGATACATTCAAACATTGCAATAAATGATGGTTTATATAACGCTGGTTAGTCTACCAGGCATAAATTAAAAAAATAATAATCTTGTTTCATGCAAAAATCATGGTGTGTCTATTTCTTGCCTTCTCCCTTTGTTTTCCAGCATTTTCTGTCTTTTTCCATGGCTGGAGAGCCATAAGGGGAGGTGCTACTCAATAAACTGCAGTTTGTGAGTTCAGACATCAAAACAAGTGATATTTAATACCAACTATAATTAACAAGCCAGTTGCAAACAGCAGTATGGAATCCTTGTCTGATGTCAACCAGCAAATCTTGGTTTGTTTGACTATATGTATTCAGGTGTCACAGCTAACTGGAGTTTGATGAAAGCATGGTTTGTAAATCTGAATGCAGACCAAGATTACTTCCATTATTTCTGGTGCTAGCTGGCATGAGGTTGTGCCCACTGTCCTTTACGTTGGGAAGACTCAGTGTAAGAGTGGAAAACCATGGAGGAGTTGAGAACCTTTTATGCTACCTTGAGCTTGAGTTACTTGGAGGATTGGCAGGTAAAAACAAATTCAATGAATAGAATTCAGTAGGCCTGCCAGAAAGTTTTTCTTATCAAAACTGTTCAGATTACATTTAACTCTCTGAACAGAAAGGAACCATTTGCTTGCTGTTGGTTTAGTCTTTTCTAAATTCTTATGCAAGGCTATGGTAGGCAAGGAGCCTCGAAAGGAGAACTTAACAAACTGGAAATGCAACCATAAGAAAGCAAGACAAAAGAGATGGTGGAAAAGACATTGCTATGAATGAGATAAACATAGGTTATGGTAGGCAAATACCCTTTTAATCAACAGTTGTATTCTGGAGCTACAGTTTTCAAAGGAAGTGTATTCAGAAGGAACAGGATTGTTTGTCTATTTTCATGGATATAAATCAAAAGCAAATGATAAATGGTTAGGAGTGGTTCTTTGGTAGTTACCTACTCTATATGGCTCAATTATTTGCTAGTTAAGAATTCATTGAGATCTGCCCACACTACTACCTGAAAGCAGGGTGGGGTTAATTTCTGCTTTACCTTTTTATAGAGGTAATAAATCAGAATTTGTCTTTCCTTCTAAGAAGTGCAGTCATGCTTTGACAAACTTTACTGGTATGAAATGGAAGCTACTTTGACAGAATAGCATTAGTAAAGTCAGGGTTGGCCTTTAAACAGTTGCAGACTTCATGAAAATATTATCACAGTGTTCCCTGTCCCACTTTGCTTGAGTCTTGGAATTCTTGGGAGCAGTGATTTCCCCCAGAATTCTTGCTAAGGTCTTGTAGACTGCTGGTTTCTTCTGGGGCACTCTGTTAACTCCATTGATCCATCCCCTATTCTGCCATCTTATCTTCATATCTCAGAGCACCACAGTTCTCAGCTACCAGTTTCCAACAGGGGAGGCTACACCTAACTTTACCATCATCTCCTGCCCTACTAGTCTCCTTTCCCTCTCCCTCTCTTTCATGTATACATTTGACTGCCAGCATCCTATTTCTGTGCTCCAGAGAGTCTACCCACCTTCAAGAGCAGTGTTTAAGATGAGAGTGCTTTCTGATTCACAGAACACTTTTTTAGACACTACTTCACAGTTAGAAATCTTATTCTGGCTCATTATATTACACATTATATTACACAACACCCCTGCAATGTTGGCTTAGCACGATGGTTTGGAACATTGCTCTGGTTTATCAGTTATACCTCACAGTGATTTGATACTGTAGTGAGGTTTGTGTGAAAGTGAGATGCCAATTTTAGGAAATAAAAATAGAGAACCCACCATAACTGCGAGAAGTCAACAGCCTGATCCCGTGCATGTTTATGTGGAAGCAAGTAGTTCCATTGTGTTTAGGGAGGTGTACTCCTAGGTGAACGTGCATAGGACCACAGCCTTCAGCTACCATCTTTATGAATCTTAATAGACATACCCAGGAAATGTATTTGTCAAAACAAAGTGCACTAAGCTCCTACAGACTATCATGACTGGTACAGATTAATTTAGTATTTGCCTGTAGAACAAAAAGTTCAAAGCTGAAATGGTTCTTTAATAGCCGTCCAAAAATGTGTTTCTCAAAGCCGAAGGCAATTCTGAACCATCTAAAGCAAAACAGAAAGCACAAACATTTCAGTTTCTTTCAAGAAGTGCTTTGCAGGTAGCTGTAACATGGATGGAAAGCTACAGGGCTATGGGTGTGCTCTGAGAGTGGATGGGACTTCCTGTGGGAAAGCCACAATCAAAATAATTTAGGTCATTGAAGATGTCTTGAAGATGTCTTGAAGATGACTTGCCCTCCCTCCTGGCTATATAGGACTATGGGTTGCAACAACCAGTTCATGTTCATCATAATATTGAGCAATATTATTAATTTTAAAATAATTTCTACAGAACTTTGTGGTGGGCAGAATGCCTTAAAACGGTTCCTTAATTCTTATTCACAACAGCCTCATGAGTGATAAAGTCATATTACAAGTAGAGAAGTGGGCCTTGCAGACTGCGATTGCAGACTGAGCCAGTTATATCTATCTGAATACTCCAGCCCAGCATCTCTCTGTATGACTGGGAGCTGTAATGTGTTCCCCACATTGGGTGCATTCAGACGGGGCATTTACGGTATAGGTGCCGGTTGGAATCGGTGTACTTACCGGCGTTCACACGGCGAACATCTGCCTTCCGTCCCTAACCGTTGCAAAGATCTTTAAACCATTGTATTCTGCCACTAGGTCCCCAAGTGGTGGTATCCTGAGTGCAACAGTTGTAAT
>NW_015165243.1:46551-50964 GCF_001447785.1 Gekko japonicus | reverse complement strand
TCCCTTTCCCCCCCCCCCCATCTGATCCCTCTCCACCGTTGTTCGGAAGCCCGAGGCTTCCGATTTTCTCCCGCCATTTTTATTTTTAGGTCGGCGATATGCGCTTGGGCGAAGCTTCGCCCCGCGTTAGTTTTTTTAAAAAAGAAAAAGATCTTTAGTTTAACGTTTTAGAGGAGTCCACGACCTCAGGGAGGCCTTAAACTTTAAAGGTAAGTCCTCTCTTCAGGGCATGCTTTTCTGGATGGGGTGTTTTGTGCATGCATGAAGATCGCCATTCTGTGGATGGCTGCCTATGCGCATGCGCAAACTGAGTAAAAAAACCAAACAAACCGCCGATGCCCACTGTGTGTGAACGGGCATACCGCGATGGGCTCCGCAGACAGGAGGTAAGTGTGATCGCGTTTCAGCCGGCATAAACTGCAACAGTTCCAACCGGTACAGTTTATGCCGGCTGAAACGCCCCGTCTGAACGCACCCATTGTGTGGAGGGGCAAGTAGTCAGTAAACTCTCCATTCACAGAAATGGGAAGTCAGCTTGTGCTGACGCTCTCTGAACATATCCAAGCAGATTGCCAGACCAGGGAGAAACTTTCCTTTGTCAAAGTCTAGTAGTCTATGCACTGGACTCCACTGGATGTTAGATGATATATAATTTAATTTATATTTTTCATTAACTTTATTGCTTGCCCTCCCCACATTGTAGCCTCAGGGTGGGTAAAAGCATATATGTTTCTGCAATTAATGCAGATTTACAATATTAAAAACATATTACAATACTCAGTACATAATACAATACTCAATATAAGCTCATTGAGGTTAGTGGAACTACTTTGAAGTAAGTGGTTTGAGAAAAGAAGTCCTAGCCATTGCCGCAGCAAGAGAAACTATGAAAGTGAAGATAAACGACTCATAGAAGGTGATGGGAAGGTGACTCAAGCTAGATCAAGCTAGAACTTGTCATGAGCAACATAGCTGTGGTAGAAATTGAAAGATTTCTGTGGTTTAGTAATAATATCGCACAGTGGACTGGTAGGAAGTTTTAACTGGTGGTTTGTACACTCTCCAAACCGTTTAACAGCATGTGGGCTTTGATAATTCAGGTGGCTGATTTATTTTTCTTGTTTCCTTTTGTTTTCCAATGTTCTCTTATGAGAATACTGAGGAAATGGTCACCACTATGATGGATGGGACAGGCATGAAGAGAAGCCCTGTACTCTCATCCCAAAAGGGGGTCCTTGGAAGCGGAGGCTGAACCATTTACTGTCAGGGATGGACTTACTTTGCCCCTAGTTCAATTTTCTCACCAAGGCTGTGATAACACACACTAAATAATCCACTTTCAATGCAATTCCAACTGGATTTTACTGTGTGAACTGGCAAAATACAGTTGGAAAGTACATTGAAAGTGGATTGAAAGTGGCCGTGGATTATTTAGTGTGTGTGATTGCAGCCCAAGTGCAGTATTTTCCCTGTTTCTGAAAAAGGGAATGCCTTTCAAGACACTATTGGAATGGGTATCTCTGACCTGGATATTTTGTCCTCCTGTCAATGTTCAATGTGCAGCTCCTTCACTGATTTCCATTCAGTTTAGGGGGGGTGGGCTGAGAACTGAGCTACCCCTTTTTGTATATCTTTGGGATATGATTCTTGGTTATGACAGTATGACAGCCCCTCACACTTCCCTCCCTCAGAGGTCAATTTTCCCTCCAAAATTTTGTTCTCTTCTGTGACTGAGCCACCCCAAGTAATGTGGTTTTCTTCTTTTTCCCATCCTGGCTGTCACAGAGATATAATTTGGCATTTAGCCCAACCCTGGAACCTGAGGGAAGAATAAGGAGCCCTCTTGGGTTGAACCCCCTCAAATGGCACTTGAGATGATGTAAAAGTCAAACAGAACAAAAGTTTTTATTTAAAAGACAAGGGAAAGTCAAGTGTAATCAGGAGTTGTTAACTTTGAGGCAAAATAAGTAGTTGTACAGATTTTAATTTTTATACAAGAAAATGAGAGCTATTGGCCCCTGCCACACGGGGGGGGGGGGGGGCCGGGCTGTGGGAGCACGGCCGAAGTGCAGCTTTTTAGAGCCACACCAAAAGAGACACGCGGCGGTGGGATCAGATAGATCCCTTAAGCCGCCGCGCAGTTCCTCCCCGGCACGATCAGATGCCGGGGGGAAGCCACTGAAGGGAGAGTGAGGCAGCCGGCTGCGCATGTGTGCGCATGCGCAATTCAGCCGGGAGCCTCGATTGCTCCTGCAGACGGGCGCGCTGGCAATCTCATGGCCGTGCTTGCTACGGTGTTTCAGGTAAGTCCTGCTCTTTTGCAGGTTCTTTTTTTAATGCACATTTTTGGCCTGAGGGGCCGGATCGGGGATGGGTGCGCGCTGCTTCCCAGATGTTGCGGTGTGATCGCACCTGTTTGCTGCACCCCTGATCCATCCCTCTTCCGGCCCTAACCCTCCCGTGTGACCGGGGCCATTGAAGATTATTTCTTAGTTATTGAGATCTTCATATCGAGAGGCTTTTCCCCTTGTTTTCCAAACATTACAATGCTTATTAATAGAATTTCCTATTTCTCTGCTTATTTCCTTGGGGCTGGTACCTTCTTTCAGTACCTACCTCCCTTCCTTCTAATCCCTAATTTCTATCTAGGTCTTGAGGTGTCTCAAGCAGTTTCCCTTCACAACAGACCAGGAATCTCCTCCTCCCAGAGATAACTCTCCCTGTTTACGTGGACAGGGATTCTTCTTATTTCCCTAGAAGATATATCCTCTTTCCTTTGGCCTGAATGGGAGTCTCACCTCACCACCCAACCACCTTGTCAAATCTCATTCCCAGTTCCTGAGTCTGTGTAAAACTGCCAACACTATGCTCAGCATAGGGTGAGACTCAGACTCTTTCAATTCTTCAACTGAATTCTTCCTCAGAGCAGATTTTCAACAGTTAAGGTATGGAATCATCTCTCTTCTCTCACGTCAGGAATTTGTCAGAATGCCCATTGCCCCTCAGCACCCACCTTAGCTGGAGCTGGCCAATCAGAGTGCTTGGAATAGCCTGTTGCTCAAGGCTCTCCATTTTTGAGGAGATTTAACTCTTCACCTCCCAGTACTCTGATAGCACATCATTTTGAAGCCTGTTTTAAGGGCTGTCTGTCACAGGCAACATTTTACTTACAGCAAATTGTAAGTACAGAAATGAAGACTGGTACTGAGAAATGTCTGTTTGCATAACATAGACCAGACTCTACTCCAGACCTACATGTTTAGAAGAACCAAGGCATTTTGGATGATAACTGACAGCTTGATATCACAGCTTGGCACAGAATCTCACAGCCTTATGCTTGAGAATAGTCCTCGAGGAAATCTTTTTAGCACCATAGCCATGAGGCTGCTGATTTAGATTGCATGATTTGCTCTGGATTAAACATTATTCCTGGGTTCTAGCATGGCCTGAGGTAAAACTCATTCCCCAAATTAACAATTTACATACATGCCCTTAGATTTGATTTACCCACACCATTTGCTATATTCAAAATTAACTTTTTGAACACATGTGTCCACTAATAATATCTGGGATCTAAGATACCCACGGCAATGTCCAAATATTTCTGGGCACACTCCCACATTTATCTTCCAGCTAGAGTTCTCTGTATCACATTTGATGCCAGTCTTGACCCTTGCATTTTAGGAGTGTGTTGTCAGTTGGCATGTGGATCTGAAGTCTAAAGGTTTCCTTGCAAAAGCCTTCTGGGCATACAGAAGCTCCCCACAACGATGCTTTGGATTCTGGCCCTAAGGGAGATTATAAAAAATGAATTCTGTCTATCTTTATGATGAATTTTTTATACAGTAAGAAAATATTTAATTAAGAAAGGAAATATTTAGAATAGCTCCATGTCTTAGTATCTATTAAGGATATAATTTACCCACACAGACACATTATTTTTGCCATTAATCATTTTTAGTGAAAGTCTGTCAGACTTCACAATTCGCCCCAGTTCCTGCTGTGTTCTTCGTATCTCGATACGTTTCAGGCTCTTAGGGCCATGTGAAAAAAATTCAATCTACTTTGGATTTTGTTTTTATTATAAAAAGTAAGTGATTTGTAATGCTCGAAAATTGAATTAGCAGCCCATTTTTCACTGGGAGGTTGGAATAACACATTGGATAAGATATTAATGATGATGCCTAACCCTACTACAGCTTCTAGCATGGAAAGAAGGGGACACATTTTTGGCTCCTATTCTGTCTTTGCATAAGTGTCTATGATGTTGCTTGAGATAATGTGGGCAAAGAGAATGTTTAAACATGATTGTGAAGTACAAGTAATGACATGGCAGTTAGCAAAACAGAGAGAAGGTGGATAGTGTGTGTGTGTGTGAGAGAGAAAGAGGGAGGGAGGGAGGGAGGGAGGGAG
>NW_015165243.1:38895-46527 GCF_001447785.1 Gekko japonicus | reverse complement strand
AGGGAGGGAGAGAGAGAGAGAGAGAGAGAGAGAGAGAGAGAAACTGAGCCCCATATCCCATTGAGTGCAGTCAATTTGGCACTACATACTGTCATAAACATAAGTGCTTGTAGTATCTCTAAGACTTTTAACAAAGCTGCAATCACTTATGCTAATGAAAATATGCAATGTCAAACTCAGTACACCCTATAGGAGTGTATATGTGCATCTATGAGAGGATTCACATATAACCTTTCCACCCCATCTCTCATATATCAGTATCATATTGTTGCTTGTGATGCATTAGGATCGTATAATAAATAATATTGTAAACAATAATTTTAAAAAGCTAATTAAACTGGGTTTCAGGACTGAAACAGCTCTGTTGGCCTTGGTGGATGATTACTGCTTACAGCTGGATAAGGGCAATCCATCGCTGCTGATATTGCTAGACCTATCAGCAGCATTTGATATGGTCGACCATGGTATTTTGATGATCAACTGCAATCAACAGGTGATCATCAAAGAGTTTCCAAAAGAGAAGTGGAATTAACTGGTTGAGACGTACCCAAGGATGCATTTTATCTGCTGTACTCATTAATCTGTATCTAAAACCTTGACTGAGATCGTTATGAGTTTTGGAGTGGGTTGTCACCAATATGTGGATGACATCTCCCTTTATTTATCACTATCGAAACCCCAAGAAGCAGTTGTGAAGGTCCTGGGCCAATGCCTTCAGGCTGTGTGGTGAAGTGGTTGTGGGTGTACAAACTGAAGCTTAATTCAGGCAAGACAAGAGGTGATGCTGGCTAGAAAGGGAGAGTGCTTAGTTGGGGGCAAAGTACCAGATGTAGATAGGGTTCAGCTTTCTCTGGCAGATAAAGTTAAGAGCCTGGGATGTGCTCCTGGACCCAGGATAGGCGGTTCAGTGTTGTTCCTAGGCGCACCTTCTTTTAATTACCCGTAGCTTGTAAGTTGACTCTATTTAGACTCTGGTCCCGGTCACACGAGCGGGATGATCCGCTGCCGAAGGGAGGCAAATTAGAGCTGGAGCAAAAAGAACCGCGGGAGCACGATCCGACTTGCCCCTGCGGCTCCATGCTCCGGCAGCCAATCACACTGTTGTGAAGCAAACCAGCAGTAGTGTGGTTGTGCGCATGCATGAGACGGGGAACAGCACTTGCTGCGACGGGCTACCAGCGCTTCCCCAACCAGACGCTTTCCGTTGCTGCGCATCATCCGGAAGGTAGTGCTCTGTTGCTACTACCTTTTTGATGTGCATTTGTGGGCCAAAGGGACAGATCGGGATGGGTGCGCGCTACTTCCCAGATGTTGTGGTGTGACCGTGCCCACTTGATACACCCCCGATCCATCCCTCTTGCAGGGCAAATCCTCCCTTGTGACCGGGGCCTCTGCTGACCTAGCAACACTGATACATGGAAATGCAGCCTCCAGAAAGGACTACTGTAATGTGGGGGGCTGCCTTTGAAGATGTCTCGGAAGCTTTAGTTAGTCCAGAATGCAGCAGTGAGACTCTGTCTGGAGTCAGCTGCTTGGAACGTATAAAGCCGGTGCACTGTCAACTTCAGTGGTTGCCTGTCTGCTTCTGATATCCCAATTCAAAGTGTTGGTTATCACCTTTAAAAAACTTCATGGCAAGGGATTAGCATGGACTCAGAAATTGCAGTTCAGTTCAGTTTGTGGTTTGTGGCATGCCAGCTTCAGAAACCACAAACCATCAGTAACTTTTAGCCTCCAAACAAACTGGTTTGGTTTGTGAGCTTTGTGATGTGGTAGAATGCCCCCCTGGCATGCAAAAGACACCAAATTTCCCAGGGGTCTCCAGCTGACTCTTCTCTACCCACCACCCAAGTTTGCTGAGGATTCGATTTATGGAGTCTGAGTTATGGCCCCCCAAAGAAAGTGCCCCCAGGAAAGTGCTTTCTGGGGAAATGACAGGTGCAGGTTCAGAAGGTTCAGGAGTATATAGAATGGACCCTGTTCAAGCTAGAGACTTCTTGCAAGGGATCTCCCCTTGATGCTCCTCTACACACCCTCTGGGTTATGCGCAGATTGGACTTAGTTATTGCCCCCCCCCTCCTAGAAGACACACCCAGGAAACTGCTTTTGGGGCAAATGTCAGGTGCAGGTTCAAAAGTGCAAGCTATGTACATCAAACACACAGGGAACCTATTGGTGTTTCTAAGGCTGGAGAATTTTCCTCCCCTGTTGCTTTGAAGCTGCTGTGATCTTGTAGCACAGTCCTAAAAACACTTTCCTGGGAGTACATCCTATTGAATAACATGGGACTTATTTCTGAGTAGACCTGATTAGAATTACTCTCTAAACTACCTTAAAGCAATCTGACTGAATCTCTGTTCAGCATGCTGTTCTGAAGTCTTTCTCTGGCCCTGGTCACACGACAAAGTTGCCATGGGAGAGACACGGATGGTGGGCGGATTATCCGGGCGTGATCACACCCCAACATCTGGGAAGTGGAGCGCACCTGTGGCTTACCGCCGACAATGCGCGTTAGAAAACTAGTACCTCCAAGGTGTAAACGTTTGCCACGGGGCACGGGCTGCCTCCAGACGGCCGTGGTGTGATCGTGCCGGCCTGCAGCATTCCCCTCCGGTCCCTCGTTTACCTGCCGGCGCTGAGGCAAGGACCCGTGGTGTGCCACCAGTGCGTCTGATCGCATAATTGCAGATCAAACTGCGCCGGGGCAATTAGCCACGCCTCCCCCCATGATATCTGGCCCGTGTGACCGGGGCCCATGTTCAGCTGATGCTAACCAATCAGATTGCTTGGAACAGCCTTTCACTCAAGGCTCTCTGGCTTCTGTAAAGAGTTAACCCTTCACAGTCATTCAGCTGTTTGTACAGCACTTCTGTGCATCCATCACACCAGCACCAAACACCCCCAACCCCATTGTTCACAGGAGGAATGACTTCCAGTTCTCTTCCCTCTCTCTCTGCCTCTAACACATGGTGTGCCTGCTGCTGATGGAAAATTACAGCTACATGTAAGCTGGGGGTATATATCATTCTGCTCCCAGAGAGCAGAATGGAAGCTGTCTTATTGGCGGCCAGCACTGCCCGTTGAGATTTGGAGGACTACTATTGATGTTTCCAGGGCTGCAGAAGTCCATCCCCCCCATTGCTTTGTCTATCATAATTGATTGACACCAGCATGTGTGCTGCGGATGCCACTGACATGCCCACCATGAGATGCCTGAACCTCTGAAAACCATATGGAGGGTCCTGGGAGGGTCATTGAAGTGAGATTGCATGGACCTCAGTTCATGAACCATGACTCAGGCGATTTTAGTCACAAATTTAGAGTCATGGACAGGTTTGTGACCATCCCTAATAAAGACTAGCCCACTGATTAACATTTGTGCTCTGTTCTGGCCTCAGGCTTCCTAGTTATCTGGTCTCCTAGAGAGTGAGGAATTACCATGACAACTACAGCTTGGCAAGGTCTGGAGCACGGTCTGGATGGAGCACAAGGTTATCCTTGCAAACTGGTTTATTCAGAAAAATTCCCTTCTTTGCTCTCAGCTTAAATGGACAGAAGGAAAAGCAGCCCCTAGCTGTTCTGAAGGCAGCTTCTGGAATCTACTCAACCAAGTCCTAATGGATTGTCAGTTAAAGTGATGGTCTGGCTCCGTGGCTGGAGCATGGGCTGCTAGCCTGATACAGTATCCTATCTCGGCTACATCTGTGCAAGCCTGCTGCCCCTGCTGCTCCTGCAGGGCAGGGGAGACCTCCTGGGGGGCTAGTGGTCCTGGAGGGCCAGTGGTCTGGGCCCTAATCTGGAATAGCTGATGCATAGCTGTCCCAGGATTCAGGAGGGCAGTTGGAGGTTCAGTGGTGGAGCCTCAGTAGCTGGCTCCTTGAGATCGGCCCCTGGAACTGATGGGTTGGGGTATGAGGGGGCTGCTACAGTGTGGGGGGTTCCCTGACTTCTCTGCTCTTCCTCAGGTGATGTTCCTGCTCCTTGGGCTCCTCTTCTGAGGGTCTGAGTCCATGGACCACCCAGTGAGGGTCATGACAAACTCCAAAGAAACTGCTGACATTCTATTGTAGATTACTTCTACAATTTAAATACACAAACAACAAAGCTATTTTAAAATTTTGGTCTCTCCTCCACTTTTAAAAAAATGTTCCCTAAAATAGGAAAATTGTGTATCTTTCAGGCAAACGACATGTTACACTTTACACAGGTTCGCCATGGGGACTTGCTGCATTCCCCTGTACTGTTTTGGGGAGTCTTAATTATCCTGGGATCGTGTGGGTTGGATGGCTCAGTGGGAGGCTGCGCATACAGAATCCTGATGGGGCAAATAATGATTCCCCGGGCCCCCTGTGCTGTTTCAGCTACCGAAAACAGTTTGAGGAGAAAGCAGGAGCCCTTCTCTCCCCCCCCCCCCCCCCGCACTGCCATTCTGATCTGAATTGACCACTTTAACGCAGGATATGCCACCAGCGATTCACCGATGTAGTATGGCTGGTGGCAACTTGTGTAAATCATAACATGTAGTTTGGCTCTTTGTAATGAGAATGTTCATGGATGCTGTGAGCTTCACACTACTGCTGACAGTTTCATGCAACTTCCATACAAGTATGTGTATGACCACACAGAGAAACGTCACTGTGAACCAGACTGTAGGTAGCCTATAGGCAGTGTTCCCTCTAAGCTGAGTTAGTATGAGCTAGCTTACAGTTTTTTAGCCTCCAGCTCACACTTTTTTGTCTTAGCTCTTAAAGGATGGCTCCAGAGCAAACTAATTTATGCAGCAGACAAATCGCTCACTCACAACTTTAATGCTCTCAAGACTCCACAGCTTAGAGCGAGCATTGCCTATCGGGTGACCACCTCTACTGCTCTGGCTGCACATTTTCTGGCACCTGGTCTTGTGGAAATGGCTGCTATCCCCGGTAATGATCCCTATACTAGAATTCAGGAGCTGTCTTTTAAACATACACCCCACCAGCTAGCATTGGAAGTCCTGCAAACTAGTGAGATGTTCACCTGAATGGTCTATGAGTAGGGTCATGATACAGAGGCAAGCAATGGCAAACCATCTCTGAAGTCTCTTGCCTTGAAAACCCCATGGGATTGTCATAAGTCAGCTGTGACTTGATGGCAAAAAAACAAACAAAAAGGAGTTTCAAATTGGCTTACGATCGCATTCCCTCCCCCTCCCCACAGCTGGCACCGTGTGAGGTAGGTGGGGCTGAGAGAGTTCTGAGAGAACTGTGATTGACCCATGGTCACCCAGCAGGCTTCATGTGGAGGAGCGGTGGGGAATCAAACCCAGTTCTCCAGATTGGACTCTGCCACTCTTAACCACTGCACCATGCCGGCTTTCCTGGGAACTCAGGTTGGTGTATATCACTTTCCCATTTTATTTACACAACAATCTTGTGAGCTAGGTTAGGCTGTGTGAAAGTAACTGGCCCAAGGTCTCCCAGTGAACTTCATGATTAAGGGCATAGGTCTTCCAGTCTTAGTCTCATACTCTGACTATGACACCATCTTGGCTGTCACTGTAAAAAGAAATGTGGTTCTTATTTTGGTCTCTGTACAACTCAGAGTAGAGGGGTGCCCTGCTTTTGGGTAGGAAATAGGCGTATCATGTCTATCCTGCTAAAGCTAGACATGTTGTTTTGATTGTGAAGCTAAAGCTCTTGCACTTTTTAGAAGAAAATGCTGCCAGTAGGCTGAAATCCTTGCTAGACTCCCATACTCTAGTGCACTGCTGTTTCTCATGGACGTCATCATAACCCCAGTCAGAAATGTGTGCACCACCTGCATCTTTCCACTGCTGCTCCTGGCATCCAGGGAATTTTAAAACTCAAGACCATCATCTGTATAAGCAGTGTAGGAAAGAATCCAAAAGATGTTAAAAGATAGTTTGAGATGCTGTAAAATGATTTTAAGATCTACGTTGACATTCTCAGTTATGAGGTGTAGAAGGACCATGCAGTCATGGTCTAATTCCCACAGGAACCGAGCTGATAATCCAAATATGCTCTCAATAATTTTTATTGCATTGCAATGGTGGTTTTCTGAGGGGTGGGGGAGGGATGTTGTTTCTGAGCCAAAGATATGTAGAAAGTTCTCTTGACTTATAGCTTCAAGTATGTTTCATGTCAGATGATACCCAGATTGCACACAGGGCTATAGCAGGCGTCCACATGCAGCTGTTAATGCACTACTTCAAGAGATTTGATCTTTTAGTTGAAAATGTTCATGTGGTGATTTGGAAAGTATAAGTTAAATGGCTGTGCTACAGGAAACAACGGTTTAACAAAGGATTCGCCTACCTTGTGCATTAGGGTCCTGCAAGCTGGTGACATAACTCACCAGGAAGAACTGGGGAGGAGGGGAGACAAGAGAGCCTTAAAAAAGTTACACTAGCTTGTCAATGGTTAGCGGAACATGTGGAAATTTAAATGGGTGGCTAGGCTGCCAACAGGCTGTGGTTAAGAACCTGGGGACAGCAGCAAAGAGTTAAGGAGCTGGAGACCACCTTGGCCAGGAAGGAATAATCGAGGGACAGAGAAATATGCACTTTCCATGTCTTTTTGTTTCCAGATGTTACCACTGTGATTTGTCTGACCATTTTCATTCTTGCTATTGATGATTCCTTTATTTCTTTTGCACACTTTTATACAATAATAAGCAATTTACACAGGATGTATTCATACATTTATGCACATACTATCTCTTTATATAATAATGCTGTTTTAAAGTGGCAGCATTCCATGCGCTTCCAATGGCTGTAAAATGCTCTCCCTCAGCCATTGCCCCATCAGCCGCCACTCAAGAGTACTCGCGTGCTATTGGCCGGGTGCTGGGTCTGCTTCTTTCCCCCGCCCACTCCCCCTTCTGCCACTCTGCCTGTCTTTCTCTCTTGACGAAGATGCTTCTCCTGCTTTCCTCCTGTGTGGTAGTAATGTTTTCCTCAGTGGCTGTTGGTATGTGTAACGAAATGGCACTTACCTGTGTTTGTTTAAAATGTTCCGCCATAAGGTTTAATTGAGCTGTAGTTCCAGAGAGGGGCCTGTAGCAGTATCACTCACTGGGTTGAATGGGGCTTCCTCATCTGCTGGACTACAGTTCCCAGCTGACCCAAGGCCAAAAAGAGTGGGAAAAGGGACTGTCCCAAGGGGCAGGGCAGCACCAATATAGACTCCAGCCCATTCAGGGAGGCAGCAGTCTTCGTCCTACAGGAGATTAGGAAAGGCTCCTGCTGCCTGTGCTGACCAGCGCAGTGCCGGATTTACGCATAAGCTAAATAAGCTGCAGCTTAGGGCCTCGCAATCTGCTTGGGCCTCAAATAAAACACAATATAAAAAATGATTTCAAATATTAAAAAGGCGTATATATTTTAAATTTTTCTGAGACCAGCTGATGTAATTTAAAACAGTAGGGGGCCTCTGGGTTTTGTATAGCTTAGGGCCTCAGCAAGTCTAAATCCGGCCCTGTGACCAGGCTGTCCAGGCCACAGTGGGAACCCTGGGAGGCAGCAGAAATTCAGCCACTCCACAGTCGGCTGCACTGGGGAATGAATGGAAGTTTCCCTGCTCTCTTGGGCCAGAGAGAGAGAGAGGCTAGAGCAGATAGCCAGAGGCCAGTGTG
>NW_015165243.1:31030-37709 GCF_001447785.1 Gekko japonicus | reverse complement strand
GAACCATCGTTGCCAATCTCCAGGTGAGGACTGGAGATTACTCAAAATTACAACTGTTCTTTAGGTAGCAGAGATCAGTTCCTCTGGAGAAAATGGTGGACTCAGTGTCATTATACCCTGCTGAGGTCGCCACAGCAAATTGACACTGAGTGTCCAAGGCCGGGGCACCCGCCCAGAGCCTCTTTCTAGAGGTCGTTGTATTTATTTCCACAATGGGCCTTTTTCCTAGTTAAATATAATGCTAATTTATTGACATACAAATAACACTAATTTATTGATGTTGGATCGCGCTAACAAAGGATCGGAGAGTGATTTTAGCAAGAAGTGATTCAGCTTTATTGAAGTAACGAACAAGCACTTAAACGCATTCATAACCAGAACAAGAAACAACCGGGAGCTATGCTCCTTTTAAACATTCCCGGGCTAACGTAGCCACACCTATCTACAATAATCAACCAATGGGGTTGTTGGGATAAGGTCCAATGAGCTTACTTCCCTCGCAGGGAACAGTGGCAGTTCTGATTGGTCGCTGTTGCAGAGCGACCAATAGGAGTTCCGTTCAGAGGAGCCTTCGCTCGGCTCAAGCTTAACATGGAATGTCAATGGAGTGATTCATGTAACACGTTCAATACATTACAATTGACATACAAATAACACACATAGAGTTTCCCCCTTGGATGGTCGTGGCCCTGCCCCCAGCGTGCCTGGCGTCATAACGTAACTTCCTGGTGACGTGCACGCCAGGGTGGGGTTCCCCCCGGGGCCTGATCCGCCGCTGGCGGGTAACGGGGACTTGGCAGCCCTATCTGAGTCTCTTCCAGCACTTTGGAAAGGCTCTAGCTTTAACATTAGGAAGAATGTTTTATGTATTTCAGTCTCTGTGAGGGGTTTCTTGCTCAGGCGTTTTCCCTCTCTGTCTGCATTGTAGGTAGCAAGCGTGAGCTGTGGTGACCTTGCAGGGAATTTAGTGGTGGCTCTGAGGGGGGAAAAATACCTACCTTTTCCACTCCTGAAGTGAAAAAAATAAAATTACACCCCCCACCCACAATTTGAGTTCATTTATGAAAACTGACTGTCATGATCTGGGCTGTGCAAGTAAAGGCCTAGCAGGCCCAGGGAACCTAAGTAGCAGTGGGAGGAGGCCAGGCCTACAACTCCCAGAAGTCCCGGAGAGGTTTTGGCTCCAATTTTAGCCAATCACAAAAAGGGGGACTATAATAAAAGACCTGGTACAGAAGAAGAGCTGTTCTTTCTTCCAAGAGAGCACGGCCAGAGGGAAGGCTGCTGCTGGGAGAGACCCTCACCCTGAGAGAAAGGGTGAGCAGACTGAGGCTTAGCTGAGACAGTGAACTAGGGACTGTGAGTCTAGTTGTGTTAGGGCATTTGGTTTCTTCTTCACCCACTTATCGTTATTGTTCTTGCACCTTGTTTGTTTCCCATATTGGGCTGACCTCCTGTAAAAATAAACCTTTTATTTGTTGTTTACTCTGCCTGGTCCTCACGCCTGTTATTTGGCCAGATAAGGGAGGTCTGAAGGTCTTGGGAGGGTGCTCTGGGCCTTCTCAAGGGATCCTAAAACCAGAGTGGTGTCAGTCCTACCTGAGCGGTGACACTGACACAAGGAGATAGATCAATTACCATCAACAGGATTTATAGCTCATTTTAGCTAAGTGCTCTGAAGTACTATATACATGCTGTTTGCTTATCAGTTTCAGTTAGGCCAAGATTTGCTAAGCCAGTTTTTCACTTAAATAAATGTGGTATCAACAACACGCGAAGTGATGGTATCGCTTTACTCTGCTCTGGTTAGACCTCACTTAGAGTATTGTGTGCAGTTGTTTTCTGTTGCCCCAGAAGGTCAGGCCAGAACCAACAGGCTGAAATTAAATCAGAAGAGTTTTCAGCTAAACATTAGGAAGGACTTCCTGACAGTTAGAGGGGTTCCTCAGTGGAACAGGCTTCCTCGGGAGGTGGGGGACTCTCCTTCTTTAGAGGTTTTCAAACAGAGACTAGATGGTTATCTGACAGCAATGCTGATTCTGTGAACTTAAGCAGATCATGAGAGGGAGGGCAGGAAGGGGCCCTTTCTTACATGCCCAGGGAAATGCTGATTGCAACTTTGGGGTCAGGAAGCATTTTTTCTCCAGGCCAGTTTGGCTGGACATCTTGGAGGTTTTCCGTTATCTTCTGGGCATGGAACAGGTGTCACTGGGGGTGTGGGGTGGGAGGTATTTGTGCATTTCCTGCATTGTGCAGAGGGTTGGACTAGATGACCCCTGAGATCCCTTCCAACTCTGATTCTATGATGTAATCTGTTGCTGAAGCTCCTGGTTCTTATCTCTTCACAGTCAGGCTGGACTTGAAATGTTAGGATGTTCTCAAGAGATGATTTTTTAATAGTGCTGTCAGGTGGGAGCTGGAGTTCTCTTGGAATTACAACTGATCTCCAGAGTCCAGATCAGTTTCCTTGGAGAAAATGGCAGCTTTGGAGGGTGCACTCTATGGCATCACATCCCTGCTGAGTTCCCTCCCTTCCCCAAACTCTTCCCTCCCCAAGCCCCACCCCCAAATCTCCAGGTATTTTCTGAGGCCAGAGTTGGCAACCTTATTTCTCTAGCTGTGAAGGGGATGGCTGCATCCTTTAAATGTTCCATTTTCCTTTCAGATATTGCCACTTTACTTTAAACAACAGACTGATATATAACTATATTAAAAAGAGCCAAAGGTCCTGGGCTTTTATGCTCTGATAGGATTACCACCTGTCCACATTTTATGGGCATTTCTATCTGTCATTCTAGTTAGTAGTCCTAAGGGTGCTCTTCTCAGCAATCCTGTGCTTTGCCTGGGACTTTTTTTTTTTTTACATGCAAGTTCAAATAGGTTTTCATAAAGCGGTTTGGAGTTTTCAAAAGTTTGTCTCTAGCATGAAAAGAATGTGAATAAAACCAGTATCAGTTTTATTATAGGATGCAATGCTGCAGGAGTTTTAGGACTCAACACTGCACTGACAGTCATTAACAAGATCTTCAGTTATCATTAATATATCTAATTCCTAACATGGCCCCATCTGTGGACACTTAAATCTGAAAACTGGAGACATGAACAGATAAGATAGATCTTTCTACCAACATGACAAAGACCCAGATTTGCAGGAAAATCCAAAATCTTTTAAAAAAAGAAAAAGAATACACTGCATCTATCACAAAATGGTAGATGCAGTGTCTGTAACTTTAAGACATGAATGTCTTCAGTGGCCACTGCTAGGCAACCACAACAGTATCACCAGCCTTCCAGGCTTTGTTTCTGTCACTAAAAGGCATGGGGAAGGGGCAGGGCCCTTTCAAAGGCTGTTTTGGCCTTGGAAGCAGAACATATTGGGGTCAGGCCTGATAGCAACCACTGCATAACTTGATACCACACAACTTGCTTGATTCACCCAGGACAGGCTGCTTGCTACTGTTCAATAGCAG
Source organism: Gekko japonicus (assembly GCF_001447785.1). Taxonomy (NCBI): domain Eukaryota; kingdom Metazoa; phylum Chordata; class Lepidosauria; order Squamata; family Gekkonidae; genus Gekko; species Gekko japonicus. The sequence continues at coordinate 34,239 of NW_015165243.1, read as the reverse complement.
TCAGCCCATGAAAGCCAATGTGGTGTAGTGATGTGGGACAGATAGAATATTATTTTTTTGATGGCTGGGAAAGAGAGAAAGAAGCAGGGAAATGTGAGGATCTGGGGGTTGCCAGGAAGAGGGAAAGGGGAAATGGTATGGGGAAGTGGGGTACCCCCTAAAAGTCCTTATGGGTGCCCCAACATACAACTGGGCCTGGACTAGCAGCTGGCACCATGCAATTGGGCCATAGTTGTACCAGGTAGAGGCTGCTGGGGGAGGGAAGGAGGGAAAGCTGAATACAGAGGGCAGATAAAGGTTGACTGGTAAATGGGAAAAATAGAAGGAAGCAGAAAGGGGTAGAGGCTGTAGGGGCTTTCTCTTTTTTACAGAGGCTATAGGGTTACCAAGAACAACCAGGCAACTGGTGGAAATCCAGGGTGGCAGGGACATGCGAGGCCAACTGTTGGGCAATGGCATGATATCACTTTTAGAGAAAACTTGGAAATGACATCACACATATTTAGGAGTCCCTGGAATTTCTGGAGATTCCTAGAGACCACCGCTGGAGAGCTGGCAGTCCACTGGGAGATAGGGTTGCCAAATGGCACTTACCCTTGTAGCGGGGGACTCCAGCCCGGCTCCTGGCGTGTGTGCACACGTGCGAAGTGCGCGCGTGCCGCATGCACGTCACAGGGAAGGGACGTCATGATGCCGGGCACGTTGGGGCGGGGCCACAGCCATTTGAGGGGAAAACTCTATGTTTTCCCCTCAAACGGCTGGGGCCCGATTCCGCCGTGGCAGAAATCGGGCCTCCAGAGCGGGGGTTTCCCCGCCCCCCGGCCCGATTTGGCAGCCCTACTGGGAGACCTGGTCTGTGGTCACACTGGCAGCTTGGTGCGATATGGTGCCACCTCTAATTGTACCGGTTTAAAGTGTTGCGGAGGGCCTGGCGTGATGTGGTCCATGGGGTCATGAAGAGTCCGACTCGACTGTGCAACTGAACAACAACAACAAAAAGTGTTGCAGAGTTAGATCTATACAGGTGGTCTTTTTCCTTTAAAGAGATGTGGGTTACTTTTGGCTGAAGAAAGATGATCATGGCATATTTATTTTGTCCTGCTATGGGTTTTGCAGGTTTTTGGTGCTTCAAAAACCTGCAAGGCCTGTTTGATTAGGATATAAGAGTTATCAGTTGAGCTCCCATTCTATTATAAGCTGTCCTGAAACTGTATGCCTTGAGCCTTTATTTCAGATTGTTCTAAAACAAATCCTTAATTATCCCTGGATCATGTTCCAAACTTGAGAGGAAGGTGGGAAACAGGTACTCTTTAGTGGGGTCAGGGGCATGGTCTTCAAGCCCATTACCATAATATGATCCATTTATGTCATTTCAGAAATAAAATAGTTTTTTTCCCCTTTTATGACTCATGATGTACATGATAGATGGAATGGGATTGTGTTGGTAGGTCTGCATTACTAGTTTGTATTTGACCCAGAGAAACAATACGTAGACCATGCCTAGAAGTCAGGGTTGCTGCAGAAATGGGGAATTAAAAAGGTGTTGCTTGAACCTTGACAGGCAACACCTATTCATGATGAGCTGTGAGATCTAAAAGCATCAGAGGTTTTGTCAGGAGTACTTAATATTTAATACAATGGGATCCTCCCACTGACTACAATTGTAGGTTACCTCCCTGTAACCTATCCCTCCAGGAAGTAAGTATTGGGCATGGAGAGGCTTCAGCTCCCCTCCTTTGAATGCCTCTTGTCCACTAAAAATCACCCCCCCCTCTAATATGATTGGCAGATGCAGGTTTAACCACAGTATACCTCTGTCATGTCTAATTTGACCTTACAGTTTAAGCAATCTGCCTTGGGGAGAAGAGGGAATGTGTATTTGCATGATTCACATTTATTCTTGTAGACTTACATTTTGGTTTTATGGAGTAATAGTGAGAGTTGACCAGAATGGATCCTAAGCCAAGAAACAACATTTGCAAGCAAATTTGGAGGAGGAGAAGAATGAAAAGCAGTGGAGAAAAGAGGCTTATAGCTGTGCCTTTTGTCATCATAACTATTAGTAAGAGTTGTGCAACAGTGGAATCAGCTGGTGAGCTCCCTCTCACTGGCAGTCTTTTAGCAGTGGCTGGACAAACAGGGATGCTCTAGGCTGATCCTGCATTGAGTAGGGGGTTGGACTAGATTGCCTGTATGGCCCTTCCAATTCTGTGATTCTATGATTTTATTATTAACATTCTATTGTTGTTATGTTGAATTGTTGATGCTCAAGAGACTGTAGAAGCAGAGAATTAAAATAAGTAAAGTAAGTTGAAGAAAAGAGGTCCTAGAAATTAGACTTTTATGAAAGTGCTGCACAAATGAAATTAGTAGCTTGAAGCAAAGGAACAGTTTTAAAGCCTAGACCACTGTTCATCATAAATGGAACACCACCAACAACCTGCACTTCCTCCCATACTTCTCTCTAATGTTTACTTAAAAGAAATGTGTGAGATCACGTGACATTATTTACTGCTTCCCCTAACTGTGTCACTGGCTTCTGCGTGTAGGAGGAAGAATGTTGAAATCTAGGATTCCCAGATTCTCCCCCCCACCAACCTGCATGCCTGTAGAGTGGCACAATAGAGCAGTGGGAGCAAAAATGGTGGCAGGGGAATAGCATCACATGACACTGTAGGGATTTCCCCAATCTCTATGGTTTTTACCTTCAAGATTGGAGGAAATCCTAGAACATAGTGCAATGCAATGATCATCATCAGTGAAATCACTTAGTCTCGACAGCGACGACCTAGCCACAGTGATCCATGCGACGGTCACCTCGAGGCTAGACCATTGTAACGCTCTACATGGGGCTGCCTTTGTCATAAATCCAGAAGCTGCAGCTGGTGCAGAATGCTGCAGCCAGGCTGTTGATGGGCCTTCCTAGGGGGGCACACATGCAGCCTGTGCTGAAAGCACTGCACTGGCTGTCGATAGCATACCGGATTCGCTTCAAAGTGCTGGTTCTTACCTTTAAAGCCCTAGATAGCCAGGGTCCGACATACCTACGGGACCGCCTCTCCCCATATGTTCCCCAACGAGCACTACGGTCCGGGACTAAACATTTCCTGGTGGTTCCAGGTCCCAAAGAGGCCAGACTAGCGGCGACTAGGGCTAGGGCTTTTTCAGTGGCGGCTCCTACCTGGTGGAATGAGCTCCCAGAGGAGATC
>NW_015165243.1:0-30927 GCF_001447785.1 Gekko japonicus | reverse complement strand
GTCATCTGTTCCCTTGTTAGTTATTGTGGAGAGCACTTATGTTGTATTGAATGTTTTTAAAATGCAGTTTTAATGTTTTATGTATTGGCCCCATCTGTACGCCGCCCGTTCGCCCGTTCGCGGGGAGGGCGGGTTATAAATTTAAATAAATAAATAATTAATAAATTAATTAAATAAATAAATAGTACAATGCCATTTCCCCCAGCCTCCTTCCTTCCCAAATTCTCCTGGGGGTTGCCAGTGAAGGGCTGGCAACACAAAGAATGCCACATGTCACTGGGATACATGGAGAGGAGATTCAGGCTTGGATAATAAGATGCTTTTCTGTTGGTGCAGCTGCAACTCCATCAATGAAACAGCTTTTCTGCATGCAGACAAGATGAGGGGAGTTCTTGCTGATTCACATCTCTTGTTGTGAATTCTCATATTGTTCCTTCAGGTCCACAAACCTGCAGAAGCACAAGGGACAAAGAACGTAGCTATGATCGGGGCTGCTGAGAGCCACCATGGGATCCCAGACAAAGATTCTACCTGCCCCCTTGATCCAAACCATGTGTCTAATTTTATATATTTATATTTGTACACACATTCATATGTGCACCAATATAGAACACACTTCTTACTTCTGATGAAGTGGGCTGTAGTTCACAAAAACTTCATATCAAAATAAATCTTCAGTAAGTAAATCAGTAAGGAATCTATTTACATTTACCCTTTTACCTTTACCTCACATAAAAGCAGGTACAAATTTATTAAGTAGTGGTGCTGGATGAGAAGTCCTGGGATCATTGGGATTAATTTTGCTGAAATATTTCTTTAAAATATTGTATGATTTGTCATATAACACAAAGCTTAATGTCTGCAGTAACAAAGCGGCATTTACAGAGGGATATTAGATATCCTACCAATACAACAGCAACAACCCACTGCCTGAACAGTATTTAAAATATAATTAAATCTATTTGGGGGAGGGGAGAAGTTCTAACTTGTGTTCCACATGTGTAACCACTAAAACAGATTAACATTCTGTTACAATGCATGTAAGGGGGGGTACATTTTTTACTAGTGTTACAGATCATGGAGAAATATTAACTGTCTCCTGATTCTGTTCATAATACTAACAAGAGTTTGCTGCTATAAAGGTTCCCTTGCTCGAAAGCCAGTCGAATCCGACTCTAGGGTTGCGGTGCTCATCTCCGTTTCAAAGCCGAAGAGCCAGCGCCGTCCGAAGACGTTTCTGTGGTCATGTGGCCGGCATGACTAAACACCAAGGCGCACAAAACGCTGTTACCTTCCCACCGAAGTGGTACCTATTTATCTACTTGCAATTTCTTGCTTTCGAACTGCTAGGTTGGCAGGAGCTGGAACTAGAGATGGGAGCTCACTCCATCATGTGGCACCAGGGTCTCGAACTGCTGAACTACTGACCTTCCACAGCCTGTACTCCTATTAAATACTTCTAAGTTGCCAACCAGGATACAAATGTGGGATTCAGACCAAAACTGAGAAAGGGGGGGGATTAGAAAGGGGGAGAGAGAAATATGAAGAGAGCAAAATGGAGAAAAGTGTGGAAAAGAGGAAGAGAAATTAAGAAAAGAGGAAAGGTTGTTTTATTTTTCTACAACACACTATCAGGAAAAATCTGGCTGAGCAAACAAAACTATGGAGCTTGGTGGAAGGAAAGGAAGAGGGAAACAGACTGCTGGCAACAACAACCTTGTTAGGAATTTGCAACCTGGCAATGATAGTAGCAGCCATGAACTGTGCTGGCTGGCCTTGCCCTTCTGTAGCGCTTGCTTGGTTGATGAATTTAGCAGGATATGTGTTTGTCTCCCCTAGTGGCTGCAGTGTAGAACAGCATTAGAGTCTGAATGGAGAATTACAATGGCTTCAGGTGCCCCCCTGAATTTTGTTCCCCAGCCCCCCCTGGAAGCCATTGCAGTAAGAGGGGGAAGGGAGGGAAGTTGTCTTACTCTAGTGTGATTCCACTCATGTGATTTAGAATCCAGGCTTTATTCAGCAGTGGGCAACTATTTATGCAGTGTGTAGTTTGGATCTAATACCACATCAATGGTTATTGTAACCAATATTACGAATAATAAAAATTAGTAAACTCCTGGGAAATGCTGATGGGTAGTGTCTGTAGATGACACATTTATTATGAGATGCATCACTCTAATGCCTTGCTGATTTAGAAGAATTTTATATCAATTTGCACTAATCATGTTTTCACAAGTTTTAATTTTGAATGCAGAATTAAAAAAAAAATGTCCTCCTCTCTACAATAATGACTTTTCCACAAATGAGAAGATACTTGAATCCTGGCTTATTGTCCAGGTCATGTGAAGTATGTTTACCTTTTATGCAATTATTTGTGGGGAAAGTCTGGGGGAGATCATGAAAAATATATAGAACTTCACAAGGGTATTTGCCTATCCCTGCTGCTCTTTAAAATACTGTCAATTTGGAGATATCTCTGTATTTCTAAGGTATGAGATCACGTTGTTTCTTAATACCTTTTTTGGCTTTGTTAGGTGTTCTCTCCGTGCCCCCCTCCCACTTCTGATTCACTTTTCCTGAAAGGGAGCAGAGAGCTTTGCTATATTTATAGCTGTTTGAATTGCAGTGAATGATCTGTATAACATTTTCAGATTTGGTATGTCTCTGGAAAAAGTGTTCATAGAATGTATGTGCTTTTGTTTCATACTAATTGTCCACAGTTTTCAACAGGATTCCAATTTCTCCTCCATACCCCCCCCCACTCATCTCTCCCTGCCTTTCTTTTATTATTTCAAACTCAGGGATAGGTTTGAATGCTCATTGCCAATGGTTTCAATAAAATCTGCATGGGTAGAAGACCTTAGAGAAAGGAGGCCAGTGTTTTCTCTCCTCTTTGGACAACTGTTGGGTACTAGTACTATCCTGTACTTCCAAGTGTTTACTAAGTAACTAAAGTCCAGTCATATGTGTGCTGCATGGGGGGGGGGAGGATAGCAAAGGGGGATACTGTCCAACCAGTAGGGTTGTCTTCCACAAAGCATCTACTGAAATTATTATCCTAGCAATCATATGCAAGAAATTAGTTTCACTTTCTGATGCTGGTTTTGGCTTTGTCGGGGTTCTCATTGTCTTCTGCCTCAGAACCTTCACTGGAGAGTGGAATACGTGGCTTAGGCATACACATATGAACTGCTGACTTCAATACAACGAACATTAATTAAATTCTCAAGATTAGGCAATCACCGTTTGAGGGCACCAAAAAGAACAACAACTACCAGGAAAAAGACATCTTGAAAGTTGACTATAGTTTAGGTTATGGACAATTTGAACACCAAAAGGATGGCTAACCTGAAGCAGATCTCTGTTACATTTTCTCATTGGCCATCAGGGCATTTTAGAAAAACAAACAGTCTTCCAATTTGCTCTTGTTTCCTCTCAAACACCAATTAAATTCTTATGTACCCCTCCTTTCTGTTTGAGATAGCAGGCCGACTTTTAGAACACAAGCCACATTCTTGGCTTTCTTTGTAGCCATTCTACATCTTTAAAATGGAGCCACTGGGCCAGTATAGATGCAGTCCTTGAGTGCATCAGATCATTGATAACAGCTCCTTACCCCCACATGGAAGTGGTTTGCTGGAAGAAGTAGTCATAGACCAAACATCTGTATGTCATGGCAGCTTTAAATTGCTGTCATAGCTCTGTAGCAATAGCCTGCAAGAAAATTTGTGTAGCCCTGCTATGTTCTGCAGCCATGTTCATTGCAAGGGTTTGCTCCTTACCAACAGCTAAAAAAGTAACAGAGATTGTTGTGCCTTCTATATGTGCTTTGGAAACAGGGATGCTCTCCATAAATAGTAAACTGTAAAAACCATTGGTATCCCCTGAGTAGGGTTGCCAAGTGCTTACCTGTTCCGGAGCGGGGGAGTCCAGCCTTTCTCCGGGAGTCTTTGCGTGCGTGTCGCAAGCACATCACACAGAAGTGACGCAAGCACGTCGGGGACGTTGGGGGCGGGGCCACAATCATCCGAGGGAAAACCATAGAGTTTTCCCTTGGATTATTGTGGCCCTGCTCCCAACGTCCCCGATGTGCTTGCATCACTTCCGTGTGACGTGCTTTGGGGGTGGGGTTCCCCCCGGGGCCCCGATCTGGTGGCGGTGGGGAACAGGCCTCCCGGGTGGGGGTTTCCCCGCCCCCCGGGAGGACTTGGCATCCCTACCCCTGAGCAACAAAATGGTGGCCAAAGTCTCATAAAAAGGAGTTTCAGAAGATTTGGGAAGCTTTGTTAGGCATGTGCAGCTTGCCACACTGTTCTTGAAGAGGGCAAGCTGAGGTCAAGGAGGCATATATTATGTCTTCTGATACTGCCTGATGCCAGCCAGAGGCAGCTAGAGCTTCAATCCAGAAGACAATAGGGACTAGGCTCCTGAACTACAAGTAAGGAGCCAATAGGGACATTGGCGGGAAGTTCAAACCCGCCAATAGGACCTAGGGGTGTCCTTCCACAATTGTATAAAGTTGGCCACCCGGCTGTTAGTTCTGTTCCATGTGTTAAGTACTAATAATCGTGTCTTCTCCAATGTAGTGGTCTGCGTCCTGATGTATCGAACCCAGTACTTTTCAGCATGGATGAAGAAAAAAGGAAGCGAAAACAGACAAGGAAAGGACAAAGCCATTTCACAGTGTAGAAGTAAAGAGTTTTCCCAGAAATCAGTCTTGCCCATGAGAAAAACTGGTCTTGACACCCAAATTTCAGTCAGGTGTTAACTATGACTACAGCTTTGTTCTTAGCTTTCATAAAAACACGCAGAGAAGAATTAAAAAACAGTCAAAAACTAAAAAACAGTCAAAAACTAAAAAAAACAGTCCGACAGACAAGTACTGAAATGCTTGGTCATATCCTTTCTTTTTGAGTGATAGAAAGCCCTGGGGAGCTATAACAGATTTATTTGGCTTTGTTAGAAACTCATGGAGGTATGGTTCTAATCTGTCTATTTATGAATCAATATTTATTGTATATACACTCCATTTTTCAGACAGTCTGGATCCCAGGATGTTTGACAATTAGAATCACAATGTATGTGTGAATCTGCCTCGGGCTGAATCAGATCATTGGTCATCAAGGTCAGTATTGTCTACATCAGTCTTGCCCATGAGAAAAACTGGTCTTGACACCCAAATTTCAGTCAGGTGTTAACTATGACTACAGCTTTGTTCTTAGCTTTCATAAAAACACGCAGAGAAGAATTAAAAAACAGTCAAAAACTAAAAAACAGTCAAAAACTAAAAAAAACAGTCCGACAGACAAGTACTGAAATGCTTGGTCATATCCTTTCTTTTTGAGTGATAGAAAGCCCTGGGGAGCTATAACAGATTTATTTGGCTTTGTTAGAAACTCATGGAGGTATGGTTCTAATCTGTCTATTTATGAATCAATATTTATTGTATATACACTCCATTTTTCAGACAGTCTGGATCCCAGGATGTTTGACAATTAGAATCTATCACAATGTATGTGTGAATCTGCCTCGGACTGAATCAGATCATCGGTCATCAAGGTCAGTATTGTCTACTCAAATTCATAGCAGCTCTCCAGGGTCTCAGGCAGAGGTCTTTCACATCACCTTCTGTGGGGTCATTGTGTTAGAGCATCTGCTTGGCATGCAGAAGGTCCCAGGTTCAGTTCCTGGCATCTCCAGCTGAAAAGACCGATAGAAGGTGATGTGAAAGGCCTCTACCTGAGACCCTGGAGAGCTGCTGCCAATCGGAGTAGGCAGTACTGACCCTGATGACCGATGGTCTGATTCAGTACAAGACAGATTCATGTAGGTGTTCGTGTAAATGTATGTGTGGTCTAAGAAGGTGTACGAACAGGAGGGACAGCTTGCTTCTTGACTTGCTTTTGCCACAGGCTGCTTGGCCAGTTTATTCTTTCCATGTATTCTTTAATTAAAGCTAATTGCTCAGCCTTCAAAGGATCACATTCAGTATTCTGCTGAGGGCAGAGTAATGTACATCTCTGTTGTTTTCCATGATGAAAGAAGTTTAATCAAATACTAAACATTAGGAAGAACTTCCTGACAGTTAGAGGGGTTCCTCAGTGGAACAGGCTTCTTCAGGAGGTGGTGGGCCCTCCTTCTTTGGAGGTCTTCAGACAGAAACTAGATGGCCACCTGACAGCAATGCGGATTCTGTGGTCTTAGGCAGATCATGTGAGGGAGGGCAGGAAGGGTTGCCTCAGTGCTTACTTCTTGTGGCCCTTTCTTACATGCCCAGGGAAATGCTGATTGCCACGTTGGGGTCAGGAAGCAATTTTTCTCCAGGCTGGTTTGGCCAGGGATCCTGGAGGGTTTTTTTGTTGTTGTTATCTACTGGGTATGGAATAGCAGTCACTGTGGATGTGGAGGGGGAAGTATTTGTTAATTTCCTTCACTGTGCAGGGGGTTGGACTAGACGACCCTGGAGGTCCCTTCCAACTCCACGATTCTATGTTTCTATACTCCAGCATCTGCTAGGGCCTGGTAAAGCACTGACAATCTGGGCATGATGATGACCCTGGAGGTCCCTTCCAACTCCACGATTCTATGATTCTATACTCCAGCATCTGCTAGGGCCTGGTAAAGCACTGACAATCTGGGCATGATGATGGGATAGATCTTAAGGGCAAAAATATGTGATCAGATCTTATAAGTATTTTTAATCCTCTTATTCTAATGGCTGATGTTTTGATTCAGACTGGGATTGTGGTACAGGGGAAGAGAGTATTTACCCCTTCAACCTCTGTATGGATTCACCAACTGAAACTAGCCCAGTCTACTACTAGTTGAAGCTGGTAACAGGCACTCCTGGATACAACTGCTACCTGCTTATCCAGCAGTACACCTGTTTTCAAGAGCATCCCCAGACTACAGACTACAGACCTGTTTCCTCAAGGAGAGTGCAGCCCCATCTAGAATGGGTGACATGTTAAATCCTGGACCAGATCTTCTCTTTCAGCTTGTCAGGATTAAACTTCAGTTTATTAGCCTGTACCCACTCCAAAACTGCTTTCAGGCATAGAGATCAGTTCACCTGGAGACAATGGCCACTTTGGAAGGTAGATTCTATGGCATTATACACCATTGAAGTCCCTCCCCTCCCCAAACCCCGCCCTCCTCAGACTCAGTCACCCAAATCTCCAGGTATTTCCCAACCCGGAACTGGCAACCCTAGGTGTGAGAGATCTTATCTGCAAAATGCTGAGCAAAACAGTCAGAGCGGGTTCTCAACCGGTCTACTTTCTCCTGCAGGCCAGTTCCCAACAGACCTCTGACCACCCAGAACAGCTCCAGTGGCCTACACTGTGAAGATACAGTGGTAGTGGAAAACTGTTGTTTCTTTGCCTCCATCAGTGCCACAGAGTACATCTTAAAATCATCTTTTGCCTATGTTTTACCAGATTAATGCTTGCTCATCCACCAACTGGGCTACTGATGCTTACTTTCTCTTTTCTCTTAAAGAGCTTTCTCACCTTCAAGAAAGAGAAATTCTAACATTGCAATCCTAAATCCATAGATCACAAAGGTCTCAAGATGGTATAACTGTGTTTAGAAGATGAAGAGATTGGATTTGTACCCTGCCCCTCATTACCTGAAGGAGTCTCAGAATGGCTTACAATCCCTTTTCCTTCCCCTCCCCACAGCAGACACCCTGTGAGGTAGGTGAAGCTGTGAGAGTTCTCTCGAGAACTGCCCTTGTGAGAACAGCTCTGAAAGAACTTATGACTGACCCAAGGTCACACCAGCAGCTGCATGTTGAGGAGTAGGAAATCAAACCCGGCTGTCCCAGATTAGAGTCCATGCTCCTAACCACTACACCAAACTTGCTCTCGGATTGTATGCTGTCACTTTTTCACTCAAGGCAAGACTGCCAGCCCCACCATATTAAGTGAATGCAATTATTTGGGTTGCATCTCCATAGTTCTTATGTGAAGTTCTACACCCAGTTTTTAATCCAGTTTGGTGTAGTGGTTAATAGCAGTGGACTCTGATCTGGAGAACCAGGTTTGATTTCCCCTCTCCTCCATGTTAGCAGATGAACTGAATATTTGTTTTTATGTATTTATGTTTGCTGACACACACTCACTGCCATGAACTGTGACTATGAATCCCTATGGGTTTGGGAAAGCTGTGTGCTCTGAATGCTGTGACTGCTTCACCTGAGAGATGCTCTGCCTGCACTTTATGCTAATGAGGTTTGCACTCACACAGCCCCAGCCTGAGGAAGAAGAAAGCATCACCATTGTGGGTCAGCACAAACGACAACTTTTATGGTTTCAACCACCATGCATGAACTGTAAGGAGACACGCAACCCTTGGTATCTGGTTTGCATCCAGAAAGACAGTTTCCTGCCAAATGGTCACTTTATGGCTTGGGACCAAGCCAGAGTCATCTACACTTCAATGGTTGCCTTGGTATCATCTTCACACCTTGACCAGATGCATCCCCTGAGTTAAAGGTTTAGATTTCAATATTGCCCACTCCTTCTAGATAGATACGTCATTGTCTAATACCCAATAGTGGTAGTTCTTGGGACAGACCACAGGTGGGAAGGACAAGGAGGATGGCATCAATGCCAGCCCCCAAGAGCCCCCCTATATAAAGTGAGGTTCAACAGTTTGAACCTCACTAGCCATCTTCTCTCTTAGTGACCTTGGGTCAGTCACAGCTCCCTCCGAGCTCTCTCAGCCTCACCTGCCTCACAGGGTGTCTGTTGTGGGGAGCAGTGTTCCCCCTAAGATGAGTTAGTGTGAGCTAGCTCACAGTTTTTTAGCCTCCAGCTCACAAATTTTTGTCTTAGCTCAGGAAGGATGGCTCCAGGGCAAACTAATTTATGCAGTAGCCAAATCGCTCGCTCACAACTTTAATGCCAGTAGCTCACAAAGTAGAATTTTTGTTCACAAGACTCCACAGTTTAGAGGGAGCATTGGTGGGGAGAGGAGGGAAGGTGATCAGGCAGTGAAAAGTGGGATAGAAAAACCAACTCTTTTTCTCCTCCTCCTCCTCCTGCTGGTTTTCCAAGCATGTAATATTGTATCAATGTATCAATTTCATAATGTCTACTTGAGACAGCTCACTAGAATGAAAAAAAAAAGGTTTAACACTTGCTCTAGGTAATAATTCAAAGACCTAATGCATATCCCATCCATGATTTACAGCATACAAGGTTGTGGGAGCAATCAGACACCATCTGCAGTGCACACTGCCCTACCCCAGCCGTATATGCAGTCATTTCACGACTATTCCCTAAAGGAGTTATTTATTTACAAAATGATTTTAGACCAGTACGATCAACAACAAAACACTTTCCACATCCCTCTTGGGCCTCGTGTAGTTTAATTTAGGTTAGTGGCAATTGGCTGTTCCTGAAAATCATAGGTATCTTGTTGATTCATGATGCCGCACAACCACTGTAAAGCTGCTGTAAGTCAGTAGGAGTGATATGAAACCTTCTGCCATAAAACACTACTACTGCTGCAAAACAATAAGGCTCAGCACAAAACTTGTATATATGCATTGACCAAAATGTAGGTGTACAGCCCCACATATGTACACTTATACATAAGGTTGCCAGGGGATCTGCCATCAGTGATGGCATGATGTCACTTTCAGGAAAACCATAGCATTTCTGGTGATTCCTAGAGAAGTGTGATGCCACTTCTGGGTTTTTCTGTATGTGACATTACACCATTGCCATTGGTGATTTTTCCTTTTTTCCCTTTCTCCCACTGGATGCTAATTAGGGTTGCCAGATTCAGGTTGAGAAACTCCTGGAGATTTGGGGATGGAGCCTGGGGAGAACAGGGACCTCAGTGGGGTAAAATGCCATAGAGTCCACCCTCCAGAACATCCATTTTCTCCAGGGAACTGATCTCTGTAGCCTGGAGATGAACTGTAATTCCAGGGAATCCCCAGGCCCCACCCCAGGCGATCCTTCTTGTGCACATGTAGATTTTATGTATACATTCTAGCAACATGGATATCAGGGCAGAGCTTACCACTACAATTCCACTCCCTGCCTAAATGTGTATTGACGCATACGCACATAGAACTTCTGAAAAGGGATACTGAGTGCTATACATCTGAAAGAATATTTAATGTGCAAGTAATTTCTTCCACGATGAAGCAACCACTTCCTTCTACCAATGTGAGGTATTTTGCAATCTCATATTGCACACCAAGTTATAATAGGATTATATTTCATTTATTTCATTACATTTATGGTTGGATAAAAGAACAAGAAAATATGAACAATGTGGGGGGTAAAAACTGTAGCATCTTGCTGGGTTACTTCAGGTTGTTGGCCTATGTTTACAGAGTGATTCATGGAATAAGGGTGAAAATGGCTATTGCTTCTTCCACCTGCTCTAGATGCAGCCCCTCTGCTGGTGCAACTTCCCATTGGGTCCCATTTTGCTTCCCATGTTAATATACAGTCACACGTATATTAAAATGGGGGGGGGAACTGACATTTGGCAGGAAATAGCTGTGTCATTACTGCAGCAGAAAGAGTGAATAGGTGATTGGAGTGAGAGAGGATAACTAAGATTTTGGACAAAACCTATCAATCACTAGAATACTCCAATGGGACTGGGGATACAGCTATCTCCTATCAGTGCCAACTGCTTATACAGCTAGCCTTGGCCTATGTTTGCCCATTACTAATATTAGACCCTTACTACAAAGAGATGCTGATTTTAGAAATATAAAAATCATTCTTTTTACTCACATAAAGCAGACAGGACAAGGAACCTTTAGTTAATTCGAAACTGGACATGCGGCTTATGTTACTAAGCAACAGCCCGAAAATAGGTACCTTCCTGGTAGCTGGACAGCTAAAACAAGGTTGTAGGTAGCTGACCGCAGACAACACGAGACACCTGTTATATCGAAAACAGAAGTTGCAGTTGACGACGGAAAGTGCCTAGCTCTTACTGCACAGCATGACCAAACTTAGCAAAGAGCATGTACATATATGGAAGGAAGTCAACAGATGGGAAAGGGCTTCTTAAAGTGAGTAATGGTTGATTTTAATGTAAGCAAACATGAACGGACTAAGTTAGGTAAGGCGGGGCAAGCTCGATTGTAACTCTGGTAGCCAATCAAGGTGACAGAGAGGGACTTTTCGCGCTCGGGATAGGGTAATAGCTATTGCATATGGTAATACTGTAGTTGCATAAAAGCTGTATGCAACCATGATATCTTTGAACTCCTTGCTTGGAGCTTTCCCTGATGTGACATCAGTAAAGATCTTTAAAATGTCTGACTCTTGAATTTGCCTCAGTTATTTATTGAACTGGACAATCTTTTGTCAGAAACAGGAGGATCGTCCTTACACAAATTACTCATTCCAGACCACAGTGCTCCGTTTCTCTATGGTTGCTCCTTCCTGTCCATAGCATCAACAGGGAAGGCTTTACATGTGACATATTCCTTCACCCCCCCCTCCTATTTTAAAAATAGGTAACTAGCATGTAGGGCTCTGAAATCAGAGGAGTTTGGAACAGGGGTCGTTTCGTAGAAAAAGAGCTTGGGGAACTCATTAGCATAACTCATTAGCATATGCCACACACCCTGACATCACCGGAAGTGTGTCATAAGGCCACACACCCCGCCCCCAACGGTCCCGGCCGCCGGCGGCCTTGCAGCTCCATCACCGAGCCCCATGAGGGGCCCGGCGGTGGACCTGCAAGGACGGCGGGAGTGCAAGGAAGCCCTGCAAAGGCCCTCCCTGGCCCCAGGCAGGCAGGGGTGGGGAGAGGCAGGGAGGAAGCAACTTACCCTCCCTCTTCTCCTGCCTCCTCCTGGCTGAATGAGGGCCGGAAGCGGGGTGGCCGAAAGCAGGGGGCGGGTCTTCGTCATGTGCCCCGCCCCCCCGTACCTCACCCGGGGGAACTGCAATCCCCCGCGATCCCCCTCGAAATGACCTCTGGTTTGGAAGAATGTTTCCACTCGCCTTTGGAGAAACCCACAACACCAGTGCTCTAAAGATGTGGCAATGATGTGATTTCCTGTCATGCAAAATTATCGGTGTGTGGTAAATAAATTATTTTTAATACTTTCACTTTGGAGATTGAATAGGTCCATATGATAACTTCCTTATGAAACAGGTCTGCAAGTTGCAACAGCCTCCAATGGTTACATAATCCCCCCCCCCCAGAAGATCTACAGTGAAATTACTTGTTCAGAGGCTGGATTTGTATTATGTTCAGAGAACTATGGCCTTTACATAATCGCCAGTTAGAGCAAAATGTTACTGCTTTTTTATGAAGAGGAGATGACAGGAATGCATTTAATGTATTTGCAGAGGGGGATCCCCCCCCCTCTGGCTACTTGTCAAATACCATGCATGTTTTGAAATTGCTCTCCTTTGTAATTTATTACAGGGCCCTGGCCTGTCTCACTGACTGCCTTTGTCACTTCCTTGGTCTCTTTAAAAAAAAGAAGAAGAAAAGATCTACTCTATCTCATGGGGTTTCATCCCACCAAATATTTCTGCTGATGGAAAAGGGCAGATCTCCCCTCATGCCATTCCTGGGGGTCCCTTGCCCCCTATTCCTCGGGATCAGTATTTTAGGGGAGGACTTTTGGACAGCTACAGGGGAGGGCATGAATGGTGTGCTACTCTGACATCATTGGTAATTTTTGGTAGGATCCAAGCCATTGCTTGTTTGCTTTAGAACTTCTAATGAAACACCTGTATAATGCTTTCCTATTGTATCACAAGAATGCTAAACTTGACAAAGTGGGCACTTAAACTCTTGCTATTGGGTAGCTATTGCTACCAGAGGCCATGTTAGGATTGAGACAGGCTAGGGTTAGGGTTATATGGTGGTTGCTTTGAAATGTTCCATTCTCTGTATTCAACTGTATGGAGAGTATTGTCTAGACTCTGGCCATGTGGTGTGCAGACCCTTACTGCACTGCTGGGGCTGTGTTTGCTGGACTATGAGATCAGGAAGTACAGAATACAGTCCTTTCAGGTAGGACGTTCTAAAGGAGCAACTATATAATATCTCACTACAAATGCTAATTTTCTGTCTCCTCTGCTTTAATCAAGCCAGTTACATTTTCTCATTGTGCAACTTTCCATTGGGTCCCATTTTGCTTGTACCTTTACATCTTGAATCCTTTCTTTGCAACACCCCTCCCATATTCAGACTGGGATATAAGGACTCATGGATCTCCATTCCTACTTGTATCAGAAGAAGAGAGCTTTGACTCTGGAAAGTTCTACACCCCCCCAAAAAAACCCTTGTTGGTCTTTAAGGTACTACTAGTGGTTAGGTGTAGTGGTTTGGTGGTGTAGGAGTGCAGACCCTAATTTGGGAGAACCAGGTTTGATTCCCCACTCCTCCACATGCAGCTGCTGGTGTGACCTTGGGTCAGACACAAATTGTTCTCTCAGGAGCAGTTCTCGAAAGAGCTCTCTCAGCCCCACCTTCCTCACAGGGTGTCTGTTGTGGGAAGGGAAATGAGACTGTAAGCCGCTCTGAGACTCCTTTGGGTAGTGAAGGGCGGGGTATAAATCTAACCTCCTCCTCCTCCTCCTCCAGAATCTAGCTGCTCTACCACAGACCAACATAGCTACCCTCTAAAATGACACCATATCTTATATTCTTAGGCTCCATTTCTTTTTCTGGTATGGAATGTTTTAGATGAATCAGGTTGTAATAAAATTCCTTTTCAGATTGTTAGAATCACATGTACTGGGAACATACAAACTGTCAGTAATGACAGTGTATGCCACCTGCAGTCCTCCTGATACATGCAGTCACTGTGATGTGTAAGCAGGGACAACATGAGTGTTTGTCATGCATGATACAGCGCTCTCTCTCTCTCTCTCTCTCTCTCTCTCTCTCTCTCTGTGAATGAAAACCCTGCAAAATGTGATTGTAATGTCTGTTTGTGACTGTAAGGACTGTTTGTGTGATTGTAATGTCTGAATGCCATGAGGCCCGATTGTAATGTCTGAATGCCACGATGGCTCAGAGGTTAAGATGCAGAGTTGCAGGCTGGAAGGTCTGTATGGAGAGTTTTTGAGGTTTGGAGACCTTGGGTCACAGTGTCTTATGCATGTTATTTGGTTATGGAAAGGACTGAGAAGAGAACTGAAACTCAACATGATTGTTAGGTAAGGAAAACTCATGAAATAGTTTAAGTTCTGTCAGCTCTGCTTGTTGATTGGTGCTGTCTTTAAGCAGTTACTAGGGGAGTTGCTTGATGCATGCTGTGTTGGTTGGTGGGGAGCTGTGCAGTTGCTGTGGTCTATGAAAGGAGACATCACAGCTTCATGAGTAAGCATAGACTATTGCTCTGCAAGCAGCAACAGCGGTCACCTTCCCTTATGCATGGACTGGCCATTTCTGTTCAATAAATAGATGAAGAGGTCTTTTAAAATTATCAGTCCTGTCTGAAGAAATTCCTCCTACAAATCCCAGTACATCCTTTGAGGAGTTTGGGAGGGCTCCTGGACTCCGCTTTAACGATGGAGGCCCATGTAGCAGCCACTGCCAAGTCGGCCTTTTACCATCTTTGGCTGGCTCAGCAGTTGGTCCCCTTCCTTGACCACGATGAACTGGCCACAGTGATCCATGCGACGGTCACCTTGAGGTTGGACTACTGTAATGCTCTCTACATGGGGCTGCCTTTGTCACAAGTCTGGAAGCTGCAGCTAGTGCAGAATGCTGCAGCCAGGCTGCTGATGGGTCTCACTAGGCGGGACCATATCAGGCCTGTCCTGAAAGCACTGCACTGGCTGCTAATAGCATATCAGGTTCATTTCAAAGTGCTGGTTCTTACCTTTAAAGCCCTATATGGCCAGGGTCCGGCATACCTGAGGGATCGCCTTTCCCCATATGTTCCCCAAGGGCACTACGGTTGGGGACTCAACATCGATTGGTAACCCCAGGTTCCAAAGGTATTAAATTCGCTGTCACCAGGGCCAGGGTGTTTTCGGTGGCGGCTCCTACCTGGTGGAACAAGCTCCCAGAGGAGATCCGGGCCCTGTGGGACTTGGCGCAGTTCTGCAGGACCTGTAAGATGGAGCTCTTCCAACAGGCTTTTGAGTAGGAGCCGCCACCATCACTATACCATCACCATACCACCACCACTAAATGGAGTGGGTGTCATCGGGGAACGAGATAGCCCTGGGAGGAAGGACGGATCGTTTTACCACCTGGAGTCTATGGTGTCACTCTGGGACCACTTTGTTCTGTGTGACCCCATCTGTTATTTGTGACATCCAGAGCACCTGTATTTTATATGAATGATCATTTTATTGCTTGTTTTATTCTGTTTTTACCTGTGGAATTTTGTCATATGTGCCCATCTGTTAGCCGCCCTGAGCCCATCTGGGGAGGGCGGGGTATAAATTTAACAATAAATAAATAAATAAAATAAGAACAGTTGTATGAATTCACAATAAGTACTGATTACAGACATGTGGCTTAGGAAGTTCATCTACACATAACTTTGGGAAGTAATTCTTTCTGGAATTTGCTTGGGACTTGTCCTCCAATGAATTATCCGTTAGAGCTAAAATGACCCCTCCCCCCAGTTTTTCACAATGGAAAAATAGGGTAAACTTGGAGAGCACAGGAAAAGTCCTATGAAATATTCTGACCTTTTGGATGAGAAAAACCTTGTCTTAAAAAGCGTTTCATTCAGTCCAAATGTATAGCATGAAAATGTCTGAGGTATTTCTTAATCCTTCCAGTGGAAAAAGTAGGAAAATCTGGGGAGCGCTGAAAAAAGTCCTCCAGGGTCTGGTAACTAAATTATAAATTACGTATTTTATATTATTAAATTGTAAAAAATATGGAGGATTGATAGGAAAGTAAGTATTGCATATGTTTCAATTCCCCCCATCAAATTTCCATTTTTTCCTCAAAAACATCTCTAGGTAGAACACAATCAGGTATTATGCTCAGCATGCTGGCTCCAACCCTGCTGGATTTCTCACAAAGTGTGCCCAGATTCTCCAGCGTAAGGATCTTTAGCGTGTCCTCTCCATTTGTATGCTTCATTCCCTTGCATCCCTCCTTGCTTCTGCCTTTGATCTCCACTACCCAGTTAAAAGGAGCTGCGGTGGCTCAAGTGGTTAAGACGCTGAACTGCAGGCTGTGGAAGGTCAGTAGTTCAGCAGTTCAAGACCCGAGTGTGCCGCATGACGGAGTGAGCTCCCGTCTCTAGTTCCGGCTCCTGCCAACCTAGCAGTTCGAAAGCAAGAAATTGTAAGTAGATAAATAGGTACCACTTCAGTGGGAAGGTAACAGCGTTACGTGCGCCTTGGTGTTTAGTCATGCCAGCCACATGACCACGGAAACGTCTTCGGACAGTGCTGGCTCTTCGGCTTTGAAACGGAGATGAGCACTGCAACCCTAGAGTCAGACTCGACTGGCTTTCGAGCAAGGGAACCTTTACCTTTACTTTTTACCCAGTTAAAGTGTCCCCTTTCAAGTCAAGGGACTCCCAAAAGCTGGGGACAGCTCTGTTTCTGCTGCAGCAAAAACAGCATCTGTTATCTGAGACATCTTCTTTCCCCATACTAGCAGTGGGACCCACATAGCCCACCCTGTATAAATGTTTTTGTCATGGTTGTAAAATGCTTTTTAAAAAAACCTCAGAAAGCATCATGAACATATTGTGAACATTTGGTGTAGTTTAGATGGTGGAGGAAGACTGTTTTCACAAATGGTTATGTATGCTAGTTACAGCGTGGCCTTTTAAAACACCTTTTTTTCCCTTTGAGAAATGCTTTTTACCTATGTCAGCCCGAAGGTCAGCGGGTGGAACTGGAAACTGCTGGTTTATTTTTACTACTAGTTTATGTTTATTTTGTCCAAGCCACTGAGGTTGTTGACTTCGCCCCTATTCCCACAGGGATATCATCTTTCTCCTTGCTGCTTAATGTTTTACAGTTTAATTAAGCTCATTCTATCATTTTAAAACCACAAATGGGTGGTTTTTCATACTAAAATAAGGTGGTTGCCTAGGATCAAATAAAACATGGCCATTGCCACCCACTACTTCACAGTATATAGTAACCTATGAGGGAATTGCTACCCACACACCTGCAGGCCAAGATCTGAGGAATTATGCCTGTATCAACAATGCCTTTCCAAACCACAACTAAAAGTACAGTAGCAAAAGAAATCCAATTTTGGAACAGTGGGATTGAAATGATGTTTAGAAAGAGGGAAATAGATGCTGGACAGATCTTTAGCATTACCATTTTTTAAAAAGAAAACAGTCACAATTTCTTAAGCAAAAATGTATTTCAACAGAATGAAGCAGAAGAGAATATAATGGTCCCGTTCACACGGAGCATTTGCCATGCTAAAGGTACGGATGATAGGCGGATTCTCCAGGTGCGATCACACCACAACATCTGGGAAGTGTAGTCCACCCATGGCTAACCTGTGGCTTCTTGCCGAAGATACGGAGTAAAAAACTAGTACATATCATGTACTAGTTTCTGGAAAACGCGGGGCAAGGGCGGGTGTCTGATCGCGTTTCCGCTGGAATCCCGTGGCATCCAGCGCCCACCCATGTCCCGTCACAAACTGGATGTTTTTTTTTTTAAGTCTCCACAGGATGCGCACAAATGCCCACCGGCACATGCGCACACTGTGGTGAGGGAAAAAAATTCCCGTTTGCTATGGAAGCAGCACCTAGCAATTGACAGTGTGATCACACCACGCCGCTTCTTTGCCAAGCTGCAGGATAGCCGTGTGATCGGCACCTAATGGCATACCCATGGGACCTCCATGGGACATGTGATCGGGCTGCCGTGCATTATGTTGCTCCGGGGCAAACTGCCACACTCCCCCCTCGCATTTTCTGGCCCGTGTGACTGGGACCAATATACTTTTTTTCAGTCCTCTGCTAGCTCAGCTCCGAACTGAATCTTTGGGTTCTCTTGGAATTTTGAGAAGGAATAGTGCATGCCACCACAAAATTGGTGCCACAGGGGCAGGGCCAGTCACAAAATGCTGAGAAATTCCACATATAAAACACATCTTGCTGGACTAGTGTGAAGCTTGACAGGACATGATATCTGCAACCTTGCCATAATTTGGGATGTATGAGGAGATTCCTGCTTACAAAACAGTATCAAGATGGTTACCAGATGGCAAAATTTTCAAGTAACAATGTAATTGTCCAAGGTTACTAAAATGTATCAAACTGAAATAAATTACGTTGGTGGCCTTAGTAACTAAGGTTTTGTGGAATTGGAGATTCTGAGATGGATATCCAGCTGAAGGCTGATTCCATAATGTTGAGTGAAATATCTTGTATTTGATGGCTAAGAGGGTGGACTGGATCTCCAAGGCGAAAACTGGCAACTATAAATCCTTCACTCTCCTCCTCCACTTTGTTGTCCTTCTGTTTCCCAGTCTCTTCTTGTATGTGCTTTCACCTGTGAGGGTCCCTCTTTCTCCTGATGGTGGATTATTTGTTCACCACAGACTGTGACAGCAGCCATGAAATTAAAAGACTCCTGCTCCTTGGGAGGAAAGCGATGGCGAACCTAAACAGCATGATAAAAAGTAGAGACATCACCCTGCCAACAAATGTCTGCATGGCCAAAGCAATGGTATTCCCAGTAGTCATGTATGGCTGCGAGAGTTGGACTATATGGGAGGCCGAGCGCTGAAGAATAGATTCTTTTGAACTGTGGTGCTGGAGAAGACTCTTGAGAGTCCCTTGGACTAAAAGATCAAATCAGTCAATCCTAAAAGAAATGCCTCCCTGGAAGGCCAGATAATGAAACTGAAGCTCAAATACTTTGGCCACCCAATGAGAAGGGAGCACTCACTGGAGAAGACCCTGATGCTGGGAAAGATTGAAGGTCAAAGAAGACGGGGACGGCAAAGGATGAGATGGTTAGACAGTGTCATAGATGCAATGAACATGAAATTGAGCCAACTTCAGAGGACGGCGGAAGACAGGAAGGCCTGGCGTGATCTGGTCCATGGGGTCGCGAAGAGTCGGACTCGACTGTGCGACTGAACAACAACAACAATAAGTGTTATTGGGGGTATGCCAGATGAAAAGCAAGAGAGTTCCACAGTTTTGGTTCCATAACATAGAAGGCCCTTTCTCGGGTTGCCACCAGTCTATATTCAGATGGTGGGGGCAACTAAAGCAGGTCATCTGAGGATGACTGGAGTGAGTGGGTAGGTTCATTTGAGAGAAGGAGGTATTTAAGGTTAGCCCCATATCCAGAGAATTTTCTGGGGGAGGGAACGGAGGGTGCATATGCTGGTCTTCCTGCTTCCATACAATAAAGCCAAACCACCAGTGCTGTCCCACATCAGCCTCTCCTTTCCCCCCAAAAGGAGGTGGGGTGGAAAATGAGGCAAGGCTGGGCTCTGATGGCCCACCAGGTGAGGAGTCAGTGGAGCAAAAGGACCTCCTCCAGCTCTGCAGAAGGTGCTGAAGCAATGAAGCTGAGGCAGTTACTGGCAAGCAGTGGCTGGCCGGCCCCATCTTCAGACTCGCACATGCTACTGCCACCTCTTTCTTCTCAATGGACGCTACTTAGGCTGAGCCCCATTTGTGGTCTGAGAGGCTCAGAGGAGTGGCATGCACAAAGCACTCTCCCTGCCTCCTCAGCTACATTCAGAGGGAAAACTGGAGCCTGCCGTCCTCATTCCTGTACACCAAAACAGCTCGGCCATTGGTTAGCCAGCTACTTTTGGATGCCGCTAGTGGGCTGGCTGATTTGGCAGGAGCACACTCCAGTTATGCCTCCCTTTCTTAAAAGCTCTGCGCTTTTAACCCCCCCTGCTCTTCAGAGTCCCGCCTCTCCCTCCCATCCTGCTTGGCTGCAGCCCAGCCCCCTCAGAAGAGGAAGGAGCCGGCAGGAGGGGAGGGAGAGAGAGGCATTGCCTCACCTTGCAGCAGTTGGCTGTGAAAGCAGGAAGACGCGGTGACGCTGTGCCTGCTGGCTTCCTCCCCTCCTGAGGGGGCATGGCATATTCATGGGGGGTGTTTCCCCAAGGGCCCCCCTGAGGCTACAAGCCTGTTTAAGGTATGTTGGTCCCAGGCTGTACAGGGCTTTAAAGATTAATACCAGCACCTTGAATTGGTCCTGTTCCACCTAGCATTCTGTTCCAACTAGCTGTTGCCTTTATTCCCTGATGGTGAGATTCCCAGAAGCATCTGGCTGGCCAGCTTGGGAAACAGAACATTGGACGAAAAAGACCTCAGCAAGTCTCTAATTTTATTCTTATGAAAACTACAGTGCCTATAGCCCTATCCTCCTTTTTACAGAGGAATTTTAAAATATAATTAAGTGATCCCATTGCTTCCATGGCATCCGAAATATTAAAGTGAAGCCAAGAGACTTCAGTTTTCCAGTGCTGAGGGATAGGCTTTCTGTGTATGGACAGAAATAATTTTCTTCCAGGACTCAGCCCATGTTGAAAACAGACTGTTGGACTAAGCCCTAGTGAACCAGCTTACAAACAAAAGTTTGTGATGAATTTTGGCTGGTTTGAGGTTCATGAAATGATGTTTGTCAAAGGGTGACTGGCACAAACATTCCATGAACTTTCATGCTGTTTGTGGTGGTTCGTGGCAGTTCATTAATAGATACATTTCCAGACAGACTGTCTCTGTTCAATTAAACTGTTTACAAGATTTAAAAAAACAAACAAACACAAAAACACAAGGGAAGTAGACTTCTCCAGCCTTGAAAACACTAATAGGGGACCTCCAAAGCTTGATAGTCACCGCTGGCTGCCAATAACAGAGTTCCCATTCTGCTTTATGGGATCAGAATGCTATGTATATACCCTCAGCACAGCTCCATATCCTCTCCTCTGTTAGCTATTGGCAATTAGAGAGGCACGGAATTTGTTGAAAGCAGAACACATTCTTTCATCCCTGATTGTGAATTCCCCTTCTCTGCTGGGGTTTGGGAGTTAGGTGCACTCAGAGCTCTGAGCCACCCAGTCTTTCTGCTCACGCCAAGCAAGGGGCTTAGCTACTGGTGCCTCAGATGTGTATCCATGCCCACCTGATTGTGAACTCCTCTCCCCTCCTGGGGTTTGGGTGTTAGGTGGGTTCAGGGCTCTGAACCAGCCCGTCTTTCTGTCTCACACTGAGCAGAGGGGCCTAGCTACTGGGTGCCTTGGCTGAGGACCCATACCCTCCTGATTATGAACACCTTTGTGCCATAAGGGTGAAAGTTGGTACGAAGGGTGTTTGTTGTGGGGGGGGAAAGTCCTCCACTCCTGTACCACAGACCCCTGTCCCCTGGCACTTAAATCTATCCTTCCAGTCCACTGGAATCTGGCCCTAGCAGGCAAAGGGTGTTTGTTGTGGGGGAAGAAGTCCTCCACCCCTGTACCACAGACCCCTGTCCCCAGGCACTTAAATCTATCCTGCCAGTCCACTGGAATCTGGCCCTAGCAGGGAAACTGGGGGTCTCAGAGCCTTTTTTCTGGGGCATCTCCACATAGGCAGCAGAGTTGTTAGCACTGCCCAGACACCAGCACTTGCTAAGATTCTTTGGTAATTGCTAGAGACCTGCCAGTGCCTGGCTGCCCACTTCTCAAGCAGCATCAAGTCTCCCCATCTGCTGTGCAAGAGGCAGGAGGAGGGAGATGAGCCTGAACACTGGCTCATCCTGGATTTACCTACCTGCTGTAACTCCACCTACACCATGACTGCATGTTTGGTGGAGCAGAAGCAGTGGTGCAGGATGTCATCTCCTCCATGACCCTCCTGCACGGGGAAGAAGAGCCCAGCATCAACTCCCAATGACTGGCTGACTCTCTCCCAATGGTGCATGTCCTCAAGCCCTTCCAAGACACTAGTGATGTGCTCTGCACCCATACGACCAACATGGGGCAAGTCATCCTCCTGATTCAAGGGTTGGACCTGGTGCTGGCCTTTGCATTGGGCCAGGCCCCAAGGGGATGGCTGTTCTTCCATGGGTCGGGGCTTTGGTAGTGAGGTTGTGGGTCGCCATCACCACCTGATTGCATCCTCTCTGCAAGGAAGGGGAGTACAAGCTGGCCTGTATCTATGACCCCCGGATAAAAGGCGGCATTGCTCTCTGGAATGCAGAGCTCATGCAGTGGAAGCGTGAACATTGGAAGCATGAGAGTGTCTCTAGCATATGGGGTGGGGGTGTTCTACCACATCACAAGCCTCACAAACCAAATCAGTTCATTTAGCCCTGAAAAGTTCATGACAGTTCGTGGTTTGTGAACCGGGCATGCTACAAACTATGAGCCAAATCACATTTTATGGGTTTGTGCCCATCCCTACTTGTGTTCAGATCCCTACTCTGCCATGAAGCTTTCTGGGTGTCCTTGGGGAAGTCACTCCTAGCATAACATACATTATTACATTGTTATGAGGATAAAATGGAAGAAGGGAGAACTGGATACAATGACATGAGTTCTAAGGGGGGGATAAAATATGCTTATGTAAATAAATACAGGTTCAATGAACAATCACTTCCAGCAGCATCCAGCGAGTTTGCACACTGCAGCAATGATTTCATAAAAAATATTAGGATCCCTTAGAATCATAGAGTTGGAAAGGACCTCCAGGGTCATCTGGTCCGACCCCCTGCACAATGCAGGAAATTGACAACTACCTTTCCTCCACATCCCCAGTGACCCCTGCTCTATCCCCAGATGTATGGTCCATAGCCACTTTTCCTTCCCATCTCTCCTGCCCTGCCCTGTGTCTGGCTAAGATGGTTAACTTGTTACTACTTCCGTTTAAAGTAATTTGAACCCCTGTGGAATCTCCCATTTTACAAAAACGAATTATTATAAAACATGATAAATACAGGCCTACTCTTCATTCAGTCACCAGTCATGTATAAGACACCTCAGAAGCCCTTTTTATTTTCAGAATTTATGTGCAAATTAGATCAAAGTCACTGGCTACTTTCCATACCAAGGTTAGCAGGGAGAAGAAACCTGTATTTGTCAGAGACAGTGTAAAAAAAGTGAACATGGTAAACTATGGTAAAAGCTAGATTTTGAGATCACTCTTGATTTTCTCCAGAGTTATTCTTAAGACAGTCTCCCCTTCCTTCCTTCCATCTTTAAATCAGGGAAGTAATTTACTTTTACATTAAAATCCTTTGCAGTTACATGTTTGTGTGTGGGAAGGACTGCCAAAAGCAGGACAACTGTGAACCAGAATGAAAAATGAGTCAATTGTCTTTTGAACCAGAATGAAAAATTAGTCAGTCGTCTTGTGGTATATTCTCTTTTAACACTCCACAGCCACAAGGGTAGGAACATGAAAGGGAACTGAGTAGTTGCATTTCTGTCTCCAACTGTGAGTGAACGAGGATGTTCAAGCCAGAGTCAGGTTACATTACCAGCAGCAGAACACCTAGCAGCAGAACTCCGAATCAATTGATTTCAAACTTTGATAATCATATCATCTTTTGGGGAAAGAACAATTTATCTTGACAGGCTTTGGCAAGAATCAGGTCTCATGTAGCTTACAATTGAGGCAAGTATCATCTTTAATGTTGTAGGACTTGATACAAAAGACTATGGAGTGTAAGAAATGTTGAGCATTTGTTTCCCACAGAAGGCTTGTACAACTTGAGACCCACCAAGCTAACAACAGGTCACCAGTCATTTCTGGTGGCCTACAAGGGTAATCAACAATTATGCATAGAGACCCATAAGAGCAGGGGTGGCCAGACTTGGTTATCGTAAGAGCCACATAGAATAAACGTCAGATGTTTGAGAGCTACAAGACATGAACAACTATTACACACACGTTTTTATTGGAAAATATGCATATTTGCTTTTTATTAACATTAAATGAGACGGCCAAAAATAAAAAGGGATAAAAATAGATATTGATGATGATATTTATTTGTCCAATGATATTTATTTGTTTGCTAATGATATTTGTCTAAGAGAGAAAGAGAGAGAGGTGGAAAGAAAGAATGAAAGGGGTGGAAAGAAAGAGAAAGAGAGAGAGAAACAAAGAAAGCAAATAGATGGGTGGAGGGAGGAAGGGGGAAGGAAGGAAGGAAGCGAGAGAGGAAGGAAGGAAGGAAGGAAGGGAGAAGAGAGCAGGGAAAGAAAGCAACTTTAACTTTAAATGCATCCTCCACCCCCCCATGCCCCCATGCTGGCTGGCTTGGCTTGGAGAAGGGATTTAAAGAGACAAATGCCTTCTCCAAGCCAGCCTGCAGGGGAGGGGCCTTGAAATCGTATTTAAAATTAAAGTTGTTTTCTTTCTCTGCTCCCCCCCCCACACACCTCAAGCCTACCCAGGGAGGGGAAAACTGGCTGGGGAAAGGAAGACCAATCAGTGAGGCATGCCTCCCCTTCATTTCCCCAGCCACCCTGCTGGGAGCCACACAATATGTGTGAAAGAGCCACATGTGGTTCCCGAGCCACTGTTTGGCTACCCTTGTGTAAGAGGCTCAGCAAACCTGTTTTTGATGCCTGCCTAGGGATGAAAGATTAAGGGGTTATCATATGCTTTAAAAAACAAAAACAAAAATTTATACTGTACTAGGGTTGCCAAGTTGAAAAATCGCCATGGTGGGGGACTTCCGTCCGGCGACTCATGCGCACACGTCACCCGGAAGTGACGTTAGGACACCGGGCACGCTGGGGGCGGAGCCACCACCATCTGAGGGAAAACCATAGAGTTTTCCCTCGGATGACCGTGGCCCCGCCCCCAGCATGCCCAGCATGGTCGCGTCACTTCCGGGTGACGCGCACGTCAGGGTGGGGTTCCCCCTGGGGCCCGATCCGCCGGTGGTGGGGAATGGGCCTCTGAGGCAGGGGTTTCCCCTCCCCCCGGGGGGACTTGGGAAGCCTATACTATACCTTTCTGCCTTCATCTAATCTGTTAGGTGGCTAACAGATTAAATATATATGTAATAAAAACACATCTTCAAAAACTATTAAAACCAAACAAAAACCAGACCAAAACAAAATACATCTACAAAAACATAAAACAAACAACTAAAACAGGGGAGGAATGCTAGACAAAACAAAAAAAATCTTCACCTGCTAGCAGAAGATGGAAACAGAAGACTCTCTGGAGAGAGAGTCCCAGAGTTTGGGCACTACAACCAAGAAGGCCCTCTCCTGAGCTACCACTGGCATAATCTAAGAATACAGGGTAACCTGAAGCAGGGCCTTGGAAGATGACTGGAGAGGTCAGTTCAGTTCATTAGGGTGTAGGTGGGCCTTCATGTATTCTGGTCCCAAGCCATATAGGGCTTTAAAGGTCAACACCAGTACTTTGAATTGTGCCCAGGAACATATTAAGATCCAGTGTACGTAGGCCAAGACTGTAGTAATATGGGCTTCATGACCCACTTCAGTGAACTTCTTGGCTGCAGTGTTCTGCACCAATTTAAGTTTCCAAATACTTTTCAGGGGCAGCCCCACATAGAGTGTGTTGCAGTAATCTAAGTGTAACCAGGGCATGTACCACAATGGCCAGACCTTTTCTGCCCAGGAGAGGGCTTAGGGGGCTAACCAGATGAGGTTGGTAAAAGGCACTCCTGGCCACAGCTGCCACCTGCTTATCCCACAGTTGGCCTGAGTCCAAGAGCATCCCCATATCACAGCCTGTTCCTCCAAGGAGAGTGCAACCCATTCCAGAACGGGTGACACCTTAAATACCAGGTCAGACCTTCTGCTCACCAGTAGCACTTCTGCTTGGCATGCCTCAGTATTCGTCTAATACTATATTGAGCTTGATGGGTCAGACCTTGCTTAAATAACTGATTTCTACCTCACTGGTAATAAAAATTGAGCCTTGCACTTCTTTCTTTTGAGTAATCCTATTAAATTCCATAGGGCTAAACTGATGAAGTTTTAAGACTAGGCCCTGTGGAATGAAGTGCAAGAATCATATTGTTGGAAGGGAACAAAAACCTATTTACTTAAAGTACTTCTCATGTGGTAGGAGGCAGCCATCCAAATCTCAGTGTGTTACCAGCAGAAAGCACATGCCCAACAGAATGGTGGTGGAAGAGCTTCATAATGGCAAATGATTCAAGCAGGTATCTGGCTTTTAATTTTCATAAGAATGAGAGACAAATAACTCCCAATGTTGGACTTAATGGGAATTTAGAGGAACCCAAAAATATTTTGAATCTGGGCAATTCAAATAACCAGTTACTGATATGATGCAGTCTTGTAACGGGTTTGTGTTATGTGTCAGTAGAGCTGGGGAAATGTTATACTGGTGTATGGGTTAGCAGAGCTGGGAAAATGCTATAAATTCTAATACCACACATACAGAGTTGCATTTATAAAATTTACTGCGACAACTGGATTTGCAACTAGTGTTAACTAAGTGGGTGCCTTCCAACAGAGAGGAGACCTTCAATGACAGAACAATTCCCTCTAGTTCTAGGACATATAGGACATTTTTCACAAGGAGCTTGTGTGTCTGCTTTGATGGTATCCTGCACCTTAAGAATCCATAGCCAATTCTCTCTGCAGTGGTGCTCTTTCCCTAGGAAGTTCGCTCAGAGGAGCCTGGTCTGGCTCGAAGCTTAACATAGGAGTCCTATGAGGTGATTCATGTAATCGTTTCAATACATTACAGAAAACAGTTCTGCATTTGTGGGACGGGATTATTTCTCTAACTCTCCTAACTGTATACAGGTTATTGAAGACAATGGGATGGCTTCAACCAGATTTTCTGCTGGAGAAATAAAGGACTAATCTCTTTAAATTGGTCATGGTCGGGGATGGTTGGATCAGGGTCAGGGATGGTTGGATTTGGTAAACAAATGTTGCAGGGCAGGGAAGAGACTGTGACTCCAGTAAGGAAAATAACATGGGAAGACTTCTTTAATGGAAAGACGTCTTTTAACACTAAATAGAAAGACGACTTTAAAAATACAGTATTTATAAATAACTGACTGGTTTGTCCACTTTTTATTTAAATATCTAGCTACTGAGAAGTCTACAGCCAGGACAGGTCTGTGAGAGGGACACCAGGACTCAACGGTGTAGACTTTCCAATTTCCTGGGGGGGGCTGGGGCTGGGCCAGAGGCATTGCTTTGCTAGGAGCAAGGGTGGCTCCCGGGGGAGGCTGAGCACCTTCCTGAAAATTTCGGCGGGGGCTAACGCCCCGCTGCCCCCACGAAGATTACGCCTATGCCAGGACTCCCCATTGACATATGTCAGAATGCACAGGTGTGAAATGCTGCTGACTGCACTCTCCTGTACCATATGCAGGGCTTTTTTTGTAGAAAAAGCCCAGCAGGAACTCATTAGCATAATAGGCCACACCCAACAGCAGAAACTCATTAGCATATTAATCCACACCCATGACACCACAGCTCATTAGCATATTAGGCCACACCCCCATGTTACCACACTCACCTTTTGCTTCTTATTCTGTTTACTTCGTTTGTTGTCAAAACCCAGGGCTTTTTTTGTAGCAGGAACTTCTTTGCATGTTAGGCCACACACCCCTAATGTAGCCAATTCTAATGTATATGCTGTTAGGTGTGGCCTATTATGCTAATGAGTTCCTGCTGGTCATGGCCAACTCAGGAGCCAGCCGGAACTCCGTTCCTGTGCGTTCCTGCCCAAAAATAGCCCTGAATGAATATGTAGAGGACCAGGGGTCATTTCCTGCAGGAGCGCACAGGAGCGGAGCTCCGGCAGTAAAGAGCCCAGGGGGCGGGCACATGCCACATGCCACATGCCACATGCCACAAGCCCCACCCCCTGCTCCCAGCAGCCCTCAGTCAGAGCAAGAAGCAGCCAGGTAAGCTGCAGAGCCCCCCCCCCGGTCCAAAACAGTCCAGTGGCACCTTTAAGAGCAGGTTTTATTCAGGTACAAGCTCTCCCTCCTCTGCGAGGACAGATCTGCACGTCCCCCCTCCAATAGCTAGCAATCCAAAACAGTCCAGTGGAGCCTGAGCGGTGGGTGTTGCCTTCTGACCCATTTTCGGTGATGTCAGGGGGCATGGCATATGCAAATAAGTTATCCTAATGAGTTATGCTAATGAGCTCCTGCACCTCTTTTTCTACGAAATGACCCCTGAGAGGGACTCACCAAACAGCTCATGAACAACCGGATTGCTTGACAAACTTTCAGCTCTCTGCACATGTCAGCCAAACCAATGGATGTTTGAACATCCCTGTTTTCAAACATGTTATAGTTTTATGTGATGCTGTTGAGTTCCATCTGAGAACAGCAATGGCGCCTGGCACAATGGTGTCCATCACTTTGTAAGGGAGAACATGCCAGGCCTAGATGCAGTGGTATCATTACTATTTTAACCTATTCAGGCACAAAGCTCTGTAGCTTTTAATATACTATTAAGGGGTTGAGTAGCCCCCCCCTCTTCTTCTCACCCATATGTCTGCTTTCCCACCCTCAGCATAATATTATTGTTATTCTACTTCCATTTGCTTTGATGAGGCCACTCTTGAGCTCTAAACTAATAATTGCTTAAGCTTCATTCACTGATGTTTGACTAGAGGTTGTGCAAATATGAATGACAAAAATTTCTGTAAAATCTTTATACATCATTTAAGGTTGCCAAATAATAATAAGAACCTCTGCCCCATAAAAAAGCAGAATGTCCTTTCATATTAGAAGCTATATCTCTAGAATGTCTTTTATTTTTGAGAATAAGCCCTCCCAAGCCTGACATATTAAGAACTTTGTACCATTATGATTTTTTAAAATTGCACTGTTTCTCAAAGGAACTTGGGCAAGTATGCATGGACCCCTGCACTGCATCACCAGATGACCAAAATATAATTCAAATAGATTAAATAATCAGAAGCAGAAGATACACAAGATGGAGAAGCTCTGTTTTCTCTGCTAAAAAAGATCAGGAGCTGATTGTGGTACAGACTATGAATTGTTAATATAAAATATTAGAATGAGGCTAAAGAACAACATTAAAACAGTCATAGTGCCAAAATATACTCTAAACAACATTTCTGAAGAGCAGGGCCGGCCCCAGCTTTTTTTGCACACTAGGCGAGGATACCTTCTGGCGCCCCCCCCCCCCGGTGCGCCCACCAATTTTTAAAAATAAATGCATTTTAGGAAGAATGAAAAACACAAATAATCAAGAAACTCCCAGAGTATGGGGCCGGGTTCAGTTTGGCGCCCCTAAGGGCCTTCATGCCGGCCACATGACCACGGAAACGTCTTCGGACAGCGCTGGCTCTTCGGCTTTGAAACGGAGATGAGCACCGCAACCCTAGAGTCGGATTCGACTAGCTTTCGAGCAAGGGAACCTTTACCTTTTTAACAGTACCCCCAATCATCCCATTTCAGAGTTCTCAAAGGCACAATTCAGAGTCCTTCAGCCTTCACTTCTCCTTTCCTCATCTCTTCTGCAGCTTATAAGGACTTTTTGGAGCAGCTGCCCCTTGCTCCGTCAGAGAGTCCTCTGTGGAAGAACCCGAGTCCAGCTCGCCACTAGACTTGCTGTCCTCTTCTTTTTCCCCGTCCTCTGGTCTTCCCAGCTGTACCCTTAGGAATTCTTGAGCTTTCAGAACAGAGTCAATCTTTTCTTTTTTATCCTTAATCTTGAAAGTGACGCCTTCTGGAAATAGCCATTTATATCCAATTGAGTTTGTCTGAAGAAAAAGCACAAGTTCTTTGTACTTCTTTCTCCGTTGTCTTACTTCAAATGGAATATCCTTTAGCGTTCTGATGGTATTTCCCCCCACTTTGAGGGTGTTCCAGTGACCGCTTTCAGGATTGCATCCCTCACATGCCTCTTCGAGAATCTTACGACAATTTCCCCAGGCAGATTATTCTTCTTTATATAGCCTGAATATGATCTGTAAATCACATCCATCTCATTCAGTAACAATTCCGCCTTCATTTCTGTCACTGGGGCCAATAATTCACTCATCACTTCTTTAAGATTCTCCCCCCTGTTCTCTGGCATGCCCTGGAAGCGAAGAATCATGTTGGCCTTTTCAATTTGCGCTTGCAACAATTCAAATTTTTCAATTTGTGCTTCCATGGAGATTTAAACATTTCCCCCCAAAAATATATCCTCCCATTTGCCTGCCCACCAGGCAATTGGGAGTGGGTTAAATGGAGTTGTTCAGAAAACTGCAAAAACAGCTGAATGGCGGGAGTGCTCCCAGCCATTGAGCTGTTTCAGTCTTTTTTGGGCAAACCCTTTATTGTTTAAAAGGACTGGATAAGAAAGCCAGAAAATGGTGAGCAACTTGTCTGTGATTTTATTTTATTTATTTGTTTAATTACGTTTTGAGAATACAACATCATGTTTTTAAGGCTTATGTTGGAAATTGTGTTTTTTGAAAAAGGTATTTTTGCTGCCTTTCTTCATCACATTAAGTGTTAGCAGTCAGATCCCTCCTCTCACTGAGAAGCAGTTTATAGCCAGAAAACTATAAATACCTTTCCTAAAATATCATATCAAATATCATAAGTGCAATGCACTGCCTGGCCCAAAATGACACAAAATGGATGCCAGCCAGAGACAAGAATGGACATGTAGTTTAGAAGTTTGAATACGAGTAGGTGGCTGGTTAATGACCTCCTCCCCACCCTAAAGAGATGAATAATTTAGGACAATGGGTTTCCCAAGAACCTATTGACTGATCTCATCATTATCACCCAGCCACACTTCCCTGCACCAATATACCCTAATTAAGCAACACTTCACTATTCACCCAACCTGGTAGCTTTTCCTGTCCAGTACTTACAGGATCATCAAGCATCATTTACACCTATAGTCCACCTCAGGAAATCCCATCAATCCCAAATTATTGGCTACCTCTGAAAAAACCCATCAAGTTACTGTTTTTGAGGTGAATACATCAGCTTGCCCCAGGAAGCATTTTCCCCTATAAATTATGACATCCTGCTCCATAGCAGTGTG